>NC_057813.1:142554088-142862285 GCF_018294505.1 Triticum aestivum | reverse complement strand
CCCCCCGATGTGCATGCTTTAACTTGGCTGGGTTATATTGCTCATATCATCCATATGGTGTCTTGCATTGCCATGCCATCTGCTTAGATTAGACATGCTTTGTGTGAATGCCTCTTGTTTGCTTTCTATATCAGATATGTGAATTATGTAATGCCATGTTTTTCAGCCAGTTATCATATATGTGAATTATGCACCGCCATGGAGCCAGGCATCATATATGTGAATTATCTCATGCCATCTTTTTTTTCATTACGTATTCCATTTGTCGACAATCTGTGTATATTGAACTACTCTTCATGTGTGTCAGCCATTTGAGTCGGTTATGGAAAATTCTGGAGTGAAAACAAGGTCTTCAGAGCAGGCAATGGTACCTGTTGAAGCATATATCTCGATGGTTACAGGGAGCTCCTCAGAGGAGGATTCAGAGACAGATGACCAGTCCTATATCCCACCTGAGGTGTATGCTCTAAGTTGCAATGTTTATATTTCTCATATGATGCATATGGTGTCTTGCATTGCTTAGTTTCGACATCATATGCACACTATTGAATCCCATCTGTTTAGTTTAGAGATCATACATGCGAGTGCCAGCTGCTTAGTATATGAATCAATTATGTCAATTATATCATGCCATCCTGTATACTTAGACAACATGTATGTGAATTATTTCATCCCAACCTATTTTAGAAAGACATCATATAGTTTTGTCATGTCATCCTGTTTAGGTACTCATCATATGTTGAATTATGCCATTATATCCTATTAAGTTATCCATCATATATCTGAAACTGTGTCATGCTATCCTGTTTAGTTAGGCATCATATATGTGAAATTGTGTCATGTTGTCCTGTTTGTTTACACAACATATATGTGAATTACCACATCTGTCTATCATACAATGTATGTACGTTCAATTTCTTTTCTTGTTTATCAGCCATTTGAATTGGAGGGAGTGATGGCAGTATCTAAGGGAGCAAAAACCCGTTCTTCACAAAAGATAGTGCTACCCGTCGATGCAGATAGAACCATGGTTGTACTGGCCCACAAACTAGCCCCACCACACATAATCTAGACTCTTCCAGATTGCACACTTACACCGTTGGGCAAAGAACCAGCTACAACCCATTTAATCGCAACCCCAGCGGATAGTAACCCACTTCTAGTTGAAAAGCACCATGTCCACCACATAGTACCCCCCACACGAGCAGTTTGTAAAGCTACTGCAGTGCCCAAAGCACGAAGACCACCACCGCTAACCCAAACTCCATGTTTAAAGTAGAAGAGCAACTGTTCTCAGGTCAGATTCCGTAGCTATGGTCCATACTCCTTTGTTGTTGCATCACTGTATTTACTCATACCAACTACTTTCGAATTTGAAGGATCCAATTGAAACTCGAATGGCGCAACAGGTATGTTTTAAACCTATTTCTTTAACTGGATTGCCGTTCTAACTTCTTGCTCTATGTTGATTTCAGTTTAAGTTGTATAAACAGTTATGTTCTCATGTGATGCACATTACAAGTGCTGCCAATGTTGTGTAGTTTCTCACACTTATATTCTGTCTATGCTACTGTGTCTTAAAAATATATGAGTTGAACTGTGTCTCTATCTTGATTAGGGAACATAAACTAGAATGATATGGACAATACAGTGACCATAGTACATAGATATATGTTTGTTTCATGTTGTTATCATGTCCACCTTACTACTGAACCGGTTTACCAAAATGATTTTCATATACTACAAGCTAAACCTGTGATGTGTCTGGTTGTTTCTCTTGTAGTATGCAAACAGAATATTGGAGAAGAGCACCCCACTATGCAATGGTAGAGAAAGTAATGTAGATAAGGTTCAAGATAGTGAGACAACCCTGTTGGTCTCCAAGAAAGGTGATAAAAATGATTGTGTAGATAGTGAGAAAAACCCACAGTCCTGCGTTGATGTAGTGTTCGAGTTACTGGCCAGTACCGCTAGCACAAGCTCTTCAAACTCGCTGCCTGAATCACTTCGGATTCTTCAGTCTCAGCTACAAGCTGAAAGGCATTAGTCAGCTGTGTTGTGGCAAGAAGCCGAAGGACTAAGAAAGTTCCTGCAGAATTCAGATGCGTACTTTCTTATGCAACAGCAAGCGCTGGAGGATTTAAGCGCCAAAAAAGATAAAGTTAATAAGCTTGCTAAGCATCTTGCCAGCATTATGGGTACCCAGGATATTGTTTCTTGAACTCTTCTAAAGTGGTTTCAGTTCTGGACTTGTTTTGCTGCGGCGTTTATATGCTGCTTTGTTCCCTATATTTGCACTGTGGCGAACTTTGATGCCCAGTGGATGTAATATGTGTAATAGCCATGATAGCCTAGCATAAGTTGCTTGCTTATTTATTTCCTTGTTGTCTTGTTTATTTGTTTGCTTGTAGTCAGTGCAGTTCTTTTTCTGCGGTTTGCTAGTGGCTGCAATAACCTATTTTTTTAAACTAGGCCACAATAACCATGGGTTAATATTTGCTGTAGTGACACTGGGCCTCCTATGGGTCGTAGAAACAGTGGGCCTTCTACGGGTCGTAGAAACAGTGGGCCTTCTACGGGCCGTAGAAACAATGGGACTTCTGCGGGTCGTAGAAACAATGGGCCTTCTACGGGTCGTATCATCAGTGGGCCTTATACAGGTCGTATGATCGATTGGCCAAACATGGGCCTTATACAGGTCGTATGATTGATTGGCCAAACATGGGCCAATAACAGACCGCATTATGGTCATAAACGGGCTAGAGTTGGAATCGTCCATTCATGGGCCGACCATAACGGGCCATCATTAATAGGCCGTATTTGATGACGCTATGAAAACGGCCCAACGAATTAACAGACCACAAACGGGCCGACTGTAACCACGGGCTAAATTTGGCCCACAAGCAGAAAATGACAGTAATGGGCCATAAGTAAACAAATGCTGGAAATGAGCCCAAGAATTAATGGGCTCTGACAAGGACGAAAGATAACATGGGCTCGAAATGGCCCAACAGAATAATGGGTCGTTAATGGGTATAAAGTGATACACTGTTCATTACAGGCCAGTTTCACCACGGGCCGTTAATGGGTGTAAAGTGATACACTGTTCATTACGGGCCAGTTTCCCCACGGGCTGTTAATGGGCCAAGAGTTGCAAAGGGCCTCATATGAGCCAAAAATACGTCATGGGCCATACATGGGCCAGAAGTGAAAACAGGCTGGAATCATATTGGATGGCCCAGATGACGCTACTGGGCCAAACTCGGATAGGGCGTAACGGGGCTTGGGTTAGCGCGCTATAAATGGGCTATATGCGAACATGCCGTTAACAGGCTTTCCATGGGCTGACCTTTTCACAGGAATAGGCCTCTGTTGGGTCGTGCCACATGTCAACGTATCATAGGCGCCTTCTGGCCAATGAGTGGATGACATATGTCCCAACGATGAGCCAACACGTGCATGTCGGAACGCGACCCAGGTCGGACCACCTCAGCTTCCTCCTGTCTTCACCCCGGATATGGCCTCCCTGGACGTTGTTGGAGTTGTCGCCGTACGCGATCTGGCCACCGTGCATGTCGTCGGCGGCGGCAATCAGGCCTTGATCAGGCCTCCGCGGACGTTGTCGCCATCCGCAACATCGTGATCTACCTTTGTGCATGTCATCACCATCTGCAAGTAGGCCGGAGTGCACGTACCTCACGGCCATGCCACCGGACACTGAGACCTTCCAGCCTCTAGGTTTGTCATGTAAACCATCTAGTTCGCAGCAAAACAATTTAGTTGTTGTAAATAATTATTTGCAACGATTTCGATGTTATGAACTATTCATCGGCATGACCATAGTACGTCTAGTTTGATTTTGAATTGAGATATCATTTTTTTAAATTCTGCAGTGTTGGTAGTGAGGTTATTCAATGGAGGAAGAAACAGGATTTACGGATGCGCTCTTGTAGACGAGTGAGTGGTGTGGTAGCGATAGTGTTGGTCGTACTGATGAAGATCGCAGTACTAAAGATGATGATAGCAACGACAATGAATCATGGTCATCATACGGTAATTTACCTGAGGAGGACTTTCAAAAGAATTAGGATGGTGCTTGTAGTGAAAACGTAAGTGACATGTACAATGATTTCGTCCGACGAACTACTATATGGGTACTTACATGTGCATATGATTTTTTTTATGTGCAGGAGGATATTATTGCCCACAAGGAGGAAGAATCTTTTCAGGAATCTTTCACCAGTAACATAAGCCAGGTTCGGTCAAAAAATTTAGACGTCAGACAATTATAAGAAGTAAATAATGACAACTTACATGTGCTTATGTGTAATATTGTAGGTTAACTTGGATGGTTGGAGTGGTGATGATGGCCATTAGCATGAAGATGTACCTGATATGGACATTGAGGAGGTTGAACTCCAGCAACAGGCACCGCAGACACATTGGAAGGTTATGGGTATGACCTTTGGATCACAATGGGAGGCTTATAGGTTCTACAATAACTACCAAAGAGTGTGGATTCGGTATTAGAAAAGATAAGGTGAAATGAGGGAAAGTTCTTTCCCACGATTCGGTACAGGCAGTACATTTTCTTGAGGGTAAGAAAATGGTAGAGTAAATTTTTAAACCTGGAGGGCCGTACCCGCAGGCTAAGACATGAGACTCGGTGCGAGTGTTGCACGCATTTGGTTGTGAAGTTGGACAAAGGACGTGGAGTATGGTTCATGGCGGCTTTCATGGATGATCACAACCATTTGCTAGCTAGACCAGACGAGGTGGCATTCCTATGGTCACATAGGGTGATAGGAGATCACCAGATAGCTGAGATCCTTGCAATGGAAGGAGCTGGGATCAGAAAGAATATTATCATCGACAACTTCATTAGCAGGTATGGTTCGTACGATAAGTGCGGGCTTGTGAGACGAGACGTCTACAACCTATGTTGCTGAGAGAAAATGAAGTTGATTGCAAAGGGTGATGCTAACATGGAAAACAACATTGTGAGGAGCAGAAAGGAGAAGGATATAGACCTCTTCTTTGAGTACATGCTCGATAAGGAAGGCCGGTTAAAGAGCATGTTCTGGTGCGATGCACAATCGCGGTGGGACTATTAGTTGTATGGAGATGAGACTGTGTTTGACATCACATATAAGATGAACAGATATGACATTCCCTTCGTCCCCTTTGTTGGTGTAAATTATCACTGTTGCACCACTGTGTTTGGTTGTGTCATTGTGTCTGACGAGACCGAAGTGACGTACGTGTGGCTGCTTCAGACATTCCCGAAGGCCAATTGACAGAAGAAGCCAAGGTCAGTCATCACAGATGGAGACGCTGCAATGATTCGAGCTATTCTGTTTGTTTTGGCGGATGTGTTACATCGTCTCTTCTCATGGCATGTGGAACAAATATGTAGAAGAACCTTAATTACAAGTCACTGAATGAGTTCTGGTCACTCTTGTACTACTCTACCTCTCCTACTAACTTTGAGGCGAGATGGCTCGATTTTGTCGGTAAAAGGAAGGCTGATAAAACAGAAGAGTGGCTGAATATGAAGTCCAGGAAGAGGAGTCTGTGGGCAGCATCATATCTTTCAGATGGCTTTTTTCTACATCATATCTTTCAGATGGCTTTTTTCTTGGTATGCGCAGTAATCAGAGGAGTGAAAGCCTGAACTCTTGTCTTCACCTTCACCTGGACGACAGTATGACTATTGTTGATCCAGTAGTGCATTATGAGAACTGCGTAGTTCCACTACGTGAGAATGAGGCTGCTGCTTCGTGAGCTTGCATTGATTTTTTTTCCTTGAAGAGGAAAGGGCGATGCAGCAAATTAGAGATAAGTATTTCCCTCAATTAAGAACCAAGGTATCAATCCAGTAGGAGGCACAAGCAAGTCCCCAATATTTGCACCTGCACAAACTAACAAACACTTGCACACAACACAAAAAAGGGGTTGTCAATCCCTTCATGTGTAACAGCCCCAAAATGGTTATCAATGTTTGTACTGTTATTTCTTCCTGGCACTCATTTTCAAAATCTTTCCCTTGAGTTTTGCTGATGACTCTGAGACTTCTTGTAATTTCCAACCTTTCCAAACTTGCTCATGTCTTTTTCAGTGGGCAAGACCTCATTTGCATCATTTCAAACTCTCTTAAACCCTAATTCCAAATTTTTGGGATTTGAATATGCCCTTTGTGATTTCAAAGGGGATATCATTTTCCTTGGTCTGTTGATCATCCCATCTGTTCCCAGAGACCCTCCTATCCTTTTCAACCTTGGATACGCAAAAATATTGCCAAGTCCCATGCAATATTTTTGAAATGTGATTTATTCCTTTTCCTTCCTTTCTGAGGAATAAAATACAAAGGCATAGCTAGTCATCTCATAAATTCATGTGAATTGTTGGAGTTGATATTTATGCCTACTCCAAGCTCTGGCAAATATATTGGCCAAAATTAAATAAGGAAAATTGCATGTTCTTATTTAATGCCAATATTCCAATTCTTCCATTTTCTAAAGGAACTACCATTTTTATAGCAGATAAAATTCCCACATAAATTGTGGAGCTTTTCCTTGCTATATAATCACTAGTTCCATCTTTATCCCATGTTCCACAGATCAAAACTTTGGCACATGATCCAATGCAAGTTTCGGCCTTCTCTGAAATTTCGCAAAGGAAGTGCATTATTCCTAATTATATTGGAGCTGCAATTTGGCAGGGTGATTAACATTGATAAATAACCCATGAATACCAAAGATGAGCTCATTCCATTCATTCTAGCTCCCTGTGCAATTTTTCAAAGTTTCTGACCAGAATGTAACTTTGTGAAGGAAATACCTTCATGGAGTTTCCAAATGGGATAAAACTTTGTCATCCTCTCAAGTATCCCAAATAATTAGCCTCCACCTAAATTCACCTCATTTCATTGATCTATGTGAGCATAGGAGCAATTCTTGTTTTCTGTCCAAATTTTCAATTTGTGAAGCAAGTATATTTTATCTTGCTCCATTAAGGTTGAAAATATTCCCAAGCTTCTCTTATCTATATAACCCACCTACCCAAGAGTTTGGCTCATTTAATGAGCCAATATTTTCCTAGAATTTTAAATTTTTGGTCAGAAGTGATGCTCGTGAAACAAGTACCAATTTGGCAAGTCCATTTGGTATGATCTTTTTGGAGCATCTACATATGACCAAATCATGAGGATTTGCCAAGTTATAGCTCAAGCCAACACTCCTAGTGAGTGCTCCTTCCTCATTTGTTTTCTGGACATATTTTAGCAGTTGCAAAGCAACTATGTTAAATATTTGTCCTAATGGCCTCATAATTCCCAGGACCGTAGTCCTTGCTACCTTAAGACTCCCAGACATCCATTTTACCTTTTAACCTCTCTGGTTTTATCTCTAGGATGTTGCCAAGTTTGCAATAGCAAACTTGTGAAGCTTAGTTTACTCATCCCCCTTTGTCTTTGCCCGTTTCTTTACCGTGGTAATACTCTACCTTGGAGGGACTACATTGTAGACATGAGCTGGCATCATTAAAGAACCCAGAGCGCACCTTGTCCATGGTGACCATGAGAGCAGCCAGCCAGAACGGTGGTCTACGCACTGTACTCGTCGGCAGCGCTGCTCCGACCGGCTCTAGCCTCGCCATTAATGTCCTACAGTTCCCCCTCAGAGTCCTCTTCCCTTTGGACCGCTCGCCCCCTTTGTTTTCTTCACTGGCTTGTTGTGCCAATGACCAAGCAGTGCACACCCGTGAGCTCGTCTTCTTCCTCGCCCCTGTCCTCTTCCTCATCTCGTCTCCAAGCGCTGCTCGTCTCCGTGACTCTCTGGTGGTCGTCCGTTTCCCCTTCATCGGCTTCCCGTGGCTCCTAGTGAGCTTTGGCCGCGCCTGCAGGTGTTGCGCCCATCGCCGGCGCACGGACACGTCACCTACCGCGTGCCACCTCGCCCCCTCCCTCTCGAGCTCTGCCCCGTGGCTATAAGTAGCGCCCCAGACCTCTCTCGCAGCCCACAACCCCTCCCCGAGCACTCATTCCTCCCCGGAACCCCTCTCCAATTCCCCCCATGGCCATGGCCGCCGCCTCGGGTTCCGCTTCATTCCAGCAACCCCGAGCGCCCCTCGCCGTTCCACCCCCACCAGCGCATTCCCCTAGGTCTGGCGAGCCTCCCTCTGGCCTCGGTCCCTCCTCTCCCTCACCGGAGTACCATATCCAGCCGAGCCCGAAGCCCTCCGCCGCTGCAGGCCCTGTTACTCCGACTACAGCGCTCCTCGATGGAAGCTGACACCATCCCGAGATGTGTCTCTCCCTCCTGAACATCTGGGAAGGTCGGTCATCGCGTGCGGTGGCCAGAGTCGCCAGTGAGCATCGTCAGGGCGGATGCCTCCCTCAGCCAGACGCGTGCCCGCGCGAGAGGCTACCTGGGGGTTGACCCGGCTCGCTGACTTGGCGTAAGTGGAGACGCCCCACGCTGGATACGCTTTCGTATTCCGAAAGCGTACTTCACCTTGCCTTCAGACAGAAGTAGGTTTTCAGCGAAAACGTACTTCCTATCACCTTCGGTCAGTAATACGCTTTCCTTTCTATGAAAACGTATTTTTCTTAGTGCGCTTTCGGTTTTAACCGACAAGGGCCTGTCTGTGAATATTTATTTTATAGATTAGTCCCTGTCATCCAAACGGCCGTATCTTTTCAACGACAACTCCGATTAAGTTGATTCCAACACTCACGTCCTTTGTTTGCCGAGCTCTTTTCGATGGGACTATTTTCTTTAGGTTTGCACATTCTGAAAATGCCCATTTTTCCCTTGCCTTAATTCAGCCCCTTTGAGAGAGAACCATTTTCCGACAAGTTTTTTCCGCAAGTGGATCGTACCTTTTCCCGGAGTATTCCTCGACCCCCAGGCAAGCCAACCTCTTATCATGAGCCCCGAACTTGCATGTTGACTTTTCTTGCACCTTGTGTGTGTGTAGTTGCAATTGTTTCTTATCGTTTTCGTTTGCAATTACTCCATTATGCTTAACATGCATGATTGTGTTTTCATGATATCTTTTGCCATGATAAATATAATTTTGTTATTGATAATGCCATGTCACTCTCTACTTTATTTCCATGTCATCATTACAAAATGTTATGATGATTGTAATACATCGTTGATATGTGATGTCTACTACACAACCTTCTTTGTGTAGACATTGTTGGGACTCCAAGTGCACAGGTTTGTAGGATAGTAGCAAATTTCCCTCAAGTGGATGACCTAAGGTTTATAAATCCGTGGGAGGCGTAGGATGAAAATGGTCTCTATCAAACAACCCTTCAACCAAATAACAAAGAGTCTCTTGTGTCCCTAACACACCCAATACAATGGTAAATTGTATAGGTGCACTAGTTCGGTGAAGAGATGGTGATACAAGTGCAATATGGATAGTAGATAAAGGTTTTTGTAATCTGAAAATATAAAAACAGCAAGGTAACTAATGATAAAAGTGAGCGTAAATGGTATTGCAATGGTAGGAAACAAGGCCTAGGTTTCATACTTTAACTAGTGCAAGTTCTCTCAACAATAATAACATAGATAGATCATATAACAATCCCTCAACATGCAACAAAGGGTCACTCCAAAGCCACTAATAGCGGAGAACAAACGAAGAGATTAAGGTAGGGTACGAAACTAACTCAAAGTTATCCTTTCTGTCCTATCTATTCAAGATTCCATAGAAAATAACATGAAGCTATTCTTTCCGCTCAATCTATCATAGAGTTCATACTAGAATAACACCTTAAGACACAAATCAACCAAAACCCTAATGTCACCTAGATACTCCATTGTCACCTCAAGTATCCATGGGCATGATTATACGATATGCATCACACAATCTCAGATTCATCTATCCAACCAACACAAAAGTACTTCAAAGAGTGCCCCAGAGTTTCTAACAGAGAGTCAAGATGAAAACGTGTGCCAACCCCTATGCATAGGTTCATGGGTGGAACCGGCAAGTTGATCACCAAAACATACATCAAGTGGCACATGATACCCCATTGTCAGCATAGATAAACACGGCAAGACATACATCAAGTGTTCTCAAATCATTAAAGACTCAATCCGATAAGATAACTTCAAGAGGAAAACTCAATTCATCACAGGAGAGTAGAGGGGGGAGAAACATCATAAGATCCAACTATAATAGCATGTCATACTTAATGAGTGCCCACAATTATAAAAGATGTCTAGGATAGTATATTTATATGTGAAATCTCTCTTCCTTCAATATTCTTTCATGAATTGTTCAAATGACTAATACAATGCTTGCTAACCTTCAATAAATTTACAACCTCTACTTCTTAGATGTGAAGTCATTACTCCCCATGGGATAAGCAAATGAGACATATATAATTTCAGATTTATGACAATCAACTCATTCAACAATTTACGCATAGGATATAAGTGAAGCGCACGAGTAAATGACAAACTACTCCAAAAAGATATAAGTAAAGATCAATGAGTAGCTAAATAATTACGTAACTATGTGAAGACTCTCTCTCATTAAAGAATTTCAAATCTTGGTATTTTATTCATACAGCAAGAAAAGCAAAATAAAATGACATTGCAAGGATAGCACAACTCATGTGAAGAAGCAAAAACTTAGGCTCAACCGATACTAACCGATAGTTGTTGAAGAAGAAAGGTGGGATGCCTACCGGGGCATCCCCAAGCTTAGATGCTTGATACTTCTTGAAATATTATCTTGGGTGCCCTGGGCATCCCCAAGCTTGAACTTTTGTGTCTCCTTAATTCCTCTCATATGATGGTTTCTCTTTTTATCAGAAGCTTCATCCATAACAAACTCAACAAGAACTCATGAGATAGGTTAGTATAAACCAATGCAAACCCTTATCATTTTCTACTGTAACAAATCACTAAAATTATTATTCAACATTGCATACTAAATGCCTCCGCATATTTAATACTCCTATCCTCAAATAGAATCATTAAACAAGTAAACATATGCAAACAATGCAAACATAACAGCAATCTGCCAAAACAGCATAGTCTGTAAAGAATGCAAGATTCATCATACTTCCCTAACTCCATAAATTATGAGAAAAATATTACGCTGTAGAAGATTTATCAGAGCTCAATATGCAAAAAGTTTCAACATTATAACAATCTCTGAATTTTTTAGGGAATTTTTTCAACAGTGGTAAACTTTCTATTTTCAAACAGCAGCATGTATACTAGCAAAATAAGCATGGCAAAGGCTATCCTTGACATTTTTATTGAAAATAAAGATGCAAAACATAAATCTAAATAACAGAAAGAAAATACTAACAAGAGAAAATGATGATCCAAGCAAAACACATATCATGTGGTGAATAAAAATATAGCTCCAAGTAAAGTTCGCGATAAACAAAGACGAAAG
Source organism: Triticum aestivum (assembly GCF_018294505.1). NCBI lineage: Eukaryota > Viridiplantae > Streptophyta > Magnoliopsida > Poales > Poaceae > Triticum > Triticum aestivum. The sequence continues at coordinate 142,850,855 of NC_057813.1, read as the reverse complement.
AGGGGATGCCATCCGGGGCATCCCCAAGCTTAGGATCTTGGTTATCCTTGAATATTACCTTGGGGTGCCTTGGACATCCCCAATCCTAGGCTCTTGCCACTCCTTATTCCATAGTCCATCGAAACTTTACCCAAAACTTGAAAACTCCACAACACAAAACTCAACAGAAAACTCGTAAGCTCCGTTAGTATAAGAAAATAAATCACCACTTAGTTACTGTTGTGAACTCATTCTAAATTCATATTGGTGTAATATCTACTGTATTCTAACTTCTATATGGTTCATACCCTCCGATACTACTCATAGATTCATCAAATAAGCAAACAACACATAGAAAACAGAATCTGTCAAAAACAGAACAGTCTATAGTAATCTGTATCAAATGTATACTTCTGGAACTCCAGAAATTCTACCAAATTAGGAAGTCCTAAGCAATTTGTTTACCAATCCAGTGAAAAAAGTATCAGATCAGAATCACGTTCATGTGAATTAACAAAACTAATTTACTGGATGCAAAAGTTTCTGATTTTCAGCAGGATTAAGACAACTATCACCGTAAGCTATCCTAAAGGTCTTACATGGCACTTTATTGACACAAAAGCTATAAAACATGATTACTACAGTAGCATAATCATGTGGACACACAAAAATAGTAAGGATAAATATTGGGTTGTCTCCCAACAAGCACTTTTCTTTAATGCCTTTCTAGCTAGGCATCATGATGGCAATGATGCTCACATTTAGATATATTAAAACCGTGCACTTTCCCAGTCCTCATAGCCATCAGTGTTTCCGACCATCCGATCACCACTATTAGGGAGTTCTAGCCGTTTGATTAGCTCTCAATCCCACCTCAGGTCGCTCCGATCGATACAAGCGAGCGTTAACGTCTTGGGCCGCTGCTCTGGTGACATTTTTGGGCGTTGGGTATTAAATTGGGCAGGTCCCATTGCTCTGGCGAGATTTATCTGGCCCAGTCTCCACTAAAGTCAGCCCATGTAGCTGACTGGATCGAGATACCTGAACCACACCTGACACCTCACCCCTTCCGACCCCTAAAATGACCTTCTCTCGCGCCTCTTCCTCTCCTACGTGGATCTTGCCTTTGACGGTGGCGCATCAAGTCCCCACGGCTGCCTCTTCCTTCCACACGTGGATGGCAACAACGATGGTGATATATCAGTTTCCCCAAGCTCGTCGCGGCCCTCCCGCGCGCAGGCTCCAGGCGCGCGCACAGCATCTGCACCAGGGGTGGGAATGTCGGATCCCCAAGGAACCACAACGAGCGGCATTGTCCCGTCGCCACCGTCTAAGGAGCTCAAGGGCGACGAATCTAATACAGGTCCATAGGTAGATTGTTCTGTCCTTTCACGTTTCGCAATAAAATTTTGAGATCCAGGTTGTTAGTTAGATTGACCTGTTAGTTTGGAGCTTAACATGCATCTAGTTCGAGTCTTGGTAGGTGACCGTGAACTTGGAGAATGAAGCTTCGTACAAGAGCGTGGTGATGATCTTTAACTTGGAAGTTCTCATACGTGTATTAACTCCATACAGAGAGGAAAGGCTGCATTCAGCTGATAGATCATGCATGAATTATAAACCATTTCCCATAGGTATATAGTATTTTTGGCATGATGATTTGAGTGTTGATTTGTACCTTGTAATAGGCTAATAGATTTAGTAATTACTTCTCATAGTAGCATTAGTCGTTCTGCTGCCATAGTCTATGTGGGAAGAGACATGTTTTTGTGTTGGCCGGCATTTTGGTATTGCACCCCAAAGGCCTGGACACAAATAATGTGTCCTGTTATCTCAGTAATGAAATCTTGGTTGATTCCAATTGAAAGCAATGTACATAGTATAGTTAGAAACTTGGTATGTTCTATGTATATTTTAGAAACTGCTATTTCATGGTTAGTCGTAGATACCGATATATCACGGAAAACATTTTTTACACTTTGTATAATTAAAAATAAGATTCAATCAGCACACAGGATGACCCATTTTGAAATGTCTTTTTAAGTCAAACAAGAAATATAAACTATTTGTGCCTCTCGCTGTTAATTTAAGACTTCAGGTTGGATTTTCTCTCTGTAAGAACTGATCGCCTACGTGCTATAGGTATATGAATTTGTTTAGTACTGCCTTTTCCATTTTGACATACGAATGATTCCTTTCTTCTGTAACAGATTCAGAAATAGGAAGTTGCCCTTGGTAGATTTTTCAACCATTGTATCATTGCGTCATGATGCTTTGCAAGATAATACAACTACGATCAATATTCAGATGATCTCTTTCAGCTTAACAGGTTTGATGTTGAACAGTGCTATTTTAATATGAGATCACCTTGAACCTCTTATACTATCATATCATACACTGGTGCGTTTTTTGGTTTTGTAATGTGCCGCTAATATTTCGACTTGTGTGCCTGTTTTTTTAGGTTTGAAATTTATTGGTCCTTTTTTAGGATGATGTTTATTGTTACTAAATGAAGGTCTATTGGGATCCAAAGTATCATATTGGCTCACTGTGACAACAACGAATATCCACAAGTGTGGTAGGTTGTCCATCTCATCTCCAATTTTGAAAGTATATAAGTATTACTTCTTAATCAAACAAATGAGCAGACATGTGGTGTTTCCTGGACTTGATTTTCTATCTTGAGATGGACAATGAGATGTTTTTTTAACTGCAGTTGGACAATAAGATGTTGATTGTAAGTCTCGCCTGTTAATTCATAATGAGATCTCTGAATTTCTATTTTTTCACTTGATAGGTGATGTACAATGCTTTCTGGTATGAGATTGCATGTCAGCAAGTAAGCATGAAGTATCCAATAATTTATTTGCATCAGTCTCATCTCAATGATGTTTATTTTTTTATTATTCTGCAGATTTTGTCTTTATTTTCTCCATTCTTCCATTGCTGAACCAAATAGTCTAAACATATTGTTGAACATGCCTTGGCTGAAACAGCAAAAACACTATTCATTACAAAGTTCCAGATGGACTCGATTGATATGGAGGCTCAGATGAGAACATTATATGCAAGAACGATCATATTATGAGTGTATAGTTTTTGCATTAGCTTTTTTGTGCTTTTCTTTTTCCAATACCCTGTTACTCAGGATTTGAAGAGCATGATGATTTGCGTGCATCTTCCCTTTAGGTGTCGCTGGGTATTAGTGAGGTTCCACATCAAACGTGAAGAGCATATTGTTATATCACTGCCCACCTTTATCTTATAAGATACACTACTTATTTTGTATTTACCTTGCAATTTTGCGAATCTACCACAATGATATGATCTTCTCGTATAAGAACATTGAAAGTAAGTAAAAAATGAGGTTATGGCATCATGATTCTCATAATCGCTTTTCAATTGTACATTTCCTTATTTTGCTCACAGTTTCTCTACTCAAGGTTTGATGAGCATGATAACTTCCAAGATCTTCCTTTTAGGTGTCGCAAGGTATTGATGATGTTTCACTTTCATTATTGTAGAACATATGGCTCCTTTGAGATCGATCTTCCATGGCAATTTTAAAAAACTATGTGTTTTTTGGCAGCTTATCTTTATTGGTTATGCCTTTATAAACACTTGATTCGCTTTATGAACCGGTGGTCAGTTATCTTTATTGTATCTTTCATCATATACATGATGTTACTTGCTATATTAGTTATGTTGTCCTCACTGTGAGATTTTCTTTTTGGACTTATTATTTTGCAACTAATTATAATCCTTGTCTGGATTCGTCCCATGAATGCCATGCACTCTATAAGAAATGGGCAGATGCACTAGGCTTGTCCAATAATTATTTGTTTTTGAATGTGATGGCCCTTTCTTAGATGCTTGTGAAGGTTTCATTATTCACCATGTATTTAATTCCAATGCTTATCATATGTCTTGGCATTACTAATTAGTTGTATTTACTATGTATGTTGTTGTACCAAGCTAATATGTATACTTCTATGGTTTTACCGACTAAATATGAGATATATGTCACTAATGTATTGTTATGTTTATGGAATTTTCAAATGTATCATGGGATTATATATTTATGAAAATTCAAATCATTTTATTGTATGAACTGACGGGCGCGGCAACGCGTGCCATCAATGGTCTAGTAAAAGATAAGAATTGAAACATAACGGGAGCATCATGAAGCATGTGACTAGCACATTTAAGTCTAACCAACTTCCTATGCATAGGGATTTTGTGAGCAAACAACTTACGGGAACAATAATCAACTAGCATAGGAAGGTAAAACAAGCATAGCTTCAAAATTTTCAACACATAGGAAGGAAACTTGATATTATTGCAATTCCTACAAGCATATGTTCCTCCCTCATAATAATTTTCAGTAGCATCATGAATGAATTCAACAATATAACCAGCACCTAAAGCATTCTTTTCATGATCTACAAGCAAAGAAAATTTACTACTCTCCACATAAGCAAATTTCTTCTCATGAATAGTAGTGGGAGCAAACTCAACAAAATAATTATCATGTGAGGGATAATCCAACTAAAAACTAAAATCATGATGACAAGTTTCATGGTTATCATTATTCCTAATAGCATACAAGTCATGACAATAATCATCATAGATAGCTACTTTGTTCTCATAATCAATTGGAACCTCTTTTGAAATAGTGGAATCATCACTAAATAAAGTTGACACTCTTCCAAATCCACTTTCATATTCATCACAATAAGATTCAACATCCTCCAAAATAGTGGATCACTACTTCCTAAAGTTGACACTCTTCCAAACCCACTTTCATCAATATAATCATCATAAATAGGAGGCATGCTTTCATCATAATAAATTTGCTCATCAAAACTTGGGGGACAAAAAATATCATCTTCATCAAACATAGCATCCCCAAGCTTGTGGCTTTGCATATCATTAGCATCATGGATATTCAAGGAATTCATACTAACAACATTGCAATCATGCTCATCATTCACATATTTCATGCCAATCATTCTATGTAATTCTTCTTCTAGCACTTGAGCACAATTTTCCTTTTCATCAAACTCACGAAAGATATTAAAAAGATGAAGCGTATGAGACAAACTTAACTCCATTTTTTTGTAATTTTCTTTTATAACCTAAACTAGTGATAAAACAAGAAACAAAAAGATTCGATTGCAAGATCTAAAGATATACCTTCAAGCACTCACCTCCCCGGCAACGGCGCCAAAAAAGAGCTTGATGTCTACTACACAACCTTCTTCTTGTAAATGTTGTTGGGCCTCCAAGTGCAGAGGTTTGTAGGACAGTAGCAAATTTCCCTCAAGTGGATGACCTAAGGTTTATCAATCCGTGGGAGGCATAGGATGAAGATGGTCCCTCTCAAACAACCCTGCAACCAAATAACAAAGAGTCTCTTGTGTCCCCAACACACCCAATACAATGGTAAATTGTATAGGTGCACTTGTTCGGAGAAGAGATGGTGATACAAGTGCAATATGGATAGTAGATAAAGGTTTTTGTAATCTGAAAATATAAAAACAGCAAGGTAACTAATGATAAAAGTGAGCGTAAACGGCATTGCAATGGTAGGAAACAAGGCCTAGGGTTCATACTTTCACTAGTGCAAGTTCTCTCAACAATAATAACATAGATAGATCATATAACAATCCCTCAACATGCAACAAAGAGTCACTCCAAAGCAACTAATAGTGGAGAACAAATGAAGAGATTATGGTAGGGTATGAAACCACCTCAAAGTTATCCTTTCTGTTCTATCTATTCAAGAGTTCGTAGTAAAATAACATGAAGCTATTCTTTCCGCTCAATCTATAATAGAGTTCATACTAGAATAACATCTTAAGACACAAATCAAAACCCTAATGTCACCTAGATACTCCATTGTTACCTCAAGTATCCGTGGGCATGATTATACGATATGCATCACACAATCTCAGATTCATCTATCCAACCAACACAAAAGTACTTCAAAGAGTGCCCCAAAGTTTCTACCGGAGAGTCAAGACGAAAACGTGTGCCAACCCCTATGCATAGGTTCATGGGAGAAACCCGCAAGTTGATCACCAAAACATACATCAAGTGGCACGTGATACCCCATTCTCACAACAGATAAACACGGCAAGACATACATCAAGTGTTCTCAAATCATTAAAGACTAAATCCGATAAGATAACTTCAAGAGGAAAACTCAATTCATCACAAGAGAGTAGAGGGGGGAGAAACATCATAAGATCCAACTGTAATAGCAAAGCTCACGATACATCAAGATCGTGTCATAGAGAGAACACGAGAGAGAGAGAGAGAGAGAGAGAGAGAGATCAAACACATAGCTACTGGTACATACCCTCAGCCCCGAAGGTGAACTACTCCCTCCTCGTCATGGAGAGTGCCGGGATGATGAAGATGGCCACCGGTGAGGGATCCCCCCCTCCGGCAGGGTGCCAGAACGGGCTCCCGAGAGGATTTTGGTGGCTACAAAGGCTTGCAGCGGCGGAACTCCCGATCTATCTTCTTATTCGATGTTTTTAGGGTACGTAGGCTTATATAGGTGAAAGAAGTCGGTCGGGGGAGCCTTGAGGGGCCCACAAGAGGGTAGGGCGCGCCTAAGGGGGGTGGACGCGCCCCCCTATCTCGTGGCTTCCTTGATGCTCTTCTGACGTGAACTCCAAGTCTCTCGGATCATATTCTTCCTAAAAATCACGCTCCTGAAGGTTTCATTCCTTTTGGACTCTGTTTGATATTCCTTTTCTTCGAAATACTGAAACAGGCAATAAAATAGCAATATGGGCTGGGCCTCCGGTTAATAGGTTAGTCCCAAAAGTAATATAGAAGTGTATAATAAAGCCCATAATCATTCAAAATAGATAATAAAAAAGCATGAATGCTTCATAAATTATAGATACGTTGGAGACGTATCAATATGCTAGTACTTGGTATTGTCATGTTCTTTGTGCTATAGTTGTTCATTTGAGAAACGTGGTAGTTTACTAAAGCATTCGTATGTTGCATGCTAGTTGTTGCATTCATGTTAAAAATGCTTGCATGATGATTGATGATGGAGAAGTTAATAATATGAATTAATAACAAACCTCCTCTGTCATCGATGGGATCGAGTCATAGTGCCACCAAATCGAGCTTTTTCCAGTGCAACCACATTTTCTTGTTATGGGCAGGCCCTAACTTGGTCTATTGTCATGCCTCTCGCCGGTGCCTCCAATGAGGGAAGGTTATGGGCGCGCGCTACCCTGGCCTGGTAGGCGGACATAAGCCTTGTGTGCCTGGGTTTGGTTTTGAGATCATGTCCCCGTTCGGGACCGTTTTGCCATCATGTGGCCGTTTTGCCACAACGGTGGCCGTTGGTGTCTAGGGTAGACACGGGTCCACCCATGACTTAGCCCAGTGGGGAGTGAGTCGGAGTGGCCGGGAGAGTGTCATGGCAGTAGGACGGTTTTGTCGGAATGCCGTTGGTCCACCCGAATGGGAGTGTGAGGCCATGGATTCCGTGGTGTGGGTACAGTGCGCTACCTCTGCACAGTGTATTTAATCTATTGATAACCGCATCCTCGGTCATGGGCACAAGTTCGTAGTAGGTCACAATATCGGGTCTTGGTCGAAATGGAGGATAAACCTGAAATAATTAAGTTGATGATTAATAAACAATGTGATGGCTTGGACTAGGAGATAGTCGTGAGAAGTCACAGTGATGTCGATATGATCACGAGACAAGGTCTCGGTGAGTGTTGAACCAAGAGTGGTTCCGTTTGTGATCCGTGAGTGATCACCGTTTAGCTACAAGGTAACCCGTTGAACCAAGCATGGTTCTGTTTGTGATTCGTGAATAATCATTGTTCGGTTGCGAGGCAAACTGTTGGAAAGAGAGTCCGAGGGACTCAGTGCACAAGTTTGGTTGCTTGCATGAGTAGTAAGCTGTTATTTGCATTTAAAGAACCATGGTAGTTCAGGAGATGATTGCATAAAGGTAACATGTTATGTCTGCATTGGATATGACCGGTAGTTTATTTCAGCATAGTTTCATGATGCCATGCCATGTTTTGATTGAACTTATGCCATGTTTAGATTATGTTATGATCAAGATGCTATGTTGTGCCATGTATTGCCGTTGCCATGTTAGAAGTAAGTTTGATATGCCATGCTATTACCATGCTAATAGATGACATGATGTTGTTCATGCAGTTTGATTTATGACTCTAGTTAATATCATGCCATGCTTAGTTTTTGCTATGAGATAGGTTGTTGCAGACGCTGGTTCTTCCTTTGTCATCTATTTGTTTGGATGCTATGTATTTGGTTGTCTTGCAAGTACATTCAATGTACTGACCTGGCGTGTCATGCCAGTTTTGTAGGTCGTACCCGAATTGTTCGCTTGTTTCGTCGTGCTAGGCCGTAATCTTGCCAGTCATGTGAGTTGTGGAGCCCAGCCAGAGTGATATGCTGCCAAACCAACACTTCTGCCGCCATTTAAATAGACTTTCGCCGCCATTTAAATAGCCTTAGGGCTATGCCAGAAGATTATATTCATCAATGATGTAATCATATACACATGTATTTGATGAATATTCTTGTACCTGGAATGCTGTATCATGGACCTGTCGTGCGTCAGGTGTTATTCTAGGCTGACGTGTGAAGGCCCCCTGCTCCATGCGGATTAGGGTGCCACAGGACATGGTATCAGAGCAGCCAGGTTGGCATAGATTATCCTAGCATTAGATTACCGCCACCATCAACCCGTAATGGCCCTAAGGGATTTGACCCATCCCTGGCATCAGGCATGGCCACTGTTAATCAACATGTGGCGTAGTCGGTACCGACCCATCCTCACCCTGCTGTCCCCGTCTAGTTATCCGTGGAGCGAGTAGCAACCCTATCCTTTATGGTCGGCCGCACCGCTTACCCTTCATCATTAAGGGAAAGGGGCCACACCATGCGGGCCTGTCCGGCATAGCTGCCTATAAAACCCTCTTTCTGCTAGCCGTATCGCTCACCCCTCAGTCAGCCATGTCCCTGCAGAGAAGCTTAGCTAGTAGCTCCCTAGCCATGACTAGTAGCTTCAAAACTTCCAAGTATTACACCCGCACCTGTGCCGTCAACCATACTGGCTTTCCACCCCTTCTTACCGAGATGCTCTCCAAAGCCTTTGGCTGTAAGGCTAGCCCCGATGACCTGGTCTTCCAATCGACACCCGTCCCTCACCTTCATCGCTTTGATGCAAGAGTGCACGTCAGCCTAGGCACTACAGTAGATGGCCAGCCTTTGGTTTTTTAGGGTAGAGCCATGCCTACCACTGATTTAGCCATTCAGGCCGCTGCTATGGAGGCTATGCTTCACCTCCGAACCAAGTTCCCGCATGTGGCAACAAGGCGGGAGTTCTGCTTTTTCCCCATTGTGGCAGAAGCAGGAATGCAGCCTTCTCCCGGTATCCAAGGAGATGACCCCACAATCGCTCGCCTGGTGCAGTATATCACTGCCCAGGGGATGATGATTTCAAATATGCTTGCCGAGTTTAGAACCATGGACAATGATGTGGTATGAGTCGTCAAGGAAGCTTACCGTGAGGCTCGTAAATTTGCATCTCAAGTCGTTTGCCCAATGCCATCCGAATCAGTGCTATCCTCTCAGCCTGTGATGTGGCCCAAGCCAAACATCATCACCCTCGACAAGGCTCTTTTACGGATCCACCAGCAGCATTTCTTGGATCGATTTCAGCCACACCTCTAGCAATAGAGCCCCAACCCATAGTAGTGTCGGACGATGAAGATGGAGATTGGCTCAATCTTCGTCCTCCAGGACAGCCCCAGCAAGGCCAGTCTTCTGCATGACACCAGTCACGCAGTTAGTGGTTTCTACTAGTAGGTCGGTATGTTGGTTCATCCCCGATATGAGGATACAACCATGTATCCTGGAGTGCGTAGTTCCATTTAGCGCGTAGAGCGTTCGTGCTTGTTGTATGCTGGTACTATTGTAATCAGTATGCTATGTTATTTTATTTCATGCTTTTGGTTTTTGTGTTGTTTTTGCTTGTCTCTCTGTCAAGCAGAAATGTTTGACAGGGTTGGCACTGTGTTGTTAACAAGATTTTAATCAGTATGACACATACACTAAAAACAACATTGGCTCGTTCCGAGTCTCTAATAAAATGCGCGCTGGTGTAGGTATATGTATACCAGGATTATATATACCCACTAGCATTAAAACACTTTAGTATGATTTGTCTAGTGTGTTTTTCTGTTGCATGTTTATTGCATCTGCCTATTTGTTTAGATTTTACTGCATACTGCACGCATACCCGGTTCACCCACGAGTACATTTGAGCAGTACTCGGGGGAATGCAAAGTCACATCTCCCTTTCTATCTGTGCATACCTCGTGTGCCAGATTTCCAAACCCAGAACCTCGAAGAGTCCATTTTCATCTGGCCATTTCTCGTCCCTGATTCTTTTTCGTGAACCCAATTGCATTTCCGGAGAAAGCACTGCCAGCTTTTTTCACTCGATCCATTACAACTCTCCGATACAGATTTCAACTCCGATTCTACATCAACACCTACATTTCGTGGAGAAATCCGCGAAATTTTTCCCGTGCCCTAGTTTGATTCCTGAGCTCGCGTAGCCACCTCACTCACATCTGAACCCCATCACCACCACCTTCACCGTCTTGTGTGGCGCCGCAAGTCGCCACCACCACAGCATGCGATTACTCCGCCGGTGCAATATGACGGAGAATCAACCATGGCGGAGGACCACCCCGTGCACCATCTTCTTCCGCACCTCGAGCCACCGCACCCAGCTGCGAGTTGTCTCGAGCCCGCTCGTTCCTGATGAGTATCTCTAGAAGGAATGACGAGCCGATCAGCATGCCCAGCAGAGCAGCTAGGAACCACCGCAGCGCCACCAAGAACACTGCCTTGCCGAAGGAGCTCGGCTCGATCCCTTCCAGACCAAAGAGGTAGTAGAGCGGCATTGTGTTTGTGTGTTGGAAGCGAGTCACGCTGCCGTTTTTATAGCCCAACCCCGGTGTACGGTGAACAAGGTCTAGGAAACTCGCTCATCGCCCGATCACCAGCGTCCAGGAGGCGAATTCACGAGCAGTGCCGACAGGGTGCTCGCCCGCGACATGAGTGCTCGTTGCAACAGCACCGTGCATGCCGCGCACTATGACACTAGGGTCGTCATCACCCTAGGAGCTAGATGCACGCTGCGCCAAGACGCACGCATAGCAGCAACACAGGAGAAGTAGCTAGCCAGAAGTATAAGAAGGAGCCTGCCAGTGGGCCCTGGACCCACGTGTCAGCAGGTGAATCCACTATTCACTGGGGTGTATCTAGCAAAAAAATCGAGAGTTTGATCTCGAGTGCCCCTAGCCGTGGATATAATCGTGTTTGCCCATGTCTCTCCCTGGGTGTACCAATCATCGGTGCCCCAACTCGTTGAAATTCAACCAAAGGGTTAAACCCAGAGGTTTTTCCCTAGAGTGGTTATCTTTTCTTTTGTGCGGTAACCCTAGGAATCTCGAGGACGAGATTCTTTTAAGGGGGGAAGCTTTGTAACAGCCCCAAAATTGGGTTATCAATTTTTGTGATGCTATTTCTTCCTGGCACTCATTTTCCAAATCTTTCCCCTGAGTTTTGCTGATGACTCTGAGACTTCTTGTCATTTCCAACCTTTTAAAACTTGCTCATGTCTTTTTGAGTGGGCAAGACCTCATTTGCATCATCTCAAACTCTCTTAAACCCTAATTCCAAATTTTTGGGATCTGAATATGCCCTTTGTGATTTCAAAGGGCCTATCATTTTCCTTGGTCTAGGATCATCCCATTTGTTCCCAGAGACCCTCCTATCCTTTTCAACCTTGGATATGCAAAAATATTGCCAAGTCCCATGCAATATTTTTGAATTGTGATTTATTCCTTTTCCTGCCTTTCTGAGGAATAAAATCCAAAGGCATAGCTAGTCATCTCCTAAATTCATGTGAATTGGTGGAGTTGATATTTATGCCTACTCCAAGCTCTGGAAAATATATTGGCCAAAATTAAATAAGGAAAATTGCCTTTTCTTATTTAATGCCAATATTCCAATTATGCCATTTTATAAAGGAACTATCATATTTGTAGCAGATAAAATTCCCACATAAATTGTGGAGCTTGTCCTTGCTATATAATCACTAGTTCCATCTTTATCTCATGTTCCACAGATCAAAACTTTGGCACATGATCCAATGCAAGTTTCTACCTTCTCAAAAAATTTGCAAAGGAAGTGCATTATTCCTAATTACATTGGAGCTACAATCTGGCAGGGTGATTAACATTGATAAATAACCCATTAATACCAAAGATGAGCTCAATCCATTCATCCTAGCTCCCTGTAAAATTTTTCAAAGTTTCTGACCAGAATGCAACTTTGTGAAGGAAGTACCTTCATGGAGTTTCCAAATGGGATGAAACTTTTCCATCCTCTCAAGTATCCCAAATAATTAGCCTCCACCTAAATTTACCTCATTTCATTGATCTATGTAAGCATAGGAGCAATTCTTGTTTTCTGTCCAAATTTTCAGTTTGTGAAGCAAGTATATTTTATCTTGCTCCATTAAGGCTGAAAATATTCCCAAGACTTCGCTTATCCATAGAATCCACCTACCCAAGAGTTTGGCTCATTTCATGTAGCCAATATTTTCCTAGAAGTTTCCCAAATTTCTGGTCAGAAGTGATGCTTGTGAAACAAGTACCAATTTGGCAAGTCCATTTGGTATGATCTTTTTGCAGCATCTACATATGACCAAATCATGGGGATTTGCCAAGTTATAGCTCAAGTCAACACTCCTAGTGAGTGCTCCTTCCTCATTTGTTTTCTGGACATATTTTAGCAGTTGCAAAGCAACTATGTTAAATATTTGTCCTAATGGCCTCATAATTCCCAGGACCGTAGTCCTTGCTACCCTAAGACTCCCAGACATCCATTTTACCTTTTAACCTCTTTGGTTTTATCTCTAGGATGTTGCCAAGTTTGCAACAGCAAACTTGTGAAGCTTAGTTTACTCATCCCTCTTTGTCTTTGCCCATTTCTTTACCGTGGTAATACTCTACCTTGGAGGGACTACGTTGTAGACATGAGCTGGCATCATTAAAGAACCCAGAGCGCGCCTTGTCCATGGTGACCACGAGAGCAGCCAGCCAAAACAGTGGTCTACGCACTGTACTCGTCGGCAGCGCTGCTCCGACCGGCTCTGGCCTCGCCATTAATGCCCTATAGCCCTCGGCGTCCTCTTCCCTCTGGACCGCTTGCCCCCTCTGCTTTCTTCTCTGGCGAGCCATGCCAACGACCGAGCAGTGCGCGCCCGTGATCTCGTATTCTTCCTCGCCCATGTCCTCTTCCTCCTCTCATCTCCGAGCGCTGCTCGTCTCCGTGACTCTCTGGCGGTCGTTTGTTTCCCCTTTGTCGGCTTCCCGTGGCTCCTAGTGAGCTTTGGCCGTGCCTGCCGATGTTGCGCCCTCACCAGCGCATGGACACATTGCCTGCGGCGTGCCACCTTGCCGCCTCCCTCTCGAGCTCTTCCCCGTGGCTATAAGTAGCGCCCCTAACCTCTCTCGCAACCCATAACCCCTTCCCGAGCACTCATTCCTCCCCGGAACCCCTCTCCGATTCCCCCATCGCCATGGCCGCCGTCTCGGGTTCCACTTGATTCCAGCAACCTCGAGCGCCCCTCGCCGTTATACCCCCACCAACGCATTCCCCTAGGTCCGGTGAGCCTTCCTCTGGCCTCGGTCCCTCCTCTCCCTCACCGGAGCACCATATCCACCTGAGCCCGATGCCCTCCTCCGCCGCAGGCCCTACTATCGGCTACAGTGCTCCTCAACGGAAGCTGACAACACCCAGAGATGCGTCTCTCTCTCCTAAACATCTAGGTAGGTCGGTCATCGCTTGCGGTGGCCGGAGTCGCCGGCGAGCGCCGTCGGGGTGGATGCCTCCCTCGGCCAGACACGCGCCCACGCGGGAGGAAGAAGAAGCCAGGCCGGGCGGGCCCACCTCCATGCGGGCCCCGCCAGTCAGCTACCCGGGGGTTGACCCGGCTTGCTGACCTAGCGTAAGTGGAGACGCCCCACGCTGGATACGTTTTCGTCTTCCGAAAGCGTACTTCACCTTGCCTTCAGAGAAAAATACGTTTTCGTTTTCTGAAAACATACTTCAGGTCGCCTTCTGTGAAAACGTATTTTTCTTAGTGTGCTTTCTGTTTTAACTGACAAGGGCCTGTCTGTGAATATTTATTTTACAGATTAGTCCCTGTCATCCAAACGGCCGTATCTTTTCAACGACAACTCCGATTAAGGTGATTCCAACGCTCACGTCCTCTATTCATCGAGCTCTTTTCGATGGGACTATTTTCTTTAGGTTTGCACATTCTGAAAATTCCCTTTTTTCCCTTGCCCTAATTCAGCCCCTCTGAGGGAGAACCGTTTTCCGGCAAGTCTTTCCGCGAGTGGATCGTACCTTTTCCCGGAGTATTCCTCGACCCCCAGGCAAGCCAACCTCTTATCATGAGCCCCGAACTTGCATGTTGACTTTGCTTGCACCTTGTGTGTGTGTGTAGTTTTAGATGTTTTTATCGTTTTCGTTTGCAGATACTCCGTTATGCTTAACATGCATTCTTGTGTTTTCATGATATCTTTTGCCTTGATAATTAGAATATTGTTATTGATAATGCCATGTCACTACTCTACTTTATTTTCATGTCATCGTTATAAAATGTTATGATGAATGTAATACACCGTTGATAGGCTAGTACTTGGTATTCTCATGTTCTTTGTGCTATAGTTGTTCACTTGAGAAGCGTGGTATTTTATTAAAGCATTCGTATGTTGCATGCTAGTTGTTGCATTCATGTTAAAAATGCTTGCATGATGATTGATGATGGAGAAGTTAATAATATGACTTAATAACAAACATCCTCCATCATCGAAGGGATCAAGTCATAGTGCCACCAAATCGAGCTTTTTCCAGTGCAGCCACATTTGCTTGTTATGGGCACGCCCTAACTAGGTCTATTGTCATGCCTCTCGTCGGTGCCTCCAACGAGGGAAGGTTATGGGCGCGTGCTACCCTATCCCGGTAGGCGGACATAAGCCTTGTTTGCTCGGGTTTGGTTTTGAGCTCATGTCCCCGTTTGGGACCATTTTGCCAAGATGTGGCCGTTTTGCCACGACGGTGGCCATTGGTGTCTGGGGTAGACACGGGGCCACCCATGACTTAGCCTAGTGGGGAGTGAGTCGGAGTGGCCGAGAGAGTGTCATGGCAGTAGGACGGTTTTTTCAGAATGCCATTGGTCCACCCGAATGGGAGTGCGAAGCCATGGATTCCATGGTGTGGGTACAGTGCGCTACCTCTGCAGAGTGTATTTAGCCTATCGATAGCCGCGTCCTTGGTCATGGGCATAAGTTCGTAGTAGGTCACACTATCGGGTCTTGGTCGAAATGGCGGATAAACCTGAAATAATTAAGTTGATGATTAATAAACAATGTGATGGCTTGGACTATGAGATAGTCATGAGAAGTCAAAGTGATGTTGATATGATCACGAGAAGAGGTCTCGATGAGTGTTGAACCAAGAGTGGTTCCGTTTGTGATCCGTGGGTGATCATCGTTTGGTTACAAGGTAACCCGTTGAACCAAGCATGGTTCCGTTTGTGGTTCGTGAATGATCACCGTTCGGTTGCGAGGCAACCCATTGGTAAAAGAGTCCGAGGTACTCAGTGCAAAAGTTTGGTTGCATTGCATGAGTAGTAAGCTTTTATTTGCATTTAAAGAACCATGGTAGATGAGGAGATGATTGCATAAAGGTAACATGTTATGTCTGCATTGGATATGATCGGTAGTTTATTTTCAGCATAGTTTCATGATGCCATGCCATGTTTTGATTGAACTTATGCCATGTTTAGATTATGTTATGATCAAGATGATATGCCATGCCATGTTTTGCCATTGCCATGTTAGAAGTAAGTTCGATATGGCATGCTATTGTCATGCTAATAGATGCCATGATGTTGTTCATTCTTAGTTTGATTTATGACTCTAGTTAATGTCATGCCATGCTTAGTTTCTGCTATGAGATAGGTTGTTGCAGACGCTGGTTCTTGCTTTGTCATCTGTTTGTTTGGATGCTATGTATTTGGTTGTCTTGCAAGTACATTCAATGTACTGACCTGGCGTGTCATGCCAATTTTGTAGGTCGTACCCGAATTGTTCGCCTGTTCCGTCGTGCTAGGCCGTAATCTTGCTAGTCCTGTGAGTTGTGGCGCCCAGCCAGAGTGATATGCTGCCAAACCAAGACTTCCACCGTCATTTAAATAGACTTCCGCCGCCATTTAAATAGCCTTAGGGCTATGCTAGAAGATTATATTCATCACTAATGTAATCATATACACATGTATTTGATGAATATTCTTGTACCTGGAATGTTGTATCATGCACCTGTCGTGCGTCAGGTGTTATCCTAGGCTGACGTGCAAAGGCCCCCTGCTCCATGCGGATCGGGGTGCCACATCACGGTCACTAGAAAGAGTGAGATCTGATAGAGATAGGTATAAAAGATAAATAAAAGGTAAAATTAAATAAATTGTAGCAAGGTATTTTGGGTTTTTTGTTTTATAGATCTGAAAATAATATGGTAAAAATAGACCCGGGGGCCACAGGTTTCACCATAGGCTTCTCTCTTGAAGAAAGCATATGGTGGGTGAACAAATTACTGTTGAGCAATTGATAGAAAAGCACATAGTTATGACGATACCTAAGGCAATTATCATGAATATAGGCATCACGTCTGTGACAAGTAGAACGAAACGATTCTACATCTACTACTATTTCTCCACACATTGACCTCTATCCAAGATGCATCTAGTGTATTAAGTTAACAAGAACGGAGTAACGCCTTAAGCAAGATAACATGATGTAGAGAGATAGATCCAAACAATATGGTCAAAACACCATATTTTTATCCTTAATGGCAACAATACAATACGTGCTTCACTACCCCTACTGTCATTGGGTGAGGACACCACAAGATTGAACCCATCACAAAGCACCTCTCCCATTGCAAGATAGATCAATCTAGTTGGCCAAACCAAATCAATAGACCGGAGAGAAATACAAAGCTATCTTAATCATGCATAAAAGAGTTCAGAGAAGACTCAAATAATATTCATAAATAATCTAATCATAAACCCACAATTCATCGGATCTCAACAAACACACCGCAAAAGAAGATTACATAGAATAGATATCCAAGAACATCGAGGAGAACATTGTATTTAAGATCAAAAAGAGAGAAGAAGCCATATAGCTACTAGCTATGGACCCTTAGGTTCGTGGTAAACTACTCATACATGATTGGAAGGGCAGCAAGGTTGGTGTAGAGGCCCTCCGTGATCGAATCCCCCTCCGGCAGAGTGCCAGAAAAGGCCCCAAGATGGGATCTCATGAGGTCAGAAGCTTGTGGTAGAGGAAAAGTATTTTTTGCATGCCCCCGGTGTACAGGGAATATTTGGGTATTTATAGAGCTGAGCTTAGGGTTAGGGGAGCTACGAGGGTCCCACAAGTCTTGGGGGCGCGCCCCTAGGGCTTGTGGCCCTCTCGTGGCTCCTCTGGCCTCCTCTCGAAGCTTCATGGTTGTCTTCTGGTCCAAGAAAAATCCTCAAAAAGTTTTGTTCTATTTGGACTCCATTTGGTATTGATTTTCTGTAAAAGACAAGAACAAGGAAAAAACAACAATTGGCACTGAGCACTAGGTTATTAGGTTAGTCCCAAAAATGATATAAGATAGCATATTGATGCATATAAAACATCCAAGATGGATAATATAATAGTATGGAACAATAAAAAAATATACATTGGAGACGTATCAGAGGCGCATGATGACTGTCATTCTAACCAGTGAGTACCTGATGTCGCTTGAACTATGTTGGTATTTCCCCAAAGAGGAAGGGCACATCTACGGTAGGTATTTCCCTCAGTTATGAAACCAAGGTAACAATTCAGTAGGAGAACCAAGCAACACTATGTAAATGGTACCTGCACACAGAGAACAAATACTTGAACCTGACGCGTAAGAGGGGTTGTCAATCCCTCTCGATCGAGTAAAAGATTGGTAAATAGATAGATTGGTAGATGCAAATAGAATATTGGCAAATAAATTCAGCGAGATATTTTTGGGTTTTCGATATTGTAGATCTGAAAATAAAAGATGCAAATAAAGAAAAGGCAAATAGAAATGTAGACCTGAAAATATATCATGGGAAAATAGACCAGGGGCCGTAGATTTCACTAGTGGCTTCTCTCAAGAAAATAGCACACGGTGTGTAAACAAATTACTGTTGGGCAATTGATATAATATCAAATAATCATGATGATATCCAGGCAATGATCATTATATAGGCATCACGTCCAAGATTAGTAGACCGACTCCTGCCTGCATCTACTACTATTACTCCACACATCGACTGCTATCCAGCATGTGTCTAGTGTATTAAGTTCATGGAGAAATGGAGTAATGCAATAAGCACGATGAAGTGATGTAGACGAGATCTATTCATGCAGGAATAGCCCCCATCTTGTTATCCTTAATAGCAACGATACATGTGTGTCTTGCTTTCCCTTCTGTCACTGGGATAGAACACCGCACAATTGAACCCATCACAAAGCACCACTTCCCATGGCAAGAAAATTGATCTAGTTGGCCTAACTAAACCAAAGATTTGAATACGAGGCTATAAGTAACACTACAAAAAAATACACTTCCGTGATGATACGTGTTTGTCACAGTAGGTCGCATTTTTTGTCATTCATGTACATCCATGACAAATTTATGACAGAATCAAGATAGTCATACCTGTGCTGTCGTAGAAGTGTTCCATGACATTACCAAAATTATCATCGATAAATCGCGCGTCACAGAAGTGCTTTCATCAAGGGTGACCGACACGTGGCATCCACTGTAACGGAACGCCGTTGAGCTATCGGGTCGGGTTTTGGATCCAATAACCCATTAACAGCCCCGACCAATGGGGATTTTCCACGTGTAAAATCATCATTGGCTGGAGGAAACACGTGTCGGCTCGTTGTTGGGACAGATGTCATCCACTCATTGGACAGAAGGTGCCTATGATACGTCGACACATGGCATGGCCCAACAGAGGCCCATTCCTGTGAAAAGGTCGGCCCGTTTGACTTGGTCAAAAGGTGACGGGCCGGCCCATGGAAAGCCTGTTAACGGCCTGTTCGCATATAGCCCATTTACAGCCCGCTAACCCAAGGCCCGTTACGCCCTATCCGAATTAGGCCCAGTAGCATCATCTGGGCCATCCAATATGATTCCAGCTCATTTTCACTTCTGGCCCATGTATGGCCCATGACGTCTTTCGGCCCATATGAGGCCCTATGTAACTCTTGGCCTATGAACGACCCGTGGTGAAACTGACCCGCAATGAACAGTGTATCACATTAGACCCATTAACGGCCCGTGGTGAAACTGGCCCGTAATGAATAGTGTATCACTTTATACCCATTAAGGGCTCGTTATTCAGTTGGGCCGTTTTCGGCCCATGTTATCTTTCGGCCTTCTCAGAGCCCATTTATTCTTGGGCTCATTTCGAGCATTCGTTTACTTACGGCCCGTTACTGTCATTTTCTGCTTGTGGGCCAAATTCAGCCCATGGTTACAGTCGGCCCGTTTGTGGTCTGTTAATACATTGGGCCGTTTTCATAGCATCGTCAAATACAGCCTATTAACGATGGCCCGTTATGGTCGGCCCATGAATGGACGATTCCAACTCTAGCCCGTTTACGGCCATAATGCGGCCTGTTATTGGCCCATGTTTTGCCAATCGATCATACGGCCCGTATAAGGCCCATTGATGATACGACCCATAGAAGGCCCATTGTTTCTACGGCCCGTAGAAGGCCCAATGGTTCTACGACCCGTAGAAGGCCTACTGTTTCTACGGCCTGTAGAAGGCCCACTATTTCTACGGCCCGTAGGAGGCCTAGTGTCACTACAGTAAATATTAGACCATGGTTATTGTGGCCTAGTTTTTTAGGTTATTGCGGGCACTAGCAAACCGCGGAAAAAGAACTGCACTGACTACAAGCAAACAGATAAACAAGACAACAAGGAAATAAATAAGTAAGCAACTTATGCTAGGCTATCACGGCTATTACACATATTACATCCACTGGGCATCAAAGTTCACCACCAGTGCAAATATAGGGAACACAACAACATATAAACGCCGCAGCAAAACAAGTCCAGAACTGAAACCACTTCAGAAGAGTTCAAGAAACAATATCCTGGGTACCCATAATGGTGGCAAGATGCTTAGGAAGCTTATTAACTTTCTCTTGTTTGGCGCTTAAATCCTCCAGCGCTTGCTGTTGCACAAGAAAGTACGCATCTGAATTCTGCAGGGACTTCCTTAGTCCTTCAGCTTCTTGCCGCAGCACAGTTGACTGATGCCTTTCAGCTTGTAGCTGACACTTTAGAAGCCGAAGTGATTCAGGCAGCAAGTTCGAAGAGCTTGTGCCAGCGGTACTGGCCAGTAACTCGAACACTACATCAACGCAGGACTATGGGGTTTTCTCACTGTCTACAAGATTGTTTTTATCACCTTTCTTAGAGACCAACAGGGTTGTCTCACTATCTTGAACCTTATCTGCATTACTTTCTCTACCATTGCATAGTGGGGTGCTCTTCTCCAATATTCTATTTGCATACTACAAGAGAAACAAGCAGACACATCACAGGTTTAGCTTGTAGTATACCAAACTCATTTTGGTAAACCGGTTCAGTAGTAAGGTGGACAGGATAACAACATGAAACAAACATATATCTATGTACAATGGTCACTGTATTGTCCATATCATTCTAGTTTATGTTCCCTAATCAAGATAGAGACACAGTTCAACTCATATATTTTTAAGACACAGCAGCATAGACAGAATATAAGTGTGAGAAACTACACAGCATTGGCAGCACGTGTAATGTGCATCACATGAGAACATAACTGTTTATACAACTTAAACTGAAATCAACATAGAGCAAGAAGTTAGAACAACAATCCAGTTAAAGAAATAGGTTTAAAACATACATGTTGCGCCATTGGAGTTTCAATTGGATCCTTCAAATTCGAAAGTAGTTTCTATGAGTAAATACAGTGATGCAACAGCAAAGGAGTATGGACCATAGTTACGGAATCTGACATGAGAACAGTTGCTCTTCTGCTTTAAACGTGGAGTTTGGGTTAGCTGTGGTGGTCTTCGTGCTTTGGGCACTACAGTAGCTTTACAAACTGCTCGTGTGGGGGTACTCTATGGTGGACATGGTGCTTTGTCAACTATAAGTGGGTTACTATCCGCTGGGGTTGCGGTTAGATGGGTTGTAGATGTTCTCTGCCCAACGGTGTAAGTGTGCAATCTGGAAGAGTCTCGATTATGTGTGGTGGGGCTAGTTTGTGGGCCAGTACAACCATGGTTCTATCTGCATCAATGGGTAGCACTGTCTTTTGTGAAGAACGGGTTTTTGCTCCCTTAGATACTGCCATCACCCCCTCCAATTCAAATGGCTGATAAACAAGAAAAGAAATTGAATGTACAGACATTGTATGATAGACAGATGTGGTAATACACATATATGTTGTCTAACCAAACAGGACAGCATGACACAATTTCACATATATGATGCCTAACTAAATAGGATAGCATGACACAATTTCAGATATATGATGGATAACTTAACAGGATATAATGGCATAATTCAACATATGATGAGTACCTAAACAGGATGACATGACAAAACTATATGATGTCTTTCTAAAATAGGTTGGGATGAAATAATTCACATACATGTTGTCTAAGTATACATGATGGCATGATATAATTGACATAATTGATTCATATACTAAGCAGCTAGCACTCGCATGGATGATCTCTAAACTAAGCAGATAGAATTCAATATTGTGCATATGATGTCTAAACTAAGCAATGCAAGACACCATATGCATCATATGAGAAATATAAACATTGCAACTTAGAACATACACCTCAGGTGGGATATAGGACTGGTCATCTGTCTCTGAATCCTCCTCTGAGGAGCTCCCTGTAACCATCAAGATATATGCTTCAACAGGTACCATTGCCTGCTCTGAAGACCTTGTTTTCACTCCAGATTTTTCCATAACCGGCTCAAATGGCTGATACACATGAAGAGTAGTTCAATATACACAGATTGTCGACAAATGGAATACGTAATGAAAAAAAAGATGGCATGAGATAATTCACATATATGATGCCTGGCTCCATGGCGGTGCATAATTCACATATATGATAACTGGCTGAAAAACATGGCATTGCATAATTCACATATCTGATATAGAAAGCAAACAGGAGGCATTCACACAAAGCATGTCTAATCTAAGCAGATGGCATGGCAATGCAAGACACCATAGGCATGATATGAGCAATATAACCCAGCCAAGTTAGACACCTCGGGGGGGGGGGGGAATACGACTGGTCATCTCTCTCTGAATCCTCCTCTGAGGAGCTATCTGTAACCAGCAAGAAATCTACATTGACAGGTAGCACTGACTGCTCAGAAGACCTTGTTTTCACTCCAGATTTTCCCATGACCAACTCAAATGGCTGATGCACAAGAAGAGTAGATGAATGTATAAACATTGTTGACAAATGGAATACATTATGGAAAAAATATGGCACGATACAATTCACATATACGATGCCTGGCTAAACAGGATGGCATTGCATGATTCACGTATATGATGCCTGGCTAAAGAAGATGGCATTGCATAATTCCCATATACTCCCTTCCTTCCTAAATATTTGTCTTTTTAGAGATTTCAAATGGACTACCACATACGGATGTATATAGACATATTTTAGAGTGTAGATTCACTCATTTTGTTCCGTATGTAGTCACTTGTTGAAATCTCTAAAAAGAAAAATATTTAGGAATGGTGGGAGTATGATATAGAAACCAAATAGGTGGCATTCACACAAAGCAAATCTAAACTAAGCTGATGACATATAAGATATATAATGTAAGCAATGCAAGGCGCCATATGCATGATATGACCAACATCAGCATGCCAGGTTAGACCAAACACCTCAGGTGGTAAACAGGCATGGTCGGCTCCTTCTGAATCTCCATCTGAACAGTTATCTTCCTCTGGAATACAATCTGGAAATGCAGGAGAGCTGGGGGGCACTTTGCCCACCATGGAGCATCATTTGCATGACATTATATTTGCACGTAACGGTCTTCTCTTTTTCTCTACATGTTCAGTATGATTGTGTACAATATCTAACATGCATAATAAAAAAATAGTTAGATTTTGTAAGGCCTAAGGGGTGCATGCAAAAATCAAGACTGATGGTAGCAAACGAGTGGATGGATCCAAAACTAATGATAGCAGGTAGATTATAGCTTCAGTTTAAAAAGATAGACAATGGATCATCTATTGTTTGTTGCCCACCCAACATGAACCACATAGAAGACCCCAGATGAACCAGATAGTAGACAAATACTATTCGTTGCTGGCTTGATATGAGACCCATGGGCAATTCAAAACTCAAGATTGAACGAGAAAGTAGCAGGTAATAATAACCGATGTATAACATAAGCAAACATGAAAGACTGCGACCTCTCTTCCGGAACTGTGTAGTCCTCAGGTTCATCTGCTCAGTCGATGATGGTAATGCAGTTGGCGTGGCTGCCGGCAACGAGGGATCTCTGCTGCAGCGAACGCTTCTGTCGATGGTGCACCTCAGGTGGGGTGGATGACGGCACGGCAGGAGTAGGACATAACACACAGAGTTTTCTTTGACGCCAATCTGAAAATGAAGTAAATCTGTAAGGGCTCCTTAGAATTGGAGGATTCTATAAATGCAGGGACAGGAAAACACAGGAATAGGATAGGAATGCACATGCAAAACAGAGCATTTGGAAACATAGGATTTCAGTCAACCTGGGTGTTTGGCTCACATGAATTGGAAGAACAGAGGAATGGATAAACAAAGTGATGCGGCGACTGTACAACCTCTTTAGCATAGCCTTGTGGACCTCAGCATCATTGGGTTGGACGTGGAGGATGGTGATGATGCTGGTGTGACTGTCGGAGGCCGGGAAGAAGATCCGAGGCCTCTGGAAATGGCACCGAGGGTACTGCTCCGCTGTGATGGACGGTTCCGTCGTTGGAGCAGCTCCGCTAAGGTGTACGACATTGAGGCTGAAGCATGACAAGACAGACAACTTTAATCTGAAGTGGGACCCTAATATCATCTGCAATAGATGATGTAAAATACATCACCAAAAAGTGCTAGATGTAAAACGCATCAGCCACGCCACGGCCGCTCCGACAGATGTTATAAGTACTGTTCACTCTGAACTTAACTGGAGAAAATGAACTTCACAGTCGAAACTGAATTTTACTATCGAAACTGATTGAACTAGTAACAGAGCATTGCAATAGATGTTTAGGGCGTTCGAGCACTAGTAGCAGAGAAGCAGTGATCTAAATCAGCAGACGCTCGAGCAGGAAACGCACTAGCAGAGAGCAAGTCGTGCAGTAGCACCGCGAGCGAGTGCTAAAGCAGGAACTCCTGTAGCTGCCGGAGGTCGTGCAGCAGCAGCAGCAGCGCAAGCGAAAGCAAGAGCAGAGCAGCAGGATGAACAAAAGCAGGAGCAGTGCAGCAGCGCGACCGACAGCAAGAACAGAGCCGCAGCGCGAGCGAGAGCCGGAGCAGCTGCAGCTAGTGCCGTTGTGGAAGTAGCCGCCGAGGAAGCAACAACATGGGGGAGAGACGCCATGGATGATGTGGCCGGCGACGGCGCCGTCGATGGAGACGCCATGTCTGCTCGGTATCGAGCACCGGCAGGCCGGTGAGATCGAATAAAAGATAAAATGCAGCGGTGAGTGCAGAACCTCCTTGGTGGCGCCGAGTTGGCCTCGGCTTCATCGGAGCAATTGGTGAGGGTGTTGTGTTTCCGGTGGGGCAGGTCAAGACGGTGCTGTGGGGATTGAGGTGGCACGATAGACAAGGCGAATGTCGGGGCAGCTCCTTGGAGATGGAGGACGGGGCGGTTGATCCGGCGGGACGACGAAATCGACAACGGATCCTCATCCGGTGCGGTGGATGAGGGACGGCGAGCTGTTGCGGTGGACGACGTACTCGGGGAAGAGTCTCCGTTTGGGCGGCGGTCGCGAGGCCGACGGAGGAGCGTGGGGTTTCACGGGTTTTGGCGGTTTTGGCGGCGTCGGTGTACGAAGGGGGGGCGAAGGGGGAGGGGGAGCCAAGCTTAGGGACGCGCTTGTCCGAAATGTAGGGTAAATTACCAGCGTACCCCCACCAGTTTTGACACCGCGACGTGGAGCTTCATTTTCGGCTTAGGGGTAGAAGGGAGATTTCGCGTGTCTGGGCTGCGGGAGCAATTTCGGATGAGGAGGGAGTTCTCGCGCGCATCCAAATTTTGGGATAACAAGGCACGGCACGGGTTGAAGAAGCGGGAGTTTCAAAGCAGGTGAGACAAAAGATACTCGAGCTTGAAAATTTCAGGATAAAAAGGTGTGGATTCCTTGTTCGACAGAACAAACTTAACGTGTAAAAAAAATCATACAAGACACAAGACAGTCATGTCCCCTTTTACTATATTGCTATAGATGCCATTGAAAAAACTACAAGAAAAATGTAAAAAAATCGGGAGAACAAGATTACCCTGCACAGTACCAAATCGATTCGCACTTCCCTCAACAACAACAAAAAACAAAGCAATTCCCACCAAAGAAAGAGTAATGTCCCTTTTTATATGATTACAGATGCCATGATCTCGAATTTCAATTTTCGAATCCACGTTATGTTGAATTTGAATATATCATTAGGTGACCTTGCGGTTTATAATTGATGTAGTAGTACATTTTGATCTTCCATCATATATGAACATTTTAGTCCACCATGTGAACATATATATTGTCGTCTACCATATGGACTAAATTTGAATCAATTTTCCTTATTTGAATACGATTGTTATCAAGTTATACAATAATTTAAATAGTATCTTGATAACAAAAAGACATGCATATAGTAGTAATCATATTTCACTATGAACTGCATGTACCATACGCTCTCCAATTCAAATATTTGTATCCGTTTTATGTTGAATTCAAATCATAGTACATTATTGGTCTAGGTGGCAAGATGTTCGGGATAATCTAAACCCTGTTTTCATATGTATAATTTTTGGCCGAATTGGGACAAGTTTTGGTATAAGCCTCTTGCAAAACTGTAGATTCTCTCAACAAGCCTCGTGGTTCCGAGAGGGGACATGTCACCTTTGTGTGCGAAACGATATACGCTGCCTCCCCCGTGATTTTATTTACAGAGGCAACATAGAACTATATGAGTGCCCTGTTAAATTTTGGAATTATTTCGGGTTCATTTGGCCTTTTTATAGATTAATTGAGTTTTTGGACTTTTAATGTGCATAATCTAAATATGAATTGCATGCACATGCTCCGGTGCACCAAAGTGGGTTGAAAAATCACATGTGTGTCCTTGGTTGAATTTCTAGGTCCCATGGAAGAAATGAGAATGAAATTCAAACATCTGGGTGTCATGACTCTGCCAAGAACATCGAGAAACTTAGATTTTAAATTCATGTAAATCCAAAACTCGGCTGGAAATCATGAAACTTGGCATGGTGTCATGTCATGGCACTAACATGTTGTGGTAAAAAATTGGGCCGATTTGGAAGCTCTTGGTTCTAAGAGGGAACATGTCACCTTTGGTCATTTAATGTGCATAAGTCAAATTTGAACTACAAGCACATGCTCTCGTGCACCAAAGTTGGTTGAAAAATCACATTTGTGTCCTCGGGTGAATTTCTAGGTCCCATGCAAGAAATGAGAATAAAATTAAAACATCTGGGCATCGTGGCTCGGCCGAGAACATTGAGAAACTTGGTTTTAAAATTCTTGTAAATCCTTAACATGTCTGAAAATCATGAAACTTGGCATGGATGTCATGACATGGTACTACCATGTTGTGGTAAAAAAATGGCCGAATAGGAACAGATTTTGGTATAAGCTTCTTGCAAACCGAAGCTTCTCTCAAGAAGGCTCGTGGTTCTGAGAGGGAACGTGTCACCTTTGAGTGCGAAACGATATACGTTGTCCCCCTTGAGTTTATTTACAAAGGCAACATAGAACTACATGAGTGGTCTGTTAAATTTTGGAATTATTCCGGCTTCGTTTGGCCTTATTTACACATTAATTGAGTTTTTGGTCATTTAATGTGCATAATTCAAATTTGAACTACAAGCACATGCTCCCGTGCACCAAAGTTGGTTGAAAAATCACATTTGTGTCCTCGGGTGAATTTCTACTCCCATGCAAAAAATGAGAATAAGATTCCAACATCTGGGCATCGTGGCTCGGTCGAGAACATTGAGAAACTTGGTTTTAAAATCATGAAACTTGGCATGGTGTCATGTCATGGTAGTACCATGCCGTGGTAAAAAAATTGGCCAAATAGGAACAAATTTTGGTATAAGCTTCTTGCAAATCGGAGCTTCTCTCAAGAAGGCTCGTGGTTCTGGGAGGGAACGTGTCACCTTTGTGTACATAATTCAAATTTGAAATACAAGCACATGTTCCAGTGCACCAAAGTTGGTTGAAAAATCACATGTGTGTCCTCGGGTAAATTTCTAGGTTCCATGCAAGAAATGGGAATGAAATTCAAAATTCTGGGCGTCGTGGCTGGGTTGGAAACATTGAGAAACTTAGTTTTTTAATTCCTGTAAATCCAAAACACGCATGAAAATAATGAAACTTGGCATGGTGCCATGACATGGCACCAACATGCTGTGGTAAATTTGCAGTCCAATTTGCGAAGGCGCACACATTAACAATCAACAAAGTCATTTTGGAACAAGTGTTGTCACGTTACAATCGGAAACACAAGTATTATTGAAACCGTGGGCGTTCTACTTACTAGTACCATTTACGTGCCACCACGCGTCCCCATTTTTTATTCGCTAGGAGGCGCCGTGCAGGGTAGCTATTTGAGTACGAGAGGTGTGCGATCAGACCCCTGCGCGAGCTTATCAGGAGGAGAGCCCTTTGACCTCCATCTGCCGTCCACCTCTCTCCAAAGGTCTCCATTAATGGCGCCCGAGCCTCTGTTTAATGGTGTGGCTATGTCTCACTCGACTGAGATTTAAGAGAGAAAAAAGAAAATCTGAAAGCACGGATCTTGATGTAAGATCCGACGGACCTATATAGCATCTACTGCGACTTATAGCAAGACTGATGAATATATAAGGACGATTTTTTTTATCAAAGAAGGGCTTGCCCCTTCCGATTTTCATTACTGAAAACCACCACAATTCACAAGAAGTTCAGCACAACTCCAGCCTAACACGAAGGACTAAAAGCTACTCCCTCCGTCCCATAATATAAGACACTTTTTGACACTAGTAGTGTCAAAAAGCGTCTTATATTATGGGACGGAGGGAGTACCAGATTGAAATCGCAACATCCCAAGAGGCCAACAAAGGCCAAACATCCGCGCTAGAACCCAACATTTCACAACCGACGACACAATCCACATCCTAAACTGATTATTACATCAAAAGAAACCAGTAAACTGAAGGAAGCCCAGCAGCAACTAGAAGAGCAGCAACGCCAGGGTCGCCACAGCAAGAGTTTTCTTCATTCCAACCTCGCAATATTGATCTTCCACAGAAAGATAAGGATAATTAATTGTCTTACATAATTAGAAAGATAATTAAAAAGGCCACATGAGGCTACGCCCGAAATACACAAGGGCAAAAGAAGAAGGAAGACAAGGATCTGGCTCACTGATCTCTACTTTCTTG
This sequence comes from Triticum aestivum, assembly GCF_018294505.1. Taxonomy (NCBI): domain Eukaryota; kingdom Viridiplantae; phylum Streptophyta; class Magnoliopsida; order Poales; family Poaceae; genus Triticum; species Triticum aestivum. The sequence continues at coordinate 142,821,917 of NC_057813.1, read as the reverse complement.
ATGCGTTGCTGCAGGCCGCGGGAACTAGTCTCCGCGGCGAGCGGCGATGAGCTCTTTCATGTCCTCAAGATGCTGCTTGAGAACATCCACGGATTCCTCCACCAGCCTTTGGCGCTCGTTGCGGAGCATGTCATTCTCGTCCATAAGTTTCTTGACGATGACGTCGGTCCTCTTCAACAAGGCACTACTCTCCTCCTGCTGGTCTGCACTTCGGACAATCTTCTCCCTCAGCAGGTCGCGCTCGGCCCGGAGCCTCTCATTGCCCTCCCTTAGTTGCCGGATGACACCGGTAGCCTGTTCAAATGAGGCTTTCATGTTGTCCTACAACCTCGCCAAGCCGGAGATCTGATCCATCTAGCTATGGACGATCGCATGCATGCGCCTGTAACAGTCATCGCCTGCCCGCGAGAAATTTTCCCAGGCCGCCGCGGCGCGGCGGGACATCTCTGCTGCATTCGTGGCGCGGCAGGACATCTCTGCTGCTTCCGCGGCGCGGCTGGACCAGTCTGCTGCATCGACGGTGCGGCGGGACCTCCGTGCTGCTTCAGCGGCACGGCGGGACCTCTATGTTGCTACTTCCGTGCGGCGAGACATGTCGGTTGCTCTCGCAGCGAGGCGGGACATCTCTCGTGCTTCCGCTTCCATGCTCCCCTCTCCCTGGTAGCAATCTCTCAATCAAGAACTCACGCTGGCCATGGCAGACGCAAGGGAAGGATGCTGAATGACTTGTTTGTTTTTGTGGATGAGGAGTTGAGGAGGAATGTGCAGTCATCTTGGCATACTAGTATTTACAACCGAGTACTAATACGCTCCTAAGTGGGAAACTATTTAGGTTGTGATCGGTGTGAACAGGTTTGGAATTCAATATAGCGTGGTACTAATACGCTCCTTAGTGGGAAACCGTTTAGGTTGTGATCGGTGTGAACAGGTCTGCAATATAGCGTGGAGTAATTTGGAATGTGACGAGACGCAAGATCAAAATTTATAAATACCCGCGTGGCGAGCTCTAGGCTAGTCCTTTTTTCAGACGCATTAAACCTGTCTCTCGGGACTTCTCGCACGCACCATCGTGCCACCCATAAAAATGTGTACTCTGAGTTTAGTAGTACGTTATATAGGAAGAGAAGAGGTGCACGCATGCAATCGTCCTCTCACACACGCGTTTGTTTTTTCTCGAAAAGGAGGATGATGACCCCCGGCCTCTGCATTTGGGAGTCACACACGCATCTGTAGCTATGAATTGTAGTGTTCTCAACCATCCGATTGTCTCTATCATGGATGTACCTAAATACTACAACATGTCTAGATACATCTATATTTTGACAAATGGAAGGCATGTATTGTGGAACGGAGGGAGTGCTTGTCATCAAAATGGATAAAAAGGGATGTATCTAGAACTAAAATACGTTTACATACATCTCCTTTTATCCATTTTGATGACAAGTAGTACTTCTTACCCAAAGGAACTTTATATCCAACAGACACAAAATATCCGTTCGACTGCTGGAAATTACTGATCTGATGTCGAAGTAATTGCTGCATCGCCACCAAAACCCACCATTTCTTAAGCTAAAGTAGACCAAGGTAATCCCTATATTAGCATATTACTAAGATAAACAGAAGGCACTGTCGAAACATTTAGGACGTGAGCTTGTCAATCTGAATGTGGAGGGACACAAGCTTAGCCCCGGCCAGCAGCTTGGGCGGAACTGTCAAGAAGGTCAGCTCCTGCACGTCGACGTCGCCGGGATCCTTGCTGCTTGTCACCTCCATTTCCACCTCGACGGCGTCGGTCGTGCCTTTGGGCTCCCCCGGCGGGCCGTTCGCCCACAGCTTGGCCCAGTAGTGCGGCAGTGGGGACGCCCCCGCTCTGATGCAGACGACCGACACGGCGATAGGCGCGCCGATGTCGAGCACGCCGCCGACCAAGAAAAACGCGCGGCGGTCCTCCTCCGCGAACAGCAAGAGCCGTGGCTCCGACAGTGGCACTTGCAGCTGGAGCACCTTGCCGTACTGGATCCTGTGCACGGGCATGGGATGCGCGTTGCTGATGTGGTGGTAGAGCGCCGGCGGCGGGCCTTCGTAGCCGCAGACGGGCACGGGGCATTTGCAGGGCGCGAGCGGACACACGCTCTGGTGATCGGCGAGCTTGTGGTAAGTGACGTAGAGCCCACAGCCTTCGTGCGGGCACTCCACCCTCAGCGACGAAACGACGGCGTCCACCGCCGTGTTCCGCACGTCGAAGCCACCGCCGCGCTCGCACTTCTGGCACTGCCGCTGGTTCCCGGGGCGCTCGACGCGGCAGTCCGCGCAGGCCAGGTGCCCTCCCTTGCACTGCAGAAATCAATCGAACAACACATCAATCAAGAAACCTGCACCTTGCTCAATCAGCCGAATGGACGAGGTGTATTCGAACCTCATACACTGGAGGCGTCAAGGGGCGGAGGCACAAGGGGCAGTGGAGCACGGTGAGGTCCATCGAGACCTTAGTGAGCTCCCTCGTCGGTTCCTGTTCCGTCTGCATGATCTCGCCCTCCTCGTGCACAACCATCTCTCGCTTGGGCCGGGGCATTACAAAGCTTTACCGTCACATATTTTATACTCTGCGCATAACTGTCCTCCCGCATACCAAGGAAGAGAGTAGTTTGAGTTTTCTAGACAAATTTGCCCCTACGCATGAGTAAGCTGCATAAATATCGACAGTAAATGCGCATGCAATGGTTGGCTGGTCCTCCTTCCTTTTCGCTTGAGTTGGCTTCCCCAGGCGGTCAAGCCGCATCCGGCGCTGCACGCGTTTGCCTGTAGCCATTTTCTGCTTTGGAAACTGGCGCGATTAATGGGGGCAGAACTAATCGAGCGGGGGCACAGATGGAAACCAACGCGGACGCGCAGACTAATCTGAGAAAAACAAGAAAAAGTTATATGCAAAGTAAAAGGAATCGGAGGGAGTACTACTTCAAGGTGCATTAAATCAACACATGCAAGTATCAAAAGGAGAGTCACGGCATGCATGCATGCGTTGTAATTAATGCATCGGTAACCCTAAATTATTGAAATATATCGAGTGCAGTGCTTTGATGTGTCGCGTCAACTCGTACATCAACGAGAAGTTTGATTATCCTCTCCCTCGCGGACTTAACTGCACCTGCCTTTGGCTGTATGACAGGTTGGCCACACACCTGTCGGGCCCACCTGTCATACACGCAAAGACAGGAGCGTCCCTCCCTCGCCCATGAGCGTGGTGGCTGGCAAGACTAGGAGAAGCTTTCGCTACACGCTCTCCCTCCCGCACGCGGTGGACATGCAGCAGTTCAATCGGTGTCAGATGGCCAGAAGCATACTGTAGTACTCCTCCAGTGCAGTAGTACACCATCATTGTTCGACTTCCCGAAGAGGCGAAGAGCCAAGCGCAGCCCGGACGCTCGTGTGGCAGTTTCATGTGTAGAGTAGTCTAGATAGCGTGTACCGTGCCTGTAAGCTTAAAATCGTTGGGGTCGGCTCCATGCTATGTGGCCGTCTCGAAGTTTTTTTTAAAATTAAAATAGTCTTCTGGCCCTACCTGTCACCCTGGTGATTGTAGTTTGCACGCTCATCTGGTCAAGACAGGAATATATATTTTAATTTGTTTTTTTCGAAAAGGGGGGACTCCCCGGCCTCTGCATCAGAACGATGCATACGGCCACATATATTTTAATTTGTGGTGGGTAAATGTTAGAGGTTGCAGCAAATATATTGTACACTGCGGGTCTTTCAGCCAAGTTTAGAGGCAAGCATGTGGGGCCAGTGCTATGATGTGTCGCGTCAACTCGTAGAACGAGGAGAAGCTTGATTTTACTACACGCCTTCTCCCTCGCCCATGCGCGCTGTTGCTCGCAAACGAGGACAGGCTTTTGCTTAGTAGTACTTCTACAACAAGCTATCCGTCCCGCTCGCGGTGGACGGACATGCAGCAGTGGATTCGACACTGTAGAAGCAGTAGTAGTAACATCATTGTTCGTCTTCTCGAAGAGGCGAAGAGCCAAGCGCAAACCGAACGTTGCAGTTGCGAACATTGGAGCACGCATATAGCCAGGCTCTTGCATGAGACAAAATTGCTATGTGAGCCCACTATTGTACTAGTACGTACAACTACTTGCTAGTATAGCCCTGTAAACCAGAAAGGAGTATTTGCCCTTCTAGAGATTTCAACAAGTGACTAGACTACACCGAGACGGAGTACATATGGAGCAAAATGAGTGAATCTGCACCGTAAATAAATACGTACTAGTTCTATCGTTTTCCTCTCCGAGGTGCACAATATTGAGTATACTGACTAGTCTCTTTTTGACACGCATTTACGTTGTTTTTTTGACACAGTACAGACGCAAGCGCTCATATACACGCGCATACACTCACCCCTATGAACGCACACACGCACGGCACTATCATCTTGAAATTTACGAAGTCACCATAGGCACCTCGTCGTCGACGGGTCCATAGGTGCTTGAATGCCAAGGAGGAAGAGGGTAGCGGTTCCCGAGACGTTGAACGGTCAATGATGCATCCTCAATTACATGCAGAGGGAATTAATTGGAGAAGCAGACTAGAGCCAGCACGATGTGAATGCAACAGAGTTTGGACTCTCATATAATAAAGGCGCCCCACCACTCCAATCCATCTACTCCCAAGTCTCTGCGCAACACTGCTCACTCCAATCCAAGACCAAGTGACCAGAAGCCACAAGCACCTATGGAGGCGATGGACGCGAGCGGCAGTCGGCTGTGCCAAATCATCCAAGGCGCCGGCCTGCGGCCCCGCACCGTGCAGCGTTTCCAGACGGTGCTGGCGACCGCAGGCATCGTAGCCCTCGCCGACGCCGGCTTCGCCTCTCGCATGGACGACATGATGGTCAACTCCATCCGCAAGTTCACCGCCGTCAAGAAGCGCGCGGACGACCTTGCCGTACTGCTCCAGCCCGCGCGCCCAGGCTCCTCATTGCCTGCCACCCTCATCGGCCTACATGGTGACGAACTCTTTCAAGCCCTGGTGGCCCTGCAGGTGCCGGAGGTCGCGACGAAGAATGTGCACCTCGAGGCCGCGCTCGCCGCGCAGCGCCTCGCCATGCAAGAAACCGTCGACCTGCACATCCACGTCTACGAGGAAATCGTCTACATAGGCCACTACAAGGCAAGCGAGGACAGAAAGACGTTGGCCTTCTTCCAGCGGCTGGAATCTTTGGACGCCATTGTTCAGAAGCACGTCGACCTGGCCACGAAAGCCGCTGCTACTTAGGCGCCGTTCGGTGGGCCGGCGCCCTGAGTCGAGGAGGTGGACGTCGTCGATGGATGCATCTCTTCTTCTTGCCTCCTGTAACCAGCACTGCATCGCCTCGTGGCCTTAATGTTTTATTAGTATAGTACTCCCTCCGTTCCCAAATATAAGTCTTTCTAAAGATTCCAGCAAGTGACTACTACATACGGAGCAAAATGAGTGAATCTACACTCTAAACTATGTCTTCATACATCTGTATGTTGTATTCCATTTGAACTAGTATCTAAAAAGGCTTATATTTATGAACGGAGGGAGTATATGGCATTTTTTATTCCAGTCGTAACGTTTTCACTGTGAGGTGGGGCCGCAGTTGAGCAAACCCACCCCACCCACCGGGCGTCGGCCGAGTTTAGAATTAGAAGAGAGAAACGAGGGAGGAGAGCTAGCTGTAGCACGGACGCTGTTGTCAGATGGGACTCGTGTTTATAGAATAGGAGTACTGAGCACTCGTGCCTCTTTTTTTGAGGGAAAAATTAGTCGTATGTCTAGTACCACTAGTTGGGTGCGTGCGACCTATAGCTGTCATCACTTTAGGTCTCCTTTTCGAACCGCGGCTACGCTTCACAGTACATATTTTTTCACGCATTTATCCTCCTATATGTACTCCTAGGCTATTTCCACGTGCTCCCATTCGCCGACATGTGGGACATAGAGCATCTGGGTCGTAGTGCATGCACGACTCGGAGCATATGCCGGGGTACTTTACATTTCAGACCTCACGAATTACATGCAAACCCCCCGCAGAAGAATAAATAAATCAATGAATTACTACATGAAACCGGATTATTTTCGTGGAAACCGGAGCACGTTCATTAAATTTTGGACATAACACGTTTATAAAAAATGACCGGACCTAAACCAGTCTAAGGGCCTCTTTGATTTTTCCCGAAAAAAGGGCCTCTTTGATTCGCAGGATACTGAAAACACAGGAATGGGGAAAGTATGATGGCGATGAACCGAGACGAGGAGAACTCTAACTCAGTTAGAGGTTAGAGTTAGATTCTAACCCTGAACTAACTCTAAACCAAAGAGGTGTATGGATGGCAGGGTTAGATTGACAATAAATGCTCTATCTCAATCATTTGACTACTTTGGACCCTATTTTTAGTCAGACTAAAATAAGTCCCTTGGATCCAAGCACCCTCTTGGTGTGGCCGGCTCTTCTGTGGCCTCCTCCCGCTCACAATTGACATAAACGAACCATCTATACAAATCAAGCATGCAAAACATGATAATTTTTACTTTGTCCATACAAATGAGATATCCCACTTAAACATACAAGTCGTCAATCAAGCTTCACAAAATAAAAAAACACTTCATGAAACAAAGAATGAGCTAACTCATCACGGAAGTCGTTCACGATAGGGAGGGAGCCCGGAGCCCCTCACGCACCGAGGGAGGAGCTCGCCATCGTCGCTCTGGAGGAAGGCTCTGTAGAGCCCAAGCCCCGGGAACCCCTCCGACGCCGGCCCTTGCGAGTTGAGGTCGACACCGGCATGGGTAGCAGGGCCGCTTGCCGCCGACTGGGAACTTAATCTTTGGGCCTCTAGAAATAATGCAAGCCTGTAACTAAAATACCTAGAAAGGTGAACTGAATCTTTGGGCCTCTAGAAATAATGCAAGCCTGAAACTGAAATACCTAGAAAGGTGAACTGAATCTTTGGGCCTCTAGAAATAATGCAAGCCTGAAACTTAAATACCTAGAAAGGTGAACTGAATCTTTGGGCCTCTAGAAATAATGCAAGCCTGAAACTGAAATACCTAGAAAGGTGAACTGAATCTTTGGGCCTCTAGAAATAATGCAAGCCTGAAACTGAAATACCTAGAAAGGTGAACTGAATCTTTGGGCCTCTAGAAATAATGCAAGCCTGAAACTCAAATACCTAGAAAGGTGAACTGAATCTTTGGGCCTCTAGAAACAATGCAAGCCTGAAATTGAAATACCTAGAAAGGTGAACTGAATCTTTGGGCCTCTACAAATAATGCAAGCCTGAAATTGAAATACCTAGAAAGGTGACCTGAATCTTTGGGCCTCTAGAAAGATTTATTACCTCCTCAAGCAGCATCAAACAATTCCATGCGTGCACCGCAAATCTATAGCAAGTTTGATCAGGATCTACTTTTCCAAATCAGAATTAGCGCTAGAGCAAGCAAGATCAATGATATGGCCGTGAGACAGAGAAGGAACGAACAAACTCACCCCTCTCGCGACCTCCCTGGTAGATGCGCCGCCGCCGCGCACGACAGAGGGAGAAAAACGACTGGTGAAGGGGGAGCGGGGCGACCTTCGAAGGTCGGAGGGAGAGGGCGGCCGGAGTAGGGCGGCGGAGGCCGGAAGGAGAGGGCGGCCGGAGGAGAGAGAGGGCGAGCGGCGCTTGGGCGGGCGGCCCTATGGGGAACAGAGAGGAGTCGTGCGAGAGGGGGGAGCGATCTGGTGCGGGCAGGTGAGATTTTTTTAGGGGAGCGATCTGGTACGGGCAGGTGAGATTTTTTAGTTCTCTTTTAGTGGGCCCGAGGATAACTAACCCAATTAGAACCTCTCCACCGGGCTAGTTTTTTTAGCTGGGTTAGAGCAAACTAGCTCAAACTAACCCCTCTTGTTTCGATAATTTGAGGCTATTTCAACCCAAACTAGCTCTAACTCAGGGATCCAAACAAAGAGGAGTGTTACTGTACATGCTACAGTGTGGACCGTAGCACATTGTTTTTTATGGCCATATCACCACATTGTTTTCTACTGCTGGTTCACTGGGCTACCGTGGTTCGCACGGCTGGTTCACTGGGCTGCCGTGGTTCGCACTCCTCCGACCTGAGTAGTACTCCCTCCGTTCCTAAATATAAGTCTTCGTAGATATTTCACTGTGGACCACATACGGATGTATATAGATGCATTTTATGTGTAGATTCACTCATTTTTCTCCGTATGTGGTCCATAGTGAAATCTCTGCAAAGACTTATATTTAGGAACGGAGGGAGTAGTATAGTACTAGTATATATCGCATCATTCTTTGTTCCTTCTTACTACTCTGACATGTGGGAGAGCCAGCATCCGGGTCGATGTGTCATGCACCAGATTAGAGCGCGGAACGGAAGGGGGGCATCACCCCGGCCCGGTCGGAGCGCCAGTAATTCATGACTATAGTGAGTGGCCATATGACAAGTCTTTCCAGCAATAACGCGCCGCCAAATCGCACAGCCCCACTCGCTCACTCTCCTCGCCTCTCTGTCAAACCGCCTACCCAAAAACTTCCGCGCGTACTGCCCGGGACAGCCCCGCCCTCAACTTTTAACTATGCGAAAATAGTTCGAGCTTGTTCGTTCTATATAAATACAGTACTTATTGTATGTTTATTCACCCGTGGGGTTGTTCAATGAATGGAGGGGCGGGGAGCACAAGTGAACAATACTATTGTAGTAGTAAGTAGGAGTCATAGTAGAGTAGTCACCTTAAATAGAGAGTTTCTTTTCTTTAATGCCACGTACACAAATTGAAACGCTTGTTGTGGAGAGAAAAAAGATAATCACTCCACTATATATGGACATAGGGGCCTGAGCGCTTGCTTTACTAGGGTTGCTCTCTTCATTATCTCATCCTCTCCAGATATAAACAAGACAGCGGTAGCGACATTTTCTCTCTGCTCACCGCTGGTCACAGATCTTGCCGGATCCCTTCGGCCGGTGTGTGTAGAGAACTAAAAGGTGCATCGTTCACGCGGTCATCGCCGCCGAGGGAGGAAACCCACAGCTGCCAGAGGGGCCCGATCCTCTGCCCGTGTCGTTCTCTCCGACACAGCGCCGGCTCGGGAGGTCCTCCGACCCTTCTTCCTCCCTGCCGTATTGTCCACAAATCCGACCTGCCGCCGCAGACATCCCGGAGACCCTCAAGTATAAGTTCTTCGAAAGCGGCCTTGCTCTACTGACCTAGCTCCCCACGTGTCTGCATGTGCATCTTTTTCTACTCCCATCAGCTCTTCCAAAGCCACCTAAATTTTTAGTACTATTATAGGTAAAGCTACTTCATGCATTCGAATCTAGGGCTTTGTTCAAACAACGAAGAAAGGGGGGAAAGTTGTAGCATGAATCTAGGACTTGATTCAAAGAGGAAATAATATGGTGAAAGTAGTAGAGACCGGATACCCAACCAGTCTCTTGGTTGAAAAGGGAAATAATGGGAAAACGCAGTACAAACTGGATAAGGAACAGATCTATTATTGGTTGAAAAAAGGATAGAAAGTGGCGGCTGGTGGACAAGTCAATAGAGTATGTCCAGGATTAGATTTGCTGCCATCACATAGTAAAAGGTCTCCAGGATTAGATTTGCTGCCCTCACATAGTAAAAGGTCTCAGGATTAGATTTGCTGCCCTCACATAGTAAAAGGTCTCAGGATTAGATTTGCTGCCCTCACATAGTAAAAGGTCTCAGGATTAGATTTGCTGCCCTCACATAGTAAAAGGTCTCCAGGATTAGATTTGCTGCCCTCACATAGTAAAAGGTCTCCAGGATTAGGTTTGCTGCCCTCACATAGCGTGAACAAGCTCGGCATCACCACTTTATGCCTCCTTGTAGGTACATTGTGTTGATGCGTCCACTGTCGCATGTCCTTATACCAACCTTTTGCTGTTTTTTGTGTGGGTAAAACAACCTTTTGCTGTAAGGGCGCATGTAAAATGAAGCGATCACACTGTTACCTTAGGGACATGTCTAACCAGTGTTATTGTTAATCTAATGCCTCCAGTGATAAGATGCAATTAAACTGTGTTACAAATGGCACTCCTGCTGTTTTCCCCAGTATGATAAGTAAGTTGCTCCTTTACGCTGCTGAGTGTCCTGGTGTCCCCACGGTCCCATGCCCTTAAACCAACTCTTTAGCTGTTGTTGATTTACTGTGTCTGGTAAACAAGCAATGCTACTATTAAAGTAATCCCATATCTGAGGAATCTCATTGTTGATCGTAATGCTCTGGTAACATGAAGCATTGTTGACGTTTTAAAATTTCTACTGTCCTTGCGTGATTGCCATGAACATAATTAAGATGCTTCTTTTCATTTTGTATATGTTTCATATATTCTTATTGACCAGCAACTGTTTACTTTCTATCATTTTGTGCAGATAGGGATATCCATTTCACCTTGTTTCTATTGTGACCTTTTGGTGAACTGCACAAAACACTTTTTTTGGAATGAGTGTCTTGTGCAGTTCAACTAAAATGTCACATGGGCAACATCTCTCAATTTCGGTGGAACTGCACAAAATGGTTCAACTAAAGCGAAAGCATGCTCTCATGTCTCCTTGTTTGTGCTATGCAAACATGTTGTGCAAACAGGAATACTCTACTACAGATGTTGTGACGGTCAAGAGCATTCGCCAAGTTCTTCGATTGTATGACATGGCTAGCCAAGATGGATTTAATCCCGATATTCACTTTATCAAAAGGCTCTAATGGGTTGGTTCCGAATCTTGCAAGCTGGGAATCAGTGAGATGTGTAGGCATCTTTGTTGTAATTATTATTTGAATCATATTTGTTGGTTCTGAATCTTGCAAGTTGGGAATCAATGAGACGTGTAGGCATCTTTGTTGTACTTATTATTTGGATCTTATTTGTTGGTTCTGAATCTTGCAAGCTGGGAATCAATGAGATGTGTAGGAATGTTTGTTGTACTTATTATTTGGATCTTATTTGTTGGTTCTGAACTTGCAAGCTAGGAAACACGGCATGATGATGTAGAGGACAGCAACCATAACAAACAGTTCAAATTTGGTAGTATTATCTTTGTGAAAGTGCGACAAATGTGTTGATCGTGTGCGTCCTGAGAATAATAATTCTAATTGTTGTGCATGTTGATCCCGTAGCACTAATAGAACGAGCCAATGCATTGCTTGTTTTAAGTATAAATTTCTATTAAAGCTAATTAAATTTAAGTAAAGTGACCACTAACTCCTGTTATTACAGTACCAATACAGACCCGCTCGTGAACCGACGTGTGGCCGGAGTAGGTTTCTTAATGGAGGAGTTTGAATGCGCCGAGGGTGCATATTCTACGGGCGTGCAGCGGACGAGGGAGGGGTAGTAACTATTGTCGCCTGTACACACTCAGCTTACTGTTGAATCCAGTTCCCCAAGAGCTGAAAAATGAACTGTTGCCGTCGCCTACACACTCGTTCACTCGAAGAGACTCCAATGGCGATCCGAGGGGTGAGCCTGCTGGATATGGACTTCAGCAAGGAGTTAGTTCACCGTTCAGTCCTATGGCTGCACCAAGTTGAATGTGATGTACACCAACGATACGGACTCGGTGAAGCTCTGTCCCGCCTCAGTCCTATGGCTACACTAGGCTCTGGAGCATTCACCCGTTTCATCGGCAGCGCCGACTGCACCTTCGCTACGATGGAGAGAAGGAAGAACGTGACGATTCGGCCATCTGGTGCAACAAGCTTGCCAACATCCAGAAGCAATACAAGATCATCAGCAACGGGCAGGAGTAGGACTCCGTGGTTGACCTCGCTGAGACCATCATCGACCCCTGATACGCCAACGTGAAAGAAGACGACCTGAACACGTGGGAGGTACCTCTGAATCTAGCCTACATAACCTACGCGGCCAAGGACACATACGCATGCTACGACATGTACAGGCAGATCTTGGACATGAGGGTGTGTCTGCTTCCTGTAACCGACGAGTACACGGATAGCCGCAGCATCATGATCAAGTGTGCCAGGAAGGTCTAGATGTTGTACTTTATCTGTTTATAAGCACCTTTATCATCTGAGTGTTTCATGCATTAGCCTATGTGTCGTAATTATCTGTCTTGTCCGAAATATTTCTTTTAAGAACCCATTAACCTGATTACTTTTTTTAGTGGCTATTTGCTTATGTATGTAAACTAGTTCACTTGTCCGTAAAAAAACTAGTTCACTCGGCTGCCGTGCTTTGAATCTCCTTCCTCCCAACATATTCCTCTCCTCAGGTGGACCCAGCAGGTCTCTGAATTTTCTCCCACTTTCTTTTTCGATGTAAACTGAGTTTTCTCCTAGTACTTTCCCCTAGAACCAACTCAACTGTCCCACGTCTAGCCTGAAAAGTAATAATACCCCACGTACTATTAACCCATCAAATTAGAGTGATATTTTATTTCGTAAGTTGAAAGTTCTTACAAAATAGTAATAATAATTGTTTATATATAACTTGCCAAGTTAACTCCTAGTGATTGCGTACATAAGCTTGCAAAGATTTTACTGACGTGCAATCATGTGTTTATGTTTTTATAACATTTCTCCATCTAGCCCAACATGATATTTTCACCCAGCCCAGCAAGTCCGCGGATTTGGAGAAAAATGCAAATGGGATTTAAACGGGCTACATAGATGCTACATCATTGTTTCACCCAGCCCACCAAATGGATTAAAAAACAAATGGACTGGCTGACATGTGGGCCAGTAGGTCGAAGCCTAAGAAGGCGTTGGATTTACATCCAACGGCCGGTATTCTTCTTCAATCTCTCATCTTCTTCCCCCATCGCTGCCGGAACCGCCTGCTCCAACCTTCAGCATCCAGCGGCGTTGTTTTGCGCTCCTCAGCGAAATGATACCCCACCGACGGCCAGGCCATCCCTCCACTCCGCACCTCCTGTTATTCTCTGTCGAGTGTAGGCCCACCCCGCACCCGAACCAGTCAAGTTTCCCACTCCTCTCCGTCTGCGACTCCGCTGCCGCGTCTTCCCCATCTCCGGGTCGTTCCAGTCTGGGGCCTTGCCGTTGTCCACCGCCTTGGTGCGCTCGGCGCGGCGTGTTCAACATACGAGAGTCATCGGAAGAGGACTGTACATGGAGAGCCTGACGGCTGGGACCCACGAGGTCCATGGTTGCACGCAAGGAAAGTTCCTCCTTCTTACGCACTGTACGTGCACTGTGCGTGGGAAGGGCTTCTGTATTTCGAGAAAAAAATGTTCCCCTCGCTGATAGGTCGGACCCACCAGCTATATCTTCGCACGCAAGGAAGTGCCTCCTTATTACGCACCAAAAAATGAATACCCCCTGCTAGCTGGGACCCACCATAGTGGGTGGCTGACTTGTGGGCCTACTAAGTTGACAAGGATGGAGGGCTTTGTAAACTTAGTCAATATGAACGATTCTAGCTCCAGTGACCGTACGATGTCCATCCAACGGCCGTAGTGCTTCTTCAACCTCTGGTCTTCTTGCTCCAGCTGCCCAAAGCAGTGTCGGTCGTGCCGCGTGCTCCTGCCTCTCGTGGCCGGTTTTGATGCCGCGGAGGCCTCACCACCCCCTACTACTCCCACTGCTAGCCCAGCGTATCCCTCTACCCACCCACACCCCCTGTTATTCTGCCGCGACAGCAGCCTCACGCCGCAGCCGAACCAGTGAACCCTCGTACTCCTCTCCGCATAGGCATCCACTGTCGCGTCTTCCCTGGCTCCGCGTCGTCCCCTTCCTAGGCCTCGCCGTCGTCCACCGCCTTGGTGCTCTCGGCGTGGCGTGGTCAATGTGGTCAACGACCGACTTCCATCGGAAGAATACTGTACATGGAGAGGCTGACAGCTGGGTCCAAGGCCACAGCCCAGTTTTTTCGTAATTTGCCAAGTAACTCGCTTTGTCACGCCTGTTGGGCTGCAAATCTTTCAAGACGAGGAGAGCTTCATTCGGCTAGCCGAGAAAATGGCCTATCAGTAATGAGAAATGGGTTGTACATTTTTAAAACACATCAAACCGGCAATTAGTTTCAAATATCTTTTTTTCATTTTGAGATTTTAAATTACATTAATTTTTATGCGTGGAGAATTTGTTGGAATTTATATTGATATACATTTATTTTTAAAATCAGTTTGAATGTGAGTCAAAATTTCGGGATTAAAAACAGTTCGGACCGCACCGAAATATGCAAAATTTCGTACAATTTTTTAACCGTGGCCAGAATATGGGCTGTAATGCTAACAAAAAGAATATGGGCTCCAAAAAAACCCTTAAGAATTAGCAAATGGGCTGTAAATTATTAGAAATAATGGCAGATGGGTTGTATGCTGTTTTCCACAGATTTGAGGCTTTCCTAAAAAAAGGTTGACGCACAAGCAGTGACTATTGGATGGCCATCCAACGGCCGTTGTGCTTCTTCAATCTCTACTCTTCCCGCTCCAGCCGCTCAAACAAGCACCGGCGGGACTGCCTGCTCCCTCCTCCCCGTGGCCGGCTGTGCTGCCGCGCAGGCCTCACCGCCCCATCGTACTCCCATTGCTGGCCTAGCCATCCCTCTACTCACCCACACCTGCTGTTATTCTCCGGCGACGGCAGACAAACCAATAAACCCTCGTTCAGTCGTACTCCCCTCTGCGTGGGAAACAACTGCCGAGTCTTCCTTGCCTCTGTGTCGTTCCCTTCCTAGGCCTCGCCGTCGTCCACCGCCCTGGTGCTCTCGGCGCGGCCTGGTTAACATGGTCAACGACCGACATACATCTGAAGTGGACTGTACGTGGAGAGGCCAACAGCTGGGTCCACGGCCGCACGCAAGGAAATGCCTCCTTATTACGTGCAAAATAATGATTCCTCCACCTGACATCAGGGACCCACCGAAAGGGCCTCAGTATTTCGCGAAAAAAACGTTACCGCCGCTGACAGCTCGGACCCACCAGCTATATCTTCGCACGCAAGGAAGTGCCTCCTTATTACGCACAAAAAAAATGAATACTCCCCCTGTTAGCTGGGACCCAGTATAGTGGCAGGCTGACTTGTGGGCCTACTAAGTTGACGGGGACGGAGGGCTTTGTCAATTTAGTCAATATGCACGATTCTAGCTCTAGTGACCGTACGATGTCCATCCAACGGTCGTAGTGCTTCTTCAACCTCTGGTCTTCTTGCTCCAGCCGCCCAAACCAGCGCCGGTCATGCCTCGTGCTCCTGCCTCCCGTGGCCGATTGCGATGCGGCGGAGGCCTCAACGCCCCCTACTACTCCCACTGCTCGCCAGGCCATCCCTCTACTCACCCACACCCCCTGTTATTCTGCGGCGACGGCAGCCTCACACCACAGCGAACCAGTGAACCCTCGTACTCCTCTACGCGTGGGCAATCCACTGCCGCGTCTTCCCCGGCTCCGCGTCG
Organism: Triticum aestivum; assembly: GCF_018294505.1. Classification (NCBI taxonomy): domain Eukaryota; kingdom Viridiplantae; phylum Streptophyta; class Magnoliopsida; order Poales; family Poaceae; genus Triticum; species Triticum aestivum. Next base: position 142,806,500 of record NC_057813.1, on the reverse strand, counting down.
TCCCCTTCCTAGGCCTTGCCGTCGTCCACTGCCTGGTGCTCTCGGTGCAGCATGGTCAACATGGTCAAGGAATGGCTTCCATCGGACATGGACTGTACGTCGAGAGGCTGACAGCTGGGTCCACGGCCGTAGCAAGGAAGTGCCTCCTTATTACGCGCAAAATAATTATTCCTCCACCTGACAGCAGGGACCCACCGGACAGGCCACCATATTTCACGAAAAAAATGTTTCCCCCTGACTGCTGGGACCAAACAGCTACACCTTCGCACGCAAGGAAGTGCGTCAAGGCAAAAAAACAAAAAACAAAACGATTCGCCCCCCTGACTTCTGGGACCCACCAGCTACATCTTCGCAGGCAAGGAAGTGCCTGACAGTCGGGACCCACCTGGTCGAAGCGTACGTAGCGTTGTCATCCTGGTCGCGAACGTGTACGTACATACTGGTCGATGTAGAGGCGCGCACGTGTCGTAGTAGAGGCGCGCACGTGTCGTAGTAGAGGCGCGCACGTAGCATGTACATGTACGTACATCGGCCAGGGTGCAAGAAAGAAAATATGGCCACGTACGTACATACGGGCGAGGTCTCGAACGCCTACTCGCGCATACGTACATGGCTGGGTCAGGACGGAGAAACAGAGTCGTCGTCGTGTTCATGGGGAGGCAACGGAATGTGTCATGTTCATGGGGAGGCAATGGAATGCGTCGTGTTCATCAGGAGGCAATGGAACGCGTGGGAGCCAACCGGCTTGGACGGAACAGGCGATGGAAACGAGGCCTGGCGTACCGCACAACAGAGCAAACGGACCTCCTACGTTCGGAACGGGGTCCTGTTGATCGGGAGGGGTGTGGCGTACCGCAAAACGAAGGAAACGGACCTCCTACAGTCGAAACGGGGGTCCTGTTGATTGGGAGGGATGTGGCGTACCGCAAAACGGAGGAAACAGACCTCCTACGGTCGATACGGGGGTCCTGTTGATCGGGAGGGGTGTGGCGTAATGCAACAGACGAAACAGACTTGTGTTGGAGCGCTACGGTCAAAACGGGGGTCCTGTTCATTGGGAGGGGTGTGGCGTACCGCAAAACGGGACTCCACGGGATGCTGTTCATCTCCACCATCGACCTCCTCCAGCCTCCATGGGCTATCGTCGACCTCCTCCAGCCTCCACGGGCTCCTGTTCATCCATCCTCCACCGCGCGCTACTCCATCATCTACTATTCAACCACCCCTCCACCGTCTACTGTTCATCCAGCCCTCCACCGTCTACTGTTCATCCAACCCTCCACACCACGGGGTCTTGTTTAACCACCCCTCCACGGCCACCCCTCCACCGTCTACTGTTCATCTAGCCCTCCACACCACGGGTTCCTGTTCATCCAGAGGCAACACCACCGCTCACTGTTCATCCAAGCCCCCACCCCCCACCCCCCACCCCCCCGCAACGCTCACTGTTCATCCAATCGATCGGCTTTAGTTAGCAGCAGTAGCGAAGGAATTGCTCGATCGGGTTCAGTTAACAGCCATCGATCGATTGCTCGGGTTCAGTAACGCGTAGCCTGCAGTGCAATCGCTCAGGTTCAGTTAGAGCCCAACGCCTCGCTCGGGTTCAGTTAGAGCCAACGCCTCGCTCACACACGCGTACGTGTACGAGAGAAACGCGAATCGCTCCGCCCCCGACCTCCCACCGTAACCGGCAACTCCCCGAATTTCCCCCCCCCTCGCTTCTACCACGGTTTTTTCCGTCATGGACGGCCCAAAGAATGTCATGCAGCTGCGTCTCCGGCCCGCCCAAGACCAAAAGCCCATTTTCTGTCATGATTTTTTGTCATAGAAGTAGGAGCCCACCACATCTATGATGATACCGGGTTTTGTCACAATTATCGTCATAGAAGTGTCATATGTATGACAGAAAATACCTAGAAAGGTGAACTGAATCTTTGGGCCTCTAGAAATAATGCAAGCCTGAAACTGAAACACCTAGAAAGGTGAACTGAATCTTTGGGCCTCTAGAAATAATGCAAGCCTGAAACTTAAATACCTATAAAGGTGAACTGAATCTTTGGGCCTCTAGAAATAATGCAAGCCTGAAACTTAAATACCTATAAAGGTGAACTGAATCTTTGGGCCTCTAGAAATAATGCAAGCCTGAAACTGAAATACCTAGAAAGGTGAACTGAATCTTTGGGCCTCTGGAAATAATGCAAGCCTGAAACTAAAATACCTAGAAACGTGAACTGAATCTTTGGGCCTCTAGAAATAATGCAAGCCTGAAACTCAAATACCTAGAAAGGTGAACTGAATCTTTGGGCCTCTAGAAACAATGCAAGCCTGAAATTGAAATACCTAGAAAGGTGAACTGAATCTTTGGGCCTCTACAAATAATGCAAGCCTGAAATTGAAATACCTAGAAAGGTGACCTGAATCTTTGGGCCTCTAGAAATATTTATTACCTCCTCAAGCAGCATCAAACAATTCTATGCGTGCACCACAAATCTATAGCAAGTTTGATCAGGATCTACTTTTCCAAATCAGAATTAGCGCTAGAGCAAGCAAGATCAATGATATGGCCGTGAGATAGAGAAGGAATGAACAAACTCACCCCTCTCGCGACCTCCCTGGTAGATGCGCCGCCGCCGCGCACGACAGAGGGAGAAAACGACTAGTGAAGGGGGAGCGGGGAGACCTTCGAAGGTCGAAGGGAGAGGGCGGACAGAGTAGGGCGGCGGAGGCCAGAAGGAGAGGGCGGCCAGAGGAGAGAGAGGGTGAGCGGTGCTTGGGCGGGCGGCCCTATGGGGAACAGAGGGAGTCTTGCGAGAGGGGGGGAGTGATTTGGTGCGGGCAGGTGAGATTTTTTTAGGGGAGCGATCTGGTACGGGCAGGTTAGATTTTTTAGTTCTCTTTTAGTGAGCCTGAGGATAACTAACCCAATTAGAACCTCTCCATCGTGCTAGTTGTTTTAGCTGGGTTAGAGCAAACTAGCTCAAACTAACCCCTCTTGTTTCGATAATTTGAGGCTATTTCAACCCAAACTAGCTCTAACTCAGGGATCCAAACAAAGAGGAGTGTTACTGTACATGCTACAGTGTGGACCGTAGCACATTGTTTTTTATGGCCATATCACCACATTGTTTTCTACTGCTGGTTCATTAGGCTACCGTGGTTCGCACGGCTGGTTCACTGGACTGCCGTGGTTCGCACTCCTCCGACCTGAGTAGTACTCCCTCCGTTCCTAAATATAAGTCTTCGTAGATATTTCACTGTGGACCACATACGGATGTATATAGATGTATTTTATGTGTAGATTCACTCATTTTTCTCCGTATGTGGTCCATAGAGAAATCTCTGCAAAGACTTATATTTAGGAACGGAGGGAGTAGTATAGTACTAGTATATACCGCATCATTCTTTGCTCCTTATTACTACTCCGACATGTGGGAGAGCCAGCATCCGGGTCGACGTGTCATGCACCAGATTAGAGCGCAGAACGGAAGGGGGGCATCACCCCGGCCCGGTCGGAGCGCCAGTAATTCATGACTATAGTGAGTGGTCATATCACAAGTCTTTCCAGCAGTAACGCGTCGTAAAATTGCATAGCCCCACTCGCTCACCCTCCTCGCCTCTCTGTCAAACCGCCTACTCGAAAACTGCCGCGCGTACTGCTCAAGAAAAGCCCCGCCCTCAACTTTTAACTACGCGAAAATAGTTCGACCTTGTTCGTTCTATATAAATACAGTACTTACTGTATGTTTATTCACCTGTGGGGTTGTCCAATGAATGGAGGGGCGGGGAGCACAAGTGAACAATACTGTAGTGGTAAGTAGGAGTCGTAGGGTAGTCACCGTAAATAGAGAGTTTCTTTTCTTTAATGCCACGTACACAAATTGAAAAGCTTGTTGTGGAGAGAAAAAATATAATCACTCCACTATATATGTACGCAGGGGCCTAAGCACTTGCTTTACTAGGGTTGCTCTCTTCATTCTCTCATCCTCTCCAGATATAAACAAGACAGCGGTAGCAACATTTTCTCTCTGCTCACCGCTGGTCACAGATCCGGCCGGATCCCTTCAGCCGGTGTGTGTAGAGGACTAAGAGGTGCATCGTTCACGCGGTCATCACCATCGAGGGAGGAATCCCACAGCTGCCGGAGGGGCACGATCCTCTGCTCATGTCGTTCTCTCCGACACAGCGCCGGCTCGAGAGGTCCTCCGACCCTTCTTCCTCCCTGCTGTATTGTACGCAGATCCGACCTGCCGCCGCCGACATCCCGGCGACCCTCAGGTATAACTTCTTCAAAAGCGGCCTTGCTCTACTGCCCCAGGTCCCCACGTGTCTGCATGTGCATCTTTTTCTACTCCCATCAGCTCTTCCAAAGCCACCTAAATTTTTAGTATTATTAGAGGTAAAGCTACTTCATGCATTCGAATCTAGGGCTTTGTTCAAACAACGAAGAAAGGGGGGGAAGTTGTAGCATGAATCTTGGACTTGATTCAAAGAGGAAATAATATGGTAAAAGTAATAGAGACCGGATACCCAACCGGTCTCTTGGTTGAAAAGGGAAATAATGGGAAAGCGCAGTACAAACTGGATAAGGAATAGATCTATTATTGGTTGAAAAAAGGATAGAAAGTGGCGGCTGGTGGACAAGTCAACATAGTATGTCCAGGATTAGATTTGCTGCCATCACATAGTAAAAGGTCTCCAGGATTAGATTTGCTGCCCTCACATAGTAAAAGGTCTTAGGATTAGATTTGATGCCCTCACATAGTAAAAGGTCTCAGGATTAGATTTGCTGCCCTCAGATAGTAAAAGGTCTCAAGATTAGATTTGCTGCCCTCACATAGTAAAAGGTCTCAGGATTAGATTTGCTGCCCTCACGTAGTAAAAGGTCTCCAGGATTAGATTTGTTGCCCTCACATAGTAAAAGGTCTCCAGGATTTGGTTTGCTGCCCTCACATAGTGTGAACAAGCTCGGCATCACCACTTTATGCCTCCTTGTAGGTACATTGTGCTGATGCGTCCACTGTCGCATGTCCTTATACCAACCTTTTGTTGTTGTTAATGTAAGGGCGCATGTAAAATGGAGCGATCACACTGTTACCTTAGGGACATGTCTAACCAGTGTTATTGTTAATCTAATGCCTCCAGTGATAAGATGCAATTAAACTGTGTTACAAATGGCACTCCTGCTGTTTTCCCCAGTATGATAAGTAAGTTGCTCCTTTACGCTGCTGAGTGTCCTGGTGTCCCCACGGTCCCATGCCCTTAAACTAACTCTTTAGCTGTCGTTGATTTATTGTGTCTGGTAAACAAGCAATGCCACCATTAAAGTAATCCCATATCTGAGGAATCTCATTGTTGATCGTATTGCTTCTGGTAACATAAAGCATTGCTAACGTTTTAAAGTTTCTATTGTCCTTGCGTGATTGACATGAACATAATTAATATGGTTCTTTTCATTTTGTATATGTTTCGTATATTCTTATTGACCAGCAACTATTTACTGTCCATTCCCTCCGTGTCGTCCCCTCCCTAGGCCTCGTCGTCGTACACCGCCCTGGTGCTCTCGGCGCGGTGTGGTCAATGTGGTCAAGGAATGGCTTCCATCGGACATGGACTATATGTGGAGAGGCTGACAGCTGGGTCCACGGCCGAAGCAAGGAAGTGCCTCCTTATGACGCGCAAAAATAATTATTCCTCCACCTGACAGCGGGGACCCACCGGACGGGCCACCGTATTTCGTGAAAAAAATGTTTCCCCTGACTGTTGGGACCCACCAGCTACATCTTTGCATGCAAGGAAGTGCGTCCGGGCAAAAAAACGATTCACCCCCCTGGCTGCTGGGACCCACCAGCTACATCTTCGCCGGCAAGGAAGTGCCTGACAGTCGGGACCCACCTGGTCGAAGCATACGTAGGGTTGTCATTCTGGTCGCAAACGTGTACGTACATACTGGTCGTTGTAGAGGCGCGCACGTGTCATAGTAGAGGCGTGCACGTGTCGTAGTAGAGGCGCGCACGTAGCATGTACACGTACGTACAGCGGCCAGGGTGCAAGAAAGAAAATATGGCCACGTATGTATATACGGGCAGGGTCTCGAACGCCTACTCGCGCATACGTACATGGCTGGGTCGGAACGGAGAAACAGCGTCATCGTCGTGTTCATGGGGAGACAACCGGCTGGGTCGGAACGGAATGCGTGGTCGTGTTCATCGGGAGGGCTTGGACGGAACAGGCGATGGAAACGAGGCCTGGCATCCCGCACAACGGAGGAAACAGACCTCCTACGTTCGGAACGGGATCCTGTTGATCGGGAGGGGTGTGGCATACCGCAAAATGGAGGAAACGGACATCCTACGGTCGTAACGGGGGTCCTGTTGATCGAGAGGGGTGTAGCGTACCGCAAAACGGAGGAAACGGACCTCCTACGGTCGAAACGGGGGTCCTGTTGATCGGGAGGGGTATGGCGTAGCGCAAAACGGATGAAACGGACCTCCTACGGTCGAAACGGGGGTCCTATTCATCGGGAGGGGTGTGGCATACCGCAAAACGGACGAAACGGACCTCCTACGGTCGAAACGGAGGTCCTGTTCATTGGGAGGGGTGTGGCGTACCGCAAAATGGGACTCCACGGGATACTGTTCTTCTCCACCGTCAACCTCCTCGAGCCTCCACAGGCTACCGTCGACCTCCTCCAGCCTCCACGGGCTCCTGTTCATCTAGCCTCCACCGCGCGCTACTCCACCGGCTACTGTTCAACCACCCGTCCACCGTCTACTGTTCATCCAGCCCTCCACACCACGGGGTCCTGTTCAACCACCCCTCCATGGCCACCCCTCCACCGTCTACTGTTCATCCAGCCCTCCACACCACGGGGTCATGTTCATCCAGAGGCAACGCCACCGCTCACTGTTCATCCAACCCACCCACCCCCCCCCCCCCCCCGCAACGCTCACTGTTCATCCAATCGATCGGCTTCAGTTAGCAGCAGTAGCGAAGGAATCGCTCCATCGGGTTCAGTTAACAGCCATCGATCGATCGCTCGGGTTCAGTAACGCGTAGCCTGCAGTGCAATCGCTCGGGTTCAGTTAGAGCCCAACGCCTCGCTTGGGTTCAGTTAGAGCCAACGCCTCGCACGTGTACGAGAGAAACGCGCATTGCTCGACCCTCGAGCTCCCACCATAACCGGCAACTCCCTGAAATTTTCCTCCCCCTCTCTTCTACCACGGTTTTTTCCATCGTGGACGGCCCAAAGAATGTCATGCAGCTGCGTCTCTGGCCCGCCCAGGACGAAAAGCCCATTTTTTTGTCATAGAAGTAGGAGCCCACCACATCTATGATGATACCGGGTTTTTTCACAATTATCGTCATAGAAGTGTCATATGTATGACAGAAAAAAATTCGTTCAGCCCAAAATGTCACGGATGTGTCTTTTTTTGTAGTGTAATCATGTATATAATAGATCAAAGAAGACTCAAATAACTTTCATGGATATAGATCTGATCATAAACTCAAAGTTCATCGGATCCCAACAAACGCACCGCAAAAAGAGTTACATCAAATATATCTCCAAGAGACCATTGTATTGAGAATCAAAAAGAGAGAAGAAGCCATCTAGCTACTGCCAGGGACCCGTAGGTCTATGGTGAACTACTCACACATCATCGGAGATGCACCAATGAGGATGATGAACCCCTCCGTGATATAGTCTAGATTGGGTCTCATGGTTCTGGAACTTACGGCGGCTGGAATTGTGTTTCGCCAACTCCCCTAGGGTTTCTGGAATTTTTCGGAATTTATAGGGTGAAGAGACGGTACAAGGGGGCTTCATGGTGGGCACAACTCCCCTAGGCGCGCCTGGCCCTCGTGACGCACCCTGGTGGGTTGTGCTCCCCTCGGGCCTCCCCTCTAGTACTTCTTTGGCCCATTGGGTGTCTTTTGGTCCAGAAAAAATATCCAAAACATTTCGCTGCATTTGGACTCCGTTTGGTACTGATATTCTACGAAGTAAAAAATCAAGCAAAAAATAGCAACTAGCACTGGGTACTATGTCAATAGGTTAGTCCCAAAAATGATATAAAGTCGGTATAAAATGAATGTAAAACAAGAAAAAAAACTGGCACTGGGCACTTCATATCATTTTTTGGGACAAACCTATTGACATAGTGCCTAGTGCTAGTTGCTGTTTTTGCTTGTTTTTTTTTACTTTGCAGAATATCAGTACCAAACGAAGTCCAAATGCCACGAAACATTTTGGAGATTTTATTCTGCCTAGAAGACAACTTGGGAGCCAAGGAAGTACCAAAGAGGAGGCTCATGGGGCCCACAAGACACTAGGGCACGCTAGAGGCCCCTAGCATGCCTAGGTGGGTCGTGGGGCCCATGGGAGTCCTTTCCACCACCTCTCAGCTATATAAATACCCAAATATTCCATAAACCCTAGGGGAGCCAACGAAAAACAATTCCAGCCGCCGCAAGTTCTAGAACCACGAGATCCAATCTAGAGCCCTTTTTCGGCACCTTGCCCGAGGGGAACATGATCACAGAGGGGTTCATCATCCTCATTGGTGCTTCTCCGATGATGCGTGAGTAGTTGAGCACGGACCTAACAGTCTGCAGGCAGTAGCTAGATGGCTTCTTCTCTCTTTTTGATTCTCAATACAATGTTCTCCGCAATGTTCTTCGGGATCTATTTGATGTAACTCTTTTTGCGGTGTGTTTGTTAGGATCTGATGAATTGTGAGTTTATGATCAGATCTATCTATGAATATTATTTGAGTCTCCTTTGATCTCTTATATGCATGATTATTATAGCCTCATATTTCTTCTCCGAAACTTTAGTTTGGTTTGGCCAACTAGATTGATTTTTCTTATAATGGGAAGATGTGCTTTGTGATGGGTTAGATCCTGCGGTGTCCTCACCCAGTGACAGAAGGGGTAGCAAGACACGCATGTTCCTTGCTATTAAGGATAAAAAGATGGGGTCTATTCCTACATGAATAGATCTTGTGTACATCACGTCATCGTTCTTATTGCAAATTGCATTACCCCATTTCTCCATGAACTCAATACACTAGATGCATGTTGGATAGCGGTCGATGTGTGGAGTAATAGTAGTAGGTGCACGCAGGAGTCGGTCTACTAATCTTTGGACGTGATGCCTATATACATGATCATTTCCTTGGATATCATCATAATTATTTGCTCTTCTATGAATTTCCCAACAGTAATTTGCTTACCCACCATATGCTATTTTTCTCGAGAGAAGCCACTAGTGAAATCTATGGCCCTCGGATCTCTTTCCTATCATATTATTTTTAGATCTACCATTCAAAAAACCAAAATCTACCTTGCTCCATGCTACGTCTTGAGCTTGCGTTGGTTTTCCTTGAAGAGGAAAGGGTGATGCATCAATAGTAGCATAATTATTTCCCCTCAGTTTTTGAGAACCAAGGTATCAATCCAGTAGGAGGTTCTCAAAAGTCCCACGCACCTACACAAACAAACTAGAACTCACAACCAACGCAATAAAGTGGTTGTCAATCCCTTCAAGGCCACTTGCGAAAGTGAGATCTGATAGAGATAATATGGTAAGATAAATATATTTTTGGTATTTTATGATATAAATTGGAAAAGTAAAGATACAAATAAAAGTAGATTGAAAGCTTATATGATAAGAGATAGACCCGAGGGCCATAGGTTTCACTAGTGGCTTCTCTCAAGATAGAATAAGTATTACAATGGGTGAACAAATTACAGTCGAGCAATTGATAGAATAGTGAATAATTATGATATTATCTAGGCATGATCATGTATATAGGCATCATGTTTGTGACAAGTAGATGGACTCCTGCCTGCATCTACTACTATTACTCCACACATCGACCGCTATCCAGCATGCATCTAGAGTATTAAGTTCATAAAGAACAGAGTAACGCATTAAGAAAGATGACATGATGTAGAGGGATAAACTCATGCAATATGATATAAACCCCATCTTTTTATCCTCGATGGCAACAATACAATACGTGCCTTGCTTCCCCTGCTGTCACTGGGAAAGGACACCGCAAGATTGAACCCAAATCTAAGCACTTCTCCTATTGCAAGAAAGATCAATCTAGTAGGCCAAACCAAACTAATAAGTCGAAGAGACTTGCAAAGATAACTTAATCACACATAAAAGAAATCAGAGGAGATTCAAATATTTCTCATAGATAAACTTGATCATAAACCCACAATTCATCGGATCTCGACAAACACACCGCAAAAAGAGTTACATCGAATAGATCTCCAAGAAGATCGAGGAGAACTTTGTATTGAGATTCAAAGAGAGAGAAGAAGCCATCTAGATAATAACTATGGACCCGAAGGTCTGTGGTAAACTACTCACAACTCATCAGAGAGGCCTTGGAGATGATGTAGAGGCCCTTCGTGGTCGATTCCCCTCCGGTGGAGCGCCGGCGAAGGCTCCAAGATGGGATCTCGCGGATACAGAAGGTTACATTGGTGGAAATAGTTTTTCGTGGTCTCTTCTAATGTTTTCAGGGTACATGGGTATATGTAGGAGGAAGAAGTAGGTCGATGGATGCTCGAGGGGCCCACGAGGGTGGGGGGGCGCCCACCTGTAGGGGGCGTGCTGGGCACCCTCGTGGCCGCCTCGCTTGTTTCTTGACTTCCACTCCAAGTCCTGGATCACGTTTGTTCCAAAAATATCTTTCCCGAAGGTTTCATTCTGTTTGGACTCCGTTCGATATTCCTTTTCTTCGAAACACTGAAATAGGCACACAAAAACAGCAATTCGGGTTGGGCCTCCGGTTAGTAGGTTAGTCCCAAAAATGATATAGAAGTGTAAAGTAAAGCCCATAAACATCCAAAACGGGTAATATAATAGCATGGAACAATCAAAAATTATAGATACGTTGGAGACGTATCAAGCATCCCCAAGCTTAATTCCTACTCGTCCTCGATTAGGTAAATGATAAAAACAAAAATTTCGATGTGGAATGCTACCTAGCATAATTCTCAATGTAATTTTCCTTATTGTGGCATGAATGTCCAGATCCAAATGATCCAAAATAAAAGTTCCTATTGACATAAGAAATAGTAATACTTCAAGCACACTAATCAAGGCAATCATGTCTTCTCAAAATAACATGGCTAAAGAAAGTTCATCCCTACAAAATCATATAGTTAGGCTATGCTTCATTTTCGTCACACAAAAATGCTCCCATCTTGCACACCCCCGATGACAAGCCAAGCAATTGTTCCGTACTTAAATAATCTCAATTTTTTCAACTTTCACGCAATACATGAGTGTGAGCCATGGACATAGCACTATGGGTGGAATAGAATATGATGATGGAGATTCTGTGGAGAAGACAAAAAAGAGAGAAAGCTCACATTGACGAGGATAATCAACGGGATATGGAGATGCCCATCAATTGATGTCAACATGAGGAGTAGGGATTGCCATGCAACGGATGCACTAGAGCTATAAATGTATGAAAGCTCAACAAAATAAACTAGTGGGTGTGCATCCAACTTGCTTGCTCACGAAGACCTAGGGCATTTGAGGAAGCCCATTGTAGGAATATACAAGACAAGTTCTATAATGAAAAATTCTCACTAGTATATGAAAGTGACAACATATGAGACTCTCTATATGAAGAACATGGTGCTACTTTGAAGCACAAGTGTGGAAAAAAAGATAGTAACATTGCCCCCTTTTTTATATATTTTTTTTGGGCCTTTCCTTTTTTTTATTTGGCCTTTCTTTCTTTCTTTTTTTGGCCTTTCTTTTTTTTTTGGCCTTCCCGGACAATGCTCTAATAATGATGATCATCACACTTCTATTTATTTACAACTCATGAATTACAACTCAATACTAGAACAAGATATGACTCTATATGAATGCCTCCGGCGGTGTACCAGGATGGGCAATGAATCAAGAGTGACATGTATAAAAAATTATGCATGGTGTGTTTGCCACAAATACGATGTCAACTACATGATCATGCAAGGCAATATGACATTGATGATGCATTTCATGATGATGAACGGAACAGTGGAAAGTTGCATGGCAATATATCTCAAAATGGCTATGGAAATGCCATAATAGGTAGGTATGGTGGCTGTTTTGAGGAATATATAAGGAGGTTTATGTGTGATAGATCATATCGTATCACGGGGTTTGGATGCACTGGCGAAGTTTGCACCAACTCTCAAGGTGAGAAAGGGGTAATGCACGGTACCAAAGAGGCTAGCAATGATGGAAGGGTGAGAGTGCGTATAATCCATGGACTCAGCATTAGTCATAAAGAACTCATATACTTATTGCAAAACTCTACAAGTCATCAAAAACCAAGCACTACGCGCATGCTCCTAGGGGGGTATATTGGTAGGAAAAGACCATCGCTCGTCCCCGACCGCCACTCATAAGGATGTACAATCTAAGAACATCTCATGTTTCAAATTTGTTACACAACTTTTACCATACGTGCATGCTACGGGACTTGCCAACTTCAACACAAGCATTCTTCACCCAACTAGCATGACTCTAATATCACCACCTCCATATCTCAAAACAATTATCAAGTATCAAATTGATCATAGCATCCAATTCACTTCCTATGGTAGTTTTTATTATACCCAACTTGGATGCCCATCATTCTAGGACCAATTTTATAACCATAGCAAATACCATGCTGTTCTAAGAGACTATTAAAATAGTATAAGTGAAGCATGAGAGATTAACAATTTCTACAAAATTAAGCCACCGTTGTGCTCTAAAAGATATAAGTGAAGCACTAGAGCAAAAACTATCTAGCTCAAAAGATATAAGTGAAGCACATAGAGTATTCTAATAAATTCCAATCAAGTGGGTTTCTCCCAAAAGGTGTGTACAACAAGGATGACTATGGTGATATAAAAAGAAAAGACTAATATCATACAAGACGCTCCAAGGAAAACACATATCATGTGACGAATAAAAATATAGCTCCAAGTAAAGTTACCGATAGACGAAGAAGAAAGAGGGGATGCCTTCCGGGGCATCCCCAAGCTTAGGCTTTTGGTTATCCTTGAATATCTTGGGGTGCAATGGGCATCCCCAAGCTTAGGATCTTGCCACTCCTTATTCCATAGTCCATCAAATCTTTACCCAAAAGTTGAAAACTTCACAACACAAAACTCAACAGGAAATCTCATAAGCTCCGTTAGTGCAAGAAAGAAAAACCACCACATAAGATACTGCAATGAACTCATTCTTTATTTATATTGGTGTTAAACCTACTGTATTCTAACTTCTCTATGGTTCATACTCTACATACTAGCCATAGATGCATTAAAATAAGCAAACAACACACGAAAAACAGAATCTGTCAAAAACAGAACAGTCTGTAGCAATATGTAACTCTCGAATACTTCTGGAACTTTAAAAATCCTACCAAAATATCAAGTCCTGGGAAATTTGTCTATTGATCTGGATCAAAAAGAATCAACAAAAAAGCAATTTTCTATGAATTAGTAAAATTATTTTCGTGCGCACAAAGTTTCTATTTTTCAGCAGAATCAAATTAACTATCACCATAGGTTATCCTATAGGTTCTACTTGGCACAAACACTAATTAAAACACAAAAACACATCTAAACAGAAGGTAGATGAAAAATTTATTACTAAACATAAGCAAAAACAAAAACTAAAATAAAATTGGGTTGCCTCCCAACTAGGGCTATCGTTTAACGCCCCTAGCTAGGCATAAAAGCGAGGATAGATCTAAGTAGTGCCATCTTTCGCACTCAATTCATAATTAGCTCGCATGATAGATTCATAAGGTAATTTGACTTTCTTTCTTGGAAAGTGTTCCATGCCTTTCCTTAATGGAAATTGGAATCTAATATTCCCTTCCTTCATATCAATAATTGCACCAATCGTTCTAAGGGAAGGTCTACCAAGAATAATAGGACAAGAAAGATTGCAATCTATGTCAAGAACGATAAAATCTACGGGCACATAGTTCCTATTTTCAACAATAAGAACATCATTGATCCTTCCCATAGGCTTTTTAATGGTGGAATCCGCAAGGTGCAAATTTAAAGAGCAATCATCAAGATCATGGAAACCTAGAATATCGCATAAAGTTTTCGGAATCGTGGAAACACTAGCACCCAAATCACACAAAGCATAACACTCATGATCTTTAATTTTAATCTTTATAGTAGGTTCCCACTCATCATAAAGTTTTCTAGGTATAGAAACTTCCAAATTAAGTTTTTCATCATAAGATTGCATCAAGGCATCAACAATATGTTTGGTAAAGGCTTTATTTTGACTATAAGCATGAGGAGAATTCAACACGGATTGCAACAAGGAAATACAACCTTCTAAAGAACAATTATCATAATTAAATTCCTTGAAATCCAAGATAGTGGGTTCAATGCTATTTAAAGTCTTGACCTCTCCAATCCCACTTTTACCAAATTTAGCGTCAAGATCTAAGAACTCTGAATCATTGGGACGCCTTTTAACTAAAGTTGACTCATATCCAGTCCCATCATTATTAAGATTCATATTGCAAAACAAAGATTTAATAGGGGATACATCAATAACTTTTAGATCTTCATCATTATTTCCATGGGAACTAGAAGAACACGCCTTTACAAAGCAATCTTTCTTAGCCGCAATCTAGCGGTTCTTTCTTTGCACTCATCAATGGACACTCTCATTGCTTTGAGAGACTCATTGATATCATGCTTCGGAGAAGTAGATCTAAGTTTCAAAGAATCAACATCAAGCGAAAGTCTATCAACGTTCCTAGCCAAATCATCAACTTTAAGCAATTTTTCTTCAAGCAAAGCATTGAAATTCTTTTGAGAGATCATAAATTCTTTCACGCTATTCTCAAAATCAGAGGGCATCTTATTAAAATTACCATAAGAATTATTTTAGGAATTTCCATAATTATTAGAGGAATTGCTATGGAACAGTCTAGGATTAAAGTTTCCTCTATAAGCATTGTTACCAAAATTATTCCTACCAAAAAAATTCACATCCATAGATTCATTATTATTCTCAATCAAAGTAGACAAAGGCATATCATTGGGATCAATAGGAGCACTCTTAGTAGCAAAGAATTTCATAAGTTCATCCATCTTTCCACTCAAAACATTAATTTCTTCTATAGCATGCACTTTTTTACTAGTAGATCTTTCGGTGTGCCATTGAGAATATTTAGCCATAATGTTATCAAGGAGTTTAGTATCTTCTCCTAAGGTGATTTCCATAAAAGTACCTCCCGCGGCCGAATCTAAAAGATTTCTAGAAGCAAAATTCAAGCCAGCATAAAAATTTTGTATGATCATCCATAAATTCAAACCATGAGTAGGGCAATTGTGAATCATCAATTTCATTCTTTCCCAAGATTGGGCAACATGCTCATGACCAAGTTGTTTAAAATTCATAATATTGTTCCTAAGAGAGATGATCTTAGCGGGGGGGGGGGGAATACTTAGAGATAAAAGCATCTTTGCACTTATTCCATGAATCAATACTATTCTTAGGCAAAGACTAAAACCAAACTTTAGCACGATCTCTAAGTGAAAACGGAAATAACTTCAATTTAACAATATCATTATCCGTATCTTTCTTCTTTTGCATCTCACACAAATCAACAAAGTTGTTTAGATGGGTAGCGGCATCTTCACTAGGAAGGCCGGAGAATTGATCTTTCATAACAAGATTCAGCCAAGCAGCATTGATTTCACAAGACTCAATATTATTAAGAGGAGCAATCGGAGTACTAAGGAAATCATTATTATTGGTATTGGAAAAGTCACACAATTTGGTATTATCTTGCACCATCACGACAAGTAATCCAACACACAAGCAAACAAAAAGGCAAGCGAAAGAGAGAGGAGATTAGGAAAGAGAGGGCGAATAAAACGGCAAGGGTGAAGTGGGGGAGAGGAAAACGAGAGGCAAATGGCAAATAATGTAAGTGCGAGGGAGATGAGTTTGTGATGGGTACTTGGTATGTCTTGACTTGAGCGAAGACCTCCCCGGCAACGGCGCCAGAAATCCTTCTTGCTACGTCTTGAGCTTGCGTTGGATTTCCTTGAAGAGGAAAGGGTGATGCAGCAATAGTAGCATAAGTATTTCCCTCGGTTTTTGAGAACCAAGGTATCAATCCAGTAGGAGGCTCCTCAAAAGTCCCACGCACCTACACAAACAAACAAGAACTCGCAACCAATGCAATAAAGGGGTTGTCAATCCCTTCAAGGCCACTTGCAAAAGTGAGATCTGATAGAGATAATATGATAAGATAAATATATTTTTGGTATTTTATTATATAGATTGGAAAAGTAAAGATGCAAATAAAAGTAGATTGAAAGCTTATATGATAAGAGATAGACACGGGGGCTATAGGTTTCACTAGTGGCTTCTCTCAAGATAGCATAAGTATTACGGTGGGTGAACAAATTACTGCCGAGCAATTGATAGAAAAGGGAATAATTATGATATTATCTAGGCAACATCATGTATATAGGCATCACGTCCGTGACAAGTAGACCGACTCCTGTCTTCATCTACTACTATTACTCCACACATCGACCGCTATCCAGCATGCATCTAGAGAATTAAGTTCATAAAGAACAGAGGAACGCATTAAGAAAGATGACATGATGTAGAGGGATAAACTCATGCAATATGATATAAACCCCATCTTTTTATCCTCAATGGCAACAATACAATACGTGCCTTGCTGCCCCTGCTGTCACTAGGAAAGGACATCGCAAGATTGAACCCAAAGCTAAGCACTTCTCCTATTGCAAGAAAGATCAATCTAGTAGGCCAAACCAAACTGATAATTGGAAGAGACTTGCAAAGATAACTTAATCACACATAAAAGAATTTAGAGGAGATTCAAATATTTCTCATAGGTAACTTGATCATAAACCAACAATTCATTGGATCTCGACAAACACACCGCAAAAAGAGTTACATCGAATAGATCTCCAAAAAGATCGAGGAGAACTTTGTATTGAGATTCAAAGAGAGAGAGAAGAAGCCATCTAGCTAATAACTATGGGCCTGAAGGTCTGTGGTAAACTACTCACAACTCATCGGAGAGGCCTTGGAGATGATGTAGAGGCCCTCCGTGGTCGATTCCCCCTCCGGCGGAGCACCGGCGAAGGCTCCAAGATGGGATCTCGCGGATACAGAAGGTTACGGCGGTGGAAATAGTCTTTCATGGTCACTTCTGGTGTTTTCAGGGTACATGGGTATATTTAGGAGGAAGAAGTAGGTTCTTGCATGCTCGAGGGGCCCATGAGGGTGGGGGGCGCATCGGGCACCCTCGTGGCCGCCTTGCTTGTTTCTTTACTTCCACTCCAAGTCCTCTAGATCACGTTTGTTCCAAAAAGATCGCTCTCGAAGGTTTCATTCCGTTTGGACTCCGTTTGATATTCCTTTTCTTCAAAATACTGAAATAGGCAAAAAAAACAGCAATTCGGGCTGGGCCTTCGGTTAGTAGGTTAGTCCCAAAAAATGATATAAAAGTGTAAAGTAAAGCCCATAAACATCCAAAACGGGTAATATAATAGCATGGAACAATCAAAAATTATAGACACGTTGGAGACGTATCAGGTAGCCATGGACATGGTCGTCCCTTTTTGGAGAGGGTACTAAATAACTTTGATGTGTCCCGTCAACTCGCAGAATGACGAGAAGCTCTATTACTACGCCTTGTCCCTCGCCAATGCGTGCGCGGTGGCTCACAACACTAGGAGAAACTTTTGCTTACAAGCGGTGGACATGCAGTAGCTCATTTGGTGTCAGATTGCCAGAAGTACTATTGTAGTACCATCATTATTGTTCGACTTCCGGAAGAGGAGAAGAGCCAAGTGCAAGGTCACCTACTAACCTAGTATAGTAGTATACTATAGCCAAAGTTGGTCCACCTTTTTAGAGCATGGTTAATTAATATAGGCAGCTCTTGCAGCGGCACATCATTTAGAGCAAGTACTCTCTTCGTAGGAACTTCAAACGCAGGAATAGGAAAAATAAAGGATTGGAGTGGCATGTCCACTTAAATCCCATAGCTTTAACACAGTGTTTCCCTCAAAAAAAATAGAGTATTTGACACGGGAAAAACAAAGGAAGTGAAAAAAAAGTTGGAGCGGATGCTAGATTTCCAATTAACACATCATTAAATAGGAAAAAATCCTATAGCATTCTATCCTAGGAACCAAACGACCAATGTAGGAAAATTATGTGGGGAGTCTCTCCAACAGTGTTCCTCGACTCGCACCTAGCATCACGGTGGTCGAACTTGGAGTCTCATCTAGTACACGTGCCATCTCAGATCTGGACACAACATGACATACATCATCAAGGATAATGTTGTCCTCAAAGCCGGACGTACACGGTCAAGGTCCATGGTCAAGGGGGTAAGGGCGGACGCGACCTCTCACTGTGTCCGCCATTTGAAGCAATGCATCGGCCGAGGGCGCTGCCCACTGCACTGCCAGTTGTACCCACCTCATCACCGCATTCAAAAACCTACACTTACTAGCAAGATGCCCTTGCATTGCACGAAACATAAAGATGCATTTGTATGAGTAGTTTATCTTGTGGGAGAAAAGGATGAATGAGGGAAGGCCTTATTTGCAAATGTGGAGAGGGTGTGGATATCTTTTTGCATGCCATAGTTTCCTTCCTCTCCGTCAGATATAAATTGGACGACCTATATTGCAGGATGGCAGGCACACCATCATCGCCAACTCTGGTTTTTATAAGAGCAGAGATAGAGAACTCGCGTGGAATGCGAGAAATCCACTCCGGCCACACACGTCCGTTTAGGAGTAGGACACCGGCCAAGCTCCTCCTTCCACCATTTTCTCCACTCTTTCGGTGGCATCCGACGAGCTGGAAGAGCAGTTCTCTAACATAAAAGCCATCTGGGTGGCCCGCCGAGCCCGGCAGTTAAGAGCGAGGCATCTCGCTGCTCCACCTACCTCACCTAGCCCGGCGGAGGCAGTTGCTGCACTAAGCCAGCACGTGGTTCTGTAGCTGGCCGCTCCAATACAGCTCAAGGAAGAGTGCCGACTTGCTCCATGCCGGCTTGTCGGTGAGCACGGCGGCACGGGCATTATCACTGCCCTCGACGCCGCCGCATCGTACAGCACCTCCAATGCCTGTGATTGCACCATCTACCGTCGACGCGCGTGTAGCCGCGCCATGCAGGTAGAGAAAGAAGTCGTCGCAGATGTCAATGAGGTGACGTGACTATGCGGATGTCAACGAGGTAACGGCCAGCGCGTCCCCCCGCCACCATCATCGAGGAGAAGTAGAACACGGGAGGCCGCTGTTGATTGTATCCCATGAAGGCCACCGCCGAGGTGACGTCGGCAAAAACAGTCGGTGTCTTGCATGATTCTTCTTCAGCCGGATGCTGGAGGAGAACAAAGAGATCGGGCGGCAACCATTTAGATTAGGTATATTAATTCTACCAGGTTGGTTGTAATGGGAGTATCATAAGTAGTATCATGCATGTCAACTAGGCAAATTTGATGAGCTGACATAGAATTAAATGAAGAAAGAGAGGGTTGAGTATAATATTATGATACCGTATGGAATTAAGTTACTCCCACTGTGGTTAGCTTAGGGCTTGTTCGGTTCAACCTCCTCCCAAGGGGTTTGGAGAGGAATGGAGGGGAATTTGGCTTTGATATTGTCACAGTAATGCCATTGATAACATATGAGATGTTGTTGTTAATCATATGCCGCCACAAAAAAATGACACTACTTAAATAAACCTATTACATATTTTTGCAAAAAGGGTTGTCTATCACCATATGGTTTCTATTTGTGCATACGGAAGCACAAACCACAATTTTAGTGGCACCTACTATCAGCTGACCTCACGATGCTCCAATTTCTACATTCTTAACTAGGTAGAATGACCAACGCAAGATGAAATAAGCTTATTCGTACGTTGACCGATGAGGAGCCATAATTAAGCTGGAGGCATCTCTTATTTTCTTTTGAATGGGCAATAATATGGAGAGCTGCAGAGTGTCTCTAATGGGCTGCCTCTAGTGTTAAGGCCCTCCAGTACGAAACACGGGCAGCCGACTGGGCCGGTACAAAAGCCTATCCATCTTAAAGCCCATTTGTTTTTGTTTTTTGCGACCATATTTCTTGAAGAGGGGGCGGTCCCAGAAATGACCTCCTTCCTCCACACTTCCACTTATAATGCAGCTCGCAAATCTCAAAAAAACCTTATACTGCAGCTCGCTGGACTCTCCTGCTTCCGTCACCCCCAATTCCTCCCGCTCCCCATCTTCCTCACTCATACAGAAAACCCCCGCTCACCTTCTTCCTCACTCGTACAGAAAACGCCTGCTCCTCTTCTTCCACTCCTACAAAAAACTCCAGCCCTCCTTCTTCCCCACTCACACTACCACTAGGCTCTTCTCTGGCTACTTTGCTCAAACCCGTGAGCTCGGCGCGACGCCCGCAAGGAAAATGGAGTCAGCTGGCCCCAGCGCCAAGAATATGAGGTTCCCCCTAGTGGCGACGGTGGTTGTAGATCTCGCACCTGGCAGTGTGGGGAGAAGCGGCAAGCCCACCCCACCTGGATCTGTGGAACCTGTAGAATCTCTGATGGACCGCATCAGTGATCTCCCGGACAACATCCTTGGGGAGATCATCTCGCTTCTCCCCACCAAGGATTGCTACCGCACCCAAGTCCTCTCAACTCGGTGGCGCCCTCTATGGCGCACCGCACCCCTCAATATCGATCGTCCTTAGATATATGTGCTTCCTGAATTTGATCTCCTCAGAGCCATCATCTCCTTTCACCAGCAGGGCCCCGTTCAACGTCTCTGCATCCCGAAATGCTACCTGCTATCCATACCCTGTATGGTGGACGCTTGGCTGACATCCCCTGAATTCAAAAAACTCCAGCAGTTTGAGTTCTACCATTACAACAAAAGTTTCATACCACGAATCGAACACCAAGAACTTGTGCCCACACCTCTATTGTCCATCTCGTGGTTTTCCTCCTCTCTCCACACCGCCACCTTCGCCCGGTGCCATCTACCAGACGATCTGGTACAAATGCCTCGACTCACACTACTAAAAAAACTTTCGCTTGCGGTGGTTTATCTGTCGGAGGCCTCACTGCACAGCATCATCCACTCCAGTTGCCCTACCCTGGAGTGCTTGCTGATTGTTTTGGGAATAGAAATCCCTATCAGTTGTCTCCAAATAAAGTCGCCTCACCTTAAAAGCATTGGAATTTGTTTTGAAGGGCGGAAGCTCATCATCGAAGATGCCCCTTCACTTCAAAGGTTGCTCCTTCATTATTGTTATAAACCTTTGCAAATAATTGTCATCTCTGCGCCCAAACTGGAGACCTTGGGTATAATTCGTGATCCGTTTAATGATCACGACAAGTTGGTGTTTGGCTCCTCACTTTTTCAGGTACCATATATTATCATCTACACATTTGTAATCATAAGCTTCATTTTTCATTTGTGTGCATAATTTTATATCATCTTGGAGTACACTTTGGGTACTAATATTATGTTATATGCTCAATGAAGAGTTCGTCCATGATAGCCTATCAATGCTGCTGGATTCTGTCAAGATCTTATATATCGGAATGTTTAGTTATGATTTGAACATAATTTGGCTTGCTGCGATGCTTTCGATGTCTGGAGAATTTATATATAAAGGTGATGATTTCATGCACATTGAAAGCATGTATATATTATACTAGAATTAACCATTCAGCTCTCGCTCTTTCGACATACTCTTTTTCCAGACCTTAACTATTTTCAATCTTCATGTCTACTTAGGCATTAACACATGGAGAAAAGCATATAACCAATCGGTGGCATAATAAGCACTAGGATTTTCTCAGTTCTCATGGCATTCATTTGAGGACAATAACGATGGAAGGATATGCATCCAACCAGGCAAACAGAAGCTTTGTCACATTCTTCCTGTTGAATGCGGGGTTGCTATTGTCCATGAGGCTTAAGTTTTTCAACAAGAGATTTCTCACGGACGGACATGTTGAACAGCAAAAAAAGAAGTTTCAGGTGGACAAATGGGCTTCTGAACATGCTCGGCTTCTATTTACAACAACTTGTAGTCATACTCCAAATTTTTTTGCACAAGATATTGATTTCATGGACCAGACCGATCCATTTGTTTGTGACCGCGAAAAACAGTGGTTGGGTTAGATGTTATTGCCATGTTCAATCTGGGTTTTGTCTAAATTTGATGAATAATTAATCCTTGGGCATTTTTGTACCGTTTGTAAGCTTGAGTTACATGTTGTTGCCCACGTACTCCCCTCCGCCTGCCACTGCACTGCCGCATCTTCCACGGCTCCTGTTCGTTCCCATCCGAGGCCTCGCCGTTGTTCTCCACCTTGGTTCACTTGATGTGCCTGCCGCCGTCTGGCGTTGTCAACATGGTCAACAACCGAGAGGACTCAGGAGATGACTGTACATTGAGAGGCTGACAGTAGGGACCCACCAAGGTCATTGCATTACGCAAGTAGGTACCTCATTATTACAAGCCAAAAAAATACTTCCTTCTAATTGTTTGACAACTAGGTCCCACGCCATTGTCAATGTAGACAATAAACGGGAAAATAACACAACGAGTGGATAACACCAGGGACCCAGCAGCTCGCCAAGTTGTTTTTTTGTTTTAGAGATGGAGCGCAACTGCACGCTGTGGGGGGGCTGTGGCCCATCTAGCCCATGCTTGAGGGAGTCCGGGATTAAGGGGTCCTCAGACAGCCGGACTATATGCTTTGGCCGGACTGTTGGACTATGAAGATACAAGATTGAGGACTTCATCCCGTGTCCGGGTGGGACTCTCCTTTGCGTGGAAGGCAAGCTTGGCTATTCGGATATGTAGATCTCCTTCTCTATAACCGACCCTGTGTAACCCTAGCCCCTCCGGTGTCTATATAAACCGGAGGGTTTAGTCCGTAGGATAACAACAATCATAATCGTAGGCTAGCTTCTAGGGTTTAGCCTCTATGATCTCGTGGTAGATCAACTCTTGTAATACTCATATCATCAAGATCAATCAAGTAGGAAGTAGGGTATTACCTCCATCGAGAGGGCCCGAACCTAGGTAAACATCTGTCCCCCGCCTCCTGTTACCATTAGCCTTAGACGCATAGTTCGGGACCCCCTACCCGAGATCCGCCGGTTTTGACACCGACAATGGTGCTTTTATTGAGAGTTCCACTGTGTCGTCACGATAAGGCTTGATGGCTTCTTCGAACGTCTTCAACGATGCGGTCCAGGGTGAGGTTTTCCTCCCTGGACAGATCTTCGTATTTGGCAGCTTCGTACTGCGGGCCAACTCGCTTGGCCATCTGGAGCAGATCGATAGTTACGCCCCTGGCCATCAGATCAGGTTTGAAAGCTTGAACTATACTGCCGACATCCATGGAGACTTGATCTTCGATGGATTCGAGCCTATGTCAGGAGCATCGAACAATCGCGACAAGCATGACTTAGATCTGCCGCCGGACGGTGTTCAAGAGATCGCACCTGCGGCCGCCCCGGCCCTTAATCTGGAGCAGATCACGCCATCCGAGGATGGGTGGATGGACCCCACCATGGAGGCCACACACTTAGCGGCGATAGAGCCGAACACTGACTTCACCTCTTATGAGGCCAATGTCATCGGACCCTTGGACTCGTCTCCGGCCACAGGCTCCGAACCGCGTGCGTCCGTGCCTATCAAATCTGATTGGGCACCGATCATGGAGTTTACCTCCATGGATATCTTTTAGCACTCGCCCTTGGGCGACGTGCTAAACTCGTTAAGGTCTCTCTCCTTGTCAGGAGATTCTTGGCCGAACTATGTTCGGCTGGAGTGGGAAGCGGACGACGAAGAAATTCGTTCCCCACCCACCACCCACTTAATAGCCACTGTCGATGACTTAACCGACGTGCTTGATTTCGACTCCGAAGACATCGACGGTGTGGACGATGATGCAGGAGAAGAACAGGAACCACCGCCCACAGGGCGCTGGACAGCCACCTCATCATATGATATATATATATATATATATATGGTGGATACCCCCAAAGAAAGCAATGGAGATGAGGCAATGGAGGATAATCCCTTGGAGAAGCAATCTAGGCACCAGCGTCATAGGCACCGCTCTAAGCCCCGCCATAGCAAATAGTGATACCAGAACCAGAGATGATAGCAATCCGGATGGTGCCGAAGACGAAAACAATCCTGCCCAGCCAGGCTTCGAGCAGGCCGAGCAAGAAGATGGGCAAGCTAGCCCTAAGGAACAGGCAAGAGATGGAGAATCAGAGGATGATAACTACATGCCTCTCTCCAAAGATGAAGTGAGCCTTGGCGACAAAGAATTCATCGTGCCTGAGGACCCCGTCGAGCAGGAGCGCTTCAAGCGCCGGCTTATAGCCACTGCAAAAAGCCTGAAGAAGAAGTAGCAGCAGCTTCAAGCCGATCAAGATCTGCTAACTGATAGATGGACCAAGGTCCTGGCAGCCGAGGAATACGTACTCGAGCGCCCAACCAAAACTTACCCAAAGCACAAGTTGCTACCTCAACTCGAGGAGGAGGCATTAAAGCCCACACTACCAGCGCACGATGCGGCTGACCGGCCACCTCGTGGCCAGGACAAAGCAGCGTATCAGTCCGGACTTCATCCCGCACCCCATCGCCAATCAAACAATAACACTAAGGCCTGGGGCTACACGAAGGACCTGCGAGACGTATTGGAAAACAAAGCAGCACAGTCAAGATCGATCTACGGATCACGGGGGCGCGCCACAACGCGTGATGATGACCGTCACGTCGGACACACTAAACACAAGTCCGGCCGGGCCGAATACAACAGACCAGACTCATCTAAACTGTGTCGTGATGTAACCCGGCATAGAGGCGCCACACACCCCCTATGCTTCACTGATGAAGTAATGGATCATGAATTCCCAGAAGGGTTTAAACCCGTGAACATTGAATCATATGATGGCACAACAGACCCCGTGGTATGGATTGAAGATTTTCTTGTCCACATTCACATGGCCCGCGGTGATGATCTACATGCCATCAGGTACCTCCCACTTAAGCTCAAAGGACCGGCTCGGATTGGCTGAATAGCCTGCCAGCAAACTCCATTGGCAGTTGGGAGAACCTGGAAGACGCATTCCTTGACAACTTCCAGGGCACTTACGTGCGACCACCGGATGCTGATAACTTAAGTCACATAACCCAACAGCCCGGAGAGTCAGCCAAGAAATTCTGGATTCGGTTCCTAACTGAAAAGAACCAAATTGTCGACTGTACGGATGCCCAAGCCTTAGCAGCCTTTAAGCATAACATCCGCGACGAATGGCTCGCCCGACACCTCGGCCAAGAGAAGCCGAAGTCCATGGCAGCCCTCACGACACTCATGACCCGCTTTTGCACAGGCGAGGACAGCTGGCTGTCTCGTAGCAACATCACACCAAGAAACTCTGACAATTCAGATGCCAGAGATAGCAACGGCAAGCCACGATGCAATAGACACAAGCATCGCAACAATGGAGACAACACCGAAGACACGGCAATTAACGCCGGATTCAGTGGCTCTAAATCTGGTCAGCGAAAAAAGCTATTTAAAAGAAACAATCCGGGCCCGTCCAGTCTGGACCGCATACTCGATCGCTCGTGTCAAATTCACGGCACCCCCGATAAACCAGCCAACCACACCAACAGAGAATGTTGGGTGTTCAAATAGGCCGGCAAGTTGAATGCCGAAAACAAGGAAAAGGGGTTGCACAGCAATGACGACAAGGAGCCCTGTCCGCCGAACACAGGAGGACAAAAGAAGTTTCCTCCACAGGTGAAAACGGAGAATATGATATACGCAACCCATATTCCCAAGCGGGAACGGAAGCGTGCACTAAGGGACGTCTATGCGATGAAGCCAGTCGCCCCAAAGTTCAACCCACGGTCCTCTTGTCCGATCACTTTCTATCGCAGGGACCATCCTACCAGTATCTGTCATGGAGGTTTGCCCGCATTGGTCCTCGACCCCATCATTGACGGCTTCCATCTCACACGAGTCCTTATGGACGGTGGCAGCAGCCTGAACCTGCTCTATCAGGATACAGTGCGCAAAATGGGCATCGACCCCTCAAGGATCAAGCCCACAAAAACCACCTTCAAAGGTGTTATACTAGGTGTAGAGGCATGTTGCACAGACTCAATCACACTAGAAGTGGTCTTCGGATCTCCGGACAACTTCCGAAGCGAGGAGTTAATCTTCGATATTGTCCCTTTCCGTAGTGGCTATCATGCACTGCTCGGACGAACCATATTTGCCAGATTCAATGCGGTACCGTATTATGCATACCACAAGCTCAAAATGTTGGGACCTCGCGGGGTTATAATAGTAAATGGAAACACAGAACGCTCGCTTCGCATGGAGGAGCACACTACGGCCCTTGCAGCAGAAGTACAAAGCAGCCTTCTAAGGCAGACCGCCAATTCGGCGATAAAGAGCTCGGACACCGTCAAGCGAGTCCGGAGTACCCTGCAGCAGGATCATCCGGCACGTCCAGAGCTCGCCTAGCAATTCGGTCTCCGTCCTAGTCCCAGTCAAGCGGTGAAATTCGTGCCGCGCGTACATAATTACGCACTCAAAATACCATGGGCATAGGCGGAGGCACGGCTACAACACGGTCCACAATGCGGCTCAACCGCCCCAGGACCTGTATACCTTCACACCTTTTCTTTTTCAGGTCCCTATTTGCAGGAGGCCCTCCCGATAGTCTGATCATCGGACACATAACGGGATGGAAACACCAAGGAGACAAGAAGCTTTGGCGTACAAGGGAATCCCCAGGTGGTCTCTGATAATGATCATTATACCTGTTTTACATACCCACATGCAGCTTACCCTTGGCCAGGACATGTCAAATAGTCCTATTTTGCTTATCGCACTACTTGTATACATACACTTTGACGTATTATTTAAATGGAAGATAATGTATAGCGTTAGCTTACTATTACATGCCTTTATTCTTTCCTTTACTGCTTATTCATTACAAATTGCACCCGTACATTTTGGTACGTTCGGTTCGCCAGGGGCTTCAGTGCACCCCATAACGCGGCAAGAAAAGTCCGAACACTTTCGATAGTGCGGCACCCCGAACTTATAGCATTATATGCATCAGCTCCGAATCATGTCTTGGGTCAACAGTTGGGTTTGCCCGGCTCCCATGTTTTGGTACCTTACGTTCTGCTATATCGGCTAAGGTAGCACAGGGAGAACTACTGCGATTGTGTCCCGGTTCTTTCGGATGAGCAACTCAGTAGAGAAAGTCGAAAACTGACTGTCATAATGAGGCGAGAGCTGGTCACTATTTGAGAGGTCTCAAATCCTTAAAGATTTTTTCCGCTTCAGGCAAGGAATTGGCCTTGTCTGATTTAGGCGCGTATAGCGCCCCAAGTTCAGCCTTCCGAGTACTAGGGGCTTTGCCAAAATTTAAAATTGTAGACTTCTATGGCTAAGTGAGAGTGATAAAGCTATATAGGCCGATTGCCTTGTTCGTTGCGCTAAACACCTCCTTAAAGGACCAAAAATTTGGATAAAGAGTGTTTAGATTTATCCCGAACACCCCAGTACTAGTTACATGGGGGCAGAAGCCGACGACTGGACAACTCTCGGACTTTATAAATGGCCGCACAGAAGGTAATATTTTAAATCAACGAGCGTTCTATAGCGCACCTGAACTCGTTTTCATATTACAGGATGACATGAGTACATTCATTCAAATATTACATCCTTAGAACATTCATTCGCCACAAGGCGGGCACCCTTCAGGACATTGCCAAAATACTATTCGGAGTGGCGATGCTCCTTGCCCTTCGGCGGCCCCTCCGTTACCAGCTTCTCAGCATCCATCTTTGCCCAGTGCACTTTCGCACAGGCCAAGGCCCTGCGTGCACCTTCAATGCAGACGGACCGCTTAATGACTTCAAGCCACAGACAGGCATTTACCATCCGCTTTACAAGGCCGAAGTAGCTGCTGGGCAGGGGCTCGCCAGGCCACAGCCGGACTATGAGATCCTTCACGGCCAGTTCGGTCGCCTTGTGCAGTTCGACTAGTTGCTTCAGCTGGTCGCTCAAGGGCATCGGATGTTCAGTCCCAGTATATTGAGACCAGAACAACTTCTCTGTCGAGCTCCCTTCTTCGGCACGGTAGAACTCTGCGGCATTCGATATGCTGCGCGGCGGATCTGCAAACGCTCCTGGAGAGCTCTGAATTCGGGTAAGTAAAAGGAAAGTCTCCTTCACATGCTTGCTTTTCATAATGAATGCCTTACCCGCCGCTATCTTCTTGACCGCCTGAATCTCCTGGAGGGCCTTTTGGGCTTTGGCCTTGGCATCTTGCACGCTTTGGAGGGCCTTTGCAAGCTCGGACTCCTACGTCTTGGAGTCACGCTCCAAGGACTCGAATTTTTTTACGAAGTCCTGGAGCTCTTGCTGGACCTCATCACTCCGAGCCTCCTGTTTCTTGCGCTCGGTGCGCTCCTTGGCTGCTTTATCTTCGGCCCCGGACAGCGCCTTCTTAAGGGCAGCCACTTCGGTCATGGCCCCTATTATATTCATGATGCTTCCATTAGCATCAACATTTTTTCCTTTATATGACATTTAGACGGGGTATCACTTACCTTTGTTCACCTCGAGCTGCCTCTTCACGAGGTTGAGCTCTTCCTTGGCCCGCCCCAGGTCCCACTTCACTTCGGAGACCTTCGCAGTACGGGTGGCAGCGGCCAGCAGCGACGCCTGCTTATTCACATAGACATAATATGATTAGACTCCTATGGATGTTATTTGATCCTCTGTTCGGCCTTTCTTTCCGAACACCAAAGAGAGCATCAGGGGCTACTATCTATACTGTGATATTTTCTCATAATTTAATTACTTACCTCAAAGCCTGTTAGGAGGCTGGCGCAGGCTTCGGTTAATCTGCTTTTGGCGGACCGAACCTTCCCAATCACCGTACTCATAGGAGTACGGTGTTTTTCTTTGATGGAAGTGCCCTGAAGCGCTTCCAGCAAATTGTCCGATGCCTCTAGATGGACAGAGGTCATCGACATAGGCGGCTCGCCCCCCCTTAGCGAGGGGCTGCCTACCTGAGTCCGGAACCACTGGAGGTTCCGGTGCAGTATCCGGCTAGGGGACAAACTCGTTGCGGCCCCCCTCACCAGAATCCATGGGGATATCCGCCCCCCCCCCCTCATGTGTCCGGCGTCGGGGATTTCACCTTGGGGTGCCTCTAGAACTGTCTCCCCCCGGCCCGGTAACCTCTAGGACAGCACCTCGGTGTCGTCCGCGGGCCGGGGGGTGGTGGCCGTCGGAAGCGAGTCACTGTCCATCGCCGACGCGCTCAAAGACCCATCAGAGGAGGATAAGTCGATGAGGGCTTTGGACGGACTGCACGATCATGTTCAGCATGATAAGAAGCAATACAGCAAAACATGCTAGAAGTATTATGGTATCCGGATACTTACGACTTTGCCAGGGGCTTGTCCCTGGGCAGCCACTCCTCGTCGATGTAGGCGGCTGTTGTGGAGTGGTCCGGAGGGAGATTCCTTCCCTTTTTGGACCTTTTGGCCTCCCCAGACGGGGCGGCCTTCCTTTTCTTCTCCCCCTCAATTTGAGGGGGAGGGTTTTCCTCTTCTTCCTCCTCGGTTTCGTTGGAGGAGTGCGCCTCGGTGTCTTTGGATGATGAGTCTGATACAACCTTGCGTCGGAGACCTTTCCTGGTCCCCGTGGCCTTCTTCTTGGCCTTCTTCTCCGGCACCTCATAGGGCGCCGGAAACAGCATCTCTGTTAGGAGAGTCGTTGCTGGATCTTTGAGTAGTGGAGCTGGGTAGTCGATCCGCTTTGCTGTCGCCACCCAGTCCTGTTAAATTGGTGAGGAGGCTTAGATTCCTTTCACGAATATACTGGGGAAAGGAGCATCTTGTAAAACATAGAGAACTTACCGGATCGGCGGGGCGCTTTGCGCTGAGTCCGCGATCTTCGGTAACGGGAGGAGGTACCTCGACGGCCTTGAATAGCACGTTCCAGACGTATTTGTGCATCATGTCGAAGAGCTCTCACAGTGTCTGGTGTTCGGTTCGGTCGAACTCCCACATATTGAATGCCCATCTTTGACATGGGAGGATCCGGCGGAAGAGCATGACCTGGACCATGTTGACAAGCTTGATTTTCTTGCTTATCATATTCTTGACGCAGTTCTGGAGTCCGGTCAGCTCCGCTGGCTCACCCCAGGCTAAACCCTTCCTTTTCCAGGAGGTAAGCCACATGGGGATGCCAGATCAAAATTCGGGGCCACCTCCCAGTTGGAGTCGCGCGGCTCGGTGATATAGAACCACCCCGATTGCCACCCCTTCACGGTCTCCACATAGGAGCCTTCGAGCCAGGTGACGTTGGGCATATTGCCCACCATGGCGCCTCCACACTCCGCTTGCTAGCCGACCACTATATTCGGCTTCACGTTGAAGATCTTCAGCCACATGCCAAAGTGGGGCTTGATGCGGAGGAAGGCCTCGCACACGACGATAAACGCCGAGATGTTGAGGATGAAATTGGGGGCCAGATCATGGAAATCTAGCCCATAGTAAAACGTGAGCCCGCGGACAAATGGGTGGAGAGAAAATCCCAGTCCGCGGACGAAGTGGGCGCGAAACACAACCCTCTCGTGGGGTTCTGGAGTAGGGACGATCTGCCCTGCGTCCGGGAGCCAGTGCGCGATGTCTGCGGCCAAGTATCCGGACTCCCAGAGCTTCGTAACGTCCTCCTCCGTAACGGAGGAGACCATCCACTTGCCTCCCGCTCCGGACATGTTTGGAATGGCTTTACGGAGAAGGTGAGAACTTGGGCGCTGGAGCTCGAGCATGCGAGAATGGATGAGCGAAGGAAGTAGAAGGAGTGGGTGAAAAAGGGGAATCCCTATCTCTTTATAAAGGCGGTAGAAACTGTGCGCCTCCCCACTTGCCCGTTAAATTGCTTATTCCCCAAGCGCCACGATTGATGGAGCGGTTGGGTTACCCACACCCGTATTGATGAGAATCCCGTGATAAGGGGACACGAGCTCTGCTTCGACAAGACGTGCCAAGGAAACCGCCTCGTAATATGTGCATTAGCTGGTTGAGAAAAACGGTTCGAATAATGACCGGGCCGTGGCGTGATGTCACGCTATGAAAAGTTGCCAGCAGATTAGATTTGTGGAATATTGTGCTCTCTACGGTGGTATGTAGAATTTGTTTTGCAGAGCCGGACATGATCCTTGTGTTCAAAATCTTCTATGGAGTATTCGGAGAAGGAACCCGCCTTGCAATGCCGAAGACAATCTGCGCGCCGGACTCACTGTCATTGAAGCCTGGTTCAGGGGCTACTAAGGGAGTCCGGGATTAAGGGGTCCTCGGACAGCCGGACTATATGCTTTGGCCGGACTATTGGACTATGAAGATACAAGATTGAAGACTTTGTCCCGTGTCCGGGTGGGACTCTCCTTTGCGTGGAAGGCAAGCTTGGCCATTCGGATATGTAGATCTCCTTCTCTGTAACCGACCCTATGTAACCCTAGCCCCCTCTGGTGTCTATATAAACCGGAGAGTTTAGTCCGTAGGACAACAACAATCATAATCATAGGCTAGCTTCTAGGGTTTAGCCTCTACGATCTCGTGGTAGATCAACTCTTGTAATACTCATATCATCAAGATCAATCAAGCAGGAAGTAGGGTATTACCTCCATCGAGAGGGCCCGAACCTGGGTAAAACATCGTGTCCCCTGCCTCCTATTACCATTAGCCTTAGACGCACAGTTCGGGACCCCCTACCCGAGATCCGCCGGTTTTGAAACCGACAACGCTTACGCTTTTATTTAAGCACATGACGAGCCCAGTTGATATATTTTTTCTTTCTGAAAATGGCTAGCCCAGTTTTTTTGGAGAATACCCAACCGAGGCCTACTTGCTTCTCTCAGTCCTGCTGGGCTGCAAATCTTTCAAGACAAGGAGGGATGTAAGTTGTAAGAAATGGGTTGGGCTATAAGTAGTAAGAAATGGGTTGTAAATTTTTGAACCAAAGCCAACCGGCAATTACATTCAAATATCGTTTTTCTAGATTTCTCTACTCTTATAAAAAGGAGAGTTGGTGATGATGTTGTGCGTGCCATCCTACAATATAGGTCGTCCGATCTATATCTAACAGATAGGAATGAAACTATGACAATTTTACCCGCACTCATCTCCACATTTGCAGATATGGCCTTCCCTCGTTCATCCTTTTCTCTCACATGATAAAGTACTCATACAAATGCATCTTGATGTTTCGTGCAACGCACGGGCATCTTGCTAGTCAAGATTTAAAATTTCATTCATTTTTTGTGGAGAATTTTTTCTTATTTTATTTTGATATAATTTTTTAAAAATTATTTTTAGCATAACTTGAAATTTCGTGATTAAAAGAGTTCGGACCCCGCTGAAATATGCAAAATTTCATTGAATTTTTTAGCAATGCCCATAATATGGTCTGTAATGCTAATAAAAAGAATATGGGCTTAAAAATATTCTTAAGAATTAGCAAATGGGCTGTAAATTATTGAAAATAATGGCTAATGGGATGTATGCTGTTCTCCACAGATTTGGAGGCTGACTTCTGGGCCTACTAGGTTGACGATGATGTTGTCCTAAAAAATTGACACGTACACAAGGCTTTGTCAACTTAGTCAACACAGAGCAGTGACTGTTGGATGTCCATTCAACGGACGTCGTGCTTCTTCAATCTCTGATCTTGCTACTCCAGCCACCCAAACCAGCACCAGCGGGACTGCCTGCTCCCTCCTCATGTGGTCGGTTGTGCTGCCGCCAGCCATTCCTCTACCCACCCGCACATCCGGTTATTTTCCGGCAACGTCAGCCTCACCCCGCGCCCGACCAGCCAGCCCTCGTACTCCCCTCAGCGTGGGCATCCGTTGTTGTGGCTTCGCCGGCTCTGAGTCATTTCCTTCCTCGGCCTCGGCCTCATCCATCGCGTTTGTGCTCTTGGCGCGGTGTGGTCAACATGGTCAATAAACAATAGCCATCGGAAGAGGGATGTAAGTGGAGAGGCTGGCAGTAGGGACCCACACAAGCAAGTGCCTCCTTATTACATGAAAACACAGGGGCTTCTCTGGGTCGTTCCAGTCTGGGGCCTCGCCGTCATCCATCGCCCTAGTGCTCTCGGTGGCATGGTCAACATGGT
The DNA here is from genome assembly GCF_018294505.1 of Triticum aestivum. Lineage (NCBI taxonomy): Eukaryota > Viridiplantae > Streptophyta > Magnoliopsida > Poales > Poaceae > Triticum > Triticum aestivum. Next base: position 142,773,177 of record NC_057813.1, on the reverse strand, counting down.
CAACGAACGACATCCATCGGAAGAGGACTGTACGTGGAGAGACTGACAGTTGGGTCCATGGCAGTACGCAAGGAAGTGCCTCCTTATTACACGCAAAATAATGATTCCTCCACCTGACAGCTGGGACCCATCGGAAGGGCCTATGTATTTCACAAAAAACGTTCCTCCTGCTGACAGCTCGGACCCACTAGCTATATCTTCGCAAGCAAGGAAGTGCCTCCTTATTACGCACAAAAAAATGAATACTCCTCCTACTAGCTGGGACCCACCATAGTGGGAGGCTGACTTGTGGGCCTACTAAGTTGACGCGGATGGAGGTCTTTGTCAACTTAGTCAATATGAATGATTCTAGCTCCAATGACCGTATGATGTCCATCTAACGGCTGTAGTACTTCTTCAACCTCTGGCCTTCTTGCTCCAGCCGCCCAAACCAGCGCCAGTCGTGCCACCTGCTCCTGCCTCCCATGGACGGCTCTGCTGCCGTGCAGGCCTCACTGCCCCACCCTACTCCAACCTCTGTCCAGGCCATCCCTCTACTCACCCACAACCCTTGTTATTCTGCGGCGACGGCAACCTCGCATCGCAGCCGAACTAGTCAACCCTCATACTCCTCTCCGCGTGGGCATCCACTGTTGCATCTTCCACGGCTCCGCGTCGTCCCCTTCCTAGGCCTTGCCGTCGTCCACCGCCTTGGTGCTCTCGGCACGGCGTGGTCAATGTGGTCAAGGAACGACTTCCATCGGAAGAGTACTGTACGTGGAGAGGCTGACAGTTGGGTCCATGGCCATAGGAAGGAAGTGCCTCCTTATTATGCGCAAAATAATGATTCTTCCACCTGACAGCAGGGACCCACCGGACGGGCCACCGTATTTCGTGAAAAAAAGTTCCCCCCTAACTGCTGGGACCCACCAGTTACATCTTTGCACGCAAGGAAGTGCATCCATATTACGGGCAAAAAATATGATTCTCCCCCTGTCGGATGTTGCATTCCGGCAGACCCTTGAGGTTCGAACTCTGGGGTGCGTGCAAAGATATCTCCCCTATCTATCTACGTTCGATCGTCTCATGAGATCTAAGCTGAAAACGATGAACAACACAAAGGACACGAGATTTATACTGGTTCGGGCCACCGTTGTGGTGTAACACCCTACTCCAGTGTGTGGTGTGGTGGATTGCCTTAGGGGCTGATGATGAAAAGTACAGGGGAAGAACGGCCTCGCGAGAGGTGTTCTTGAGATGGTGTGATGAACTGCTTGGGTGAGTTCGATTGCCTCTCTCTCTCTAGTCTTCCCAAAATCTCTCCCCCTACTCTGTGGTGGCTAGCTCTATTTATAGAGGCCCTGGGCCTCTTCCCAAATATTGAGCGGGAAGGGCGCAAACAATGGCCATTTCGAAGGGGAACATCTAGTACAAGTTATCCTGACTAAAGTTGGTCTTCGGCTGCCAAAAGCACTAGCGATGACGTCGTCTTGGGCTCCACGGTGACCTCCATCCTGCCGCTCCGCTGGCCTTGGTCTCATTGCACTGAAATGGCAACCTTTGCCTGATGCCTCGGTACTCCACGTCTGTGCTTGCCCCCTTTGCACCAAAGAGGAAACAAGGACACTGCACAGGCCGGCGCCCGCCTGGTGCCCGCCTGGTCTCGATCATCATGGCTTGCGTCACGAGCACCTCGCAAGGTACCCTGCCTTGATCTCTTCGCCTCCTCGCAAGCCTTCCTGGCGAGGCCGTCCCTGGGGATGCCTTGCGTCGTCCGCCCTGCGAGGCTTGGCCCCTCGCGAGGGTCTTGAGTCTTGTGCTGATGAAGATGGGTCGTACTGGGCTACCACTTGAGCCACGCCACAGGCCGCAGGCAGGCAAGTCTAGGGACCCCCGTTCCCAGAATGCCGACAGTAGCCCCGGGGCCCAAGGCGCGCTCGGACTTGGCTTAGCGGAGAAGCAAAGGGGCAAGTGCGGAGCGCCGCGGGCCCCATCAGCCTGCGGCCTTAGGCGTCGTGTGGTGGTTGATTGGACGTGGGCGTCTCCGCTTCCCCATGCTGCCTCGGCAACCGCTCGACTTGACAAGTCCCTGCATGCAAAAACGGGTCATGATTACCTGCGAACATGGAGGCCGACAGTTGGCTTCCTTCCGGTTATAAATGCTGGAGGACGCAGGCCTCCGCCGTTCATCTCCCTCCTTGCCTCCTTCTTTCTCCCCATCCCAGCTACTCGCCATCTCCCATGGCTCCGCCGAAGAGGTTCTCAGCCACAGAGAAGGGGAAGGCTCGTCGGGAAGAGCCTGACCCTTCCCCGGCCAAGCGCGGCCGAGGCCGTCCACGCAAGCATCCTCTGGCTCCTGTAGTGGCTTCCCGCGGTCGTAGATACGATCCCCCGTGCGGTGTTGGGCGCCAGATTGTCGAGGGGAGGAGCGTCGTGACTGCGCGGCCTCCCAGGCCGCGCTTCCACTCGGCGGAGGTGCTGCCGGAGTTCGTCGTGTGGTTGGCAGACCCGACCAGCACCTGGCTCCAGCTTCCCCGCTTCTTTGTAGGTTAACTTCCGACTGGCGGTCCGGGCGGCCTCTGGCTTCAAGCAGATATTTGCTGCGGCAAGGCCTCCTGGGCTTCGCTGGAGGTCTTCGTCGCCGGGAATGCGGCCCTGACCCGCGGCTGGCAAACATTTTCCCGCGCGCGTGGCCTGAGCCAGTGGTGCAACCTTCACTACAAGTTCGATGGCGACGCCACCCTCTACGTGAAGGTGTTCAGAGAAGACGGTCTCCGCGCCGGGTGCTGCCCCGAAGAAGATGACCGCAGCCAGGTACCCAGCCCCGGCGATGATCTGCATGAAGATGACGGCGGGCGCGCGGTCGGGGGCGCTCGAGGTTCGCCAAGCTTCGGCGGCTCTCCTTCGGATAGCAGCTCCTCCAGCGGTGGCCGCGACCAGCCTCCACGCTGTCGCGCCCGCCTTGAGGGAGGTAGCGGGTCAGCCCACCGTCGCGCCTCGGTGAAACGCGAGGAGGAGTCCAATTGAGCTCCGGAGGCAGTATGAGCTCTCGTGGTGAGTTGGTGCCGAGCAAGTCGCATCTATTTTGTTTTCCCCCTTCCCTGCGTAAAGAAAAAATAGTGTAGGGCCCTGCGGGGGCGTGTTGGACTGTTCCTGTTAATTACCATGTTGCTTCCGCCATTTCGGTGCTGCGTTCTTGGGCCGCATACCCGCATGTAGGAATTACTTAGCTCGGGGGGACTTGCCGCGGTCTTCGCTTCCCGAGGCCGAGGCCCCGCCGTGCCCTTCATGTCCTGCAAGGATTAGTCAGGAGGGATAGCTTCCGGTCTCGGTTGCGGAGGTGACCGACTCAGATCCTGTGTTCGCGTTGCGATGCTCGTGGGGCACGGACTAGGAGGGGTGCTCCCGTAGTGGACTTGGATAGGAAAACCTCAAACGATTGGTGCAGAAAACACTCGCGAGGGCGCCCGCCTAGCCCCCTCGCGAGACTTGCGCAAGAGAAAACGAGGCAAGTGGGCAAAAAAGACAAAGAGTCACAAGCTAAGGACGGCAACAACTCCAATAAAACTTCACATAGTAACGAACAAGCCAACTGCAGAAAGAAAATGAAAAAGCCGCGTCCGGCACCTAATCTAGTCTTCGACGTCTTCTCACCAGCGCAGAGCTAAGTGCTGCCACTAGGCGTGGGCGGGAGCCCCCAAGGCCAGAGGGCGGCTCTCCGGAGACTCCGGGGCATGTACAGCCCCAACTCATTATTACGTGAGAGTGTCACGGGTGGTGAGATTCACAGGCATTGGCCTTCTTCACAGGCTCCGGGCCTTTCTCGGGGAAAATGAGCTTCACAGGCGTTGGCCTTCTTCACAGGCATCAGGCCTTTCTTGGTTCGTCTAGCTTCACAGGCGCCGGGCCTTCTATACAGGCTCTAGGCCTTTCTTGGTTCGTCTAGCTTCACAGGCGTCGGGCCTTCTTTATAGGCTCTGGGCCTTTCTTCAAGGGTAGAACTTCCGGAGATGCTGGATGTTCCACGCATTCGGGATGGGCACCCCCTCCTGAGTATCCAAGCGTGCAGCGCCGGGCCTGGAGACATGAACAACCTTGAACGGGCCCTCCCACATGGGCGAGAGCTTGTGCAGCCCCTCCCTAGAGAGCACCTGCCTGAGCAAGAGGTCACCTACCTTGAGGGTCCTGGGGCGGATGTTGCGGCAGTGGTACAGCTGCAGTGCTTGTTGGTATCTCGCAGCCTGAAGTGCAGCCTCCCGTCGATGTTCCTCCCCAAGCACGAGGTCCACCGCTTGCATGGCATCCTGCTGGGCTTCGTCGAAAGCCAGGACCCGCTCGGAGCAATGCCTGACCTCGTGAGGAAGGACCGCCTCAGCACCGTAGACGAGGAAGAACGGGGTTTCGCCGGTCAACTTGGTAGCGGTGGTACGGATGGACCATAGCACGGACTGAAGCTCGTCGTGCCAGCCTCTGTCGTAGGCCTCCAGCTTCTTCTTGAAGGTTCGGGTCTTGAGGCCCTTCAAGACCTCCGCGTTGGCGCACTCGGCTTGGCCGTTGCTCCGAGGGTGTGCCACCGAAGCGTAGCATATCTGCGTTCCAAGGCTAGCACAATATGTTTTGAAGAGATTGCTGGTGAACTGTGAACCGTTGTCGGTGATGATGCGATTTGGTACCCCAAACCGGCTCACGAGGCCCCTGATGAACTTGACTGCTGAGCCAGCCGGGATGGTGCGGACAGCTTCCACTTCGGCCCACTTAGTGAATTTGTCGATGGCGACGTAAAGGTAGCGATGGCCCCTTTGCGCCCAAGGAAATGGGCCAAGGATGTCCAGTCCCCAAACAGCGAACCGCCACGAGAGGGGAATGGTCTGAAGGCCCTGAGCTGGCTGGTGAATCTGCTTGGCGTGGAACTGACAGGCTTCACAAGCCTTGATACGTCTCTGTCGTATCTATAATTTTTGATTGTTCCATGCCAATATTCTTCAACTTTCATATACTTTTGGCAACTTTTATACTATTTTTGGGACTCACATATTGATCCAGTGCCCAGTGCCAGTTCCTGTCTGTTGCATGTTTTATGTTTCGCAGAAAACCAATATCAAACGGAGTCCAAATGGGATAAAAACGGACGGAGAATTATTTTGGAATATTTGGGATTTTCCGGAGGAAGAATCAACGCGAAACGGTGTCCAGGGTGGCCACAAGACAGGGGGCACGCCCTCCCCCTGGGCACACCCTAGACTCTCGTGGGCCACCCGTAAGGCGGTTGACGCTCTTCTTTTGCTGCAAGAAAGCTAATTTTATGAGAAAAATCTAGGCGAAAGATTCACCCCAATCGGAGTTACGGATCTCCAGATATAAAGGAAATGGTGAAGGGGTAGAATCACAGAACGCAGAAACAGAGATATAGATCCAATCTCGAAGGGGCTCTCGGCCCTTCCAAGCCATGGGAGCCAAGGACCAGAGGGGAAACCCTTCTCCCATCTAGGGAGGAGGTCAAGGAAGAATAAGAAGAAGGGGGCCTCTCTCCCCCTTGCTTCTGGTGGCGCCGGAGCGCTGCCGGGGGCCATCATCATCACCGCGATCTTCACCAACACCGCCGTCATCTTCACCAACATCTCCATCACCTTCCCCCTTCAATATTCAGAGATCCACTCTCCCACAACCCGATGTACCCTCTACATGAACATGGTGCTTTATGCTTCATATTATTTTCCAATGATGTGTTGCCATCCTATGATGTCTGAGTAGATTTTCGTTGTCCTACCGGTGATTGATGAATTGCTATGATTGGTTTGAGTTGCATGTTTTATTATTGGTGCTGTCCTATTGTGCCCTCCATGTCGCGCAAGTGTGAGGGATTCCCGTTGTAGCGTGTTGCAATGCGTTCATGATTCGCTTATAGTGGGTTGCGTGAGTGACTGAAACACAAACCCGAGTAAGGGGATTGTTGCGTATGGGATAAAGAGGACTTGATGCTTTAATGCTATGGTTGGGTTTTACCTTAATGAATCTTTAGTAGTTGCGTATGCTTGCTAGAGTTCCAATCATAAGTGTATATGATCCAAGAAGAGAAAGTATGTTAGCTTATGTCTCTCCCTCAAGTAGAATTGCAATAGTGATTACCGATCTAGTAACATAGTCAATTGCTTAGGGACAATTTCACAACTCCTACCACCACTTTTCCACACTTGCTATATTTACTTTATTGCATCTTTATTTAAACAGCCCCTAGTTTATGTTTACGTGTTCTTTATTATCTTGCAAACCTATCCTTTCACACCTACAAAGTACTTCTAGTTTCATACTTGTTCTAGGTAAAGCGAACGTCAAGCGTGCGTAGAGTCGTATCAGTGGCAGATAGGGCTTGAGAGAATATTTGTTCTACCTTTAGCTCCTCGTTGGGTTCGACACTCTTACTTATCGAAAGAGGCTACAACTATCCCATATACTTGCGTGTTATCAAGACCTTTTTCTGGCGCCGTTGCCGGGGAGTCATAGCGTGGGGTGAATATTCTCGTGTGTGCTTGTTTGCTTTATCACTAAGTAATTTTTATTTGCTGCTCTTAGTTGTTCTCTATCTTTAGTTATGGATATGGAACACAAAATACCAAAAAAAATTAGAGGTACTTGCTACTCATGTAGATGGGGTAACTCCTAAAACCCCTGATGCTCATTATGTGAAAGATATTAAGTACTACTTTGATAATCCTGAGAAAACCCCATTCAACTTTATAATGGGAGACACGTTGGATCAATGTGAATACTTTAGGGATTATCGCTCGACACAAAAAGGGAAACTATTATGGGATCAATTTATTATGTTGCATTGGTATGCCTGGAATCTATGCTTGAGATATGATATTACTTGTTGCTCTAGGATGGAGGCTCCACACCTTCCCTTTTCATGCAAATTTAATGATAATGAAACCTTAGCTTCTTATGCTAATGGTATATATGATTACTATGATGTGTAGCAAATAGAAGAATTTGTTGCTTTTAAGGCTGCTTATGAAATTGAAGCTTTGTTTGAAAAGTATGAAGCTTTTGATGATGATGGTTATAGGCCTGAAAATCTTGCTATACTTAGATGTTGCTATGAAAATTATGAATACAATTACTATATTAATGCTTTTATGAAGAAAGTCTCCGCTGTCCAAGAAGAGATTAATATTTTGCAGGAAGCTATGGAAGAAGAAATTGATGAAACAGTGAGCTCATTGGATGAAAAAGATGATGAGGAGAGCGAAGAACAAAAGGAGGATGAGCGGATTAGCTACCCATGCCCACCTTCTAATGAGAGTAACTCTTCAAATCATACATTGTTTAATTTTCCTTCGTGCTTACCGAAGGATGATTGCTATGATGATTGCTATGATGATTGCTATGGTGATTGTTATGATCCCATTGATTCTCTTGAAATATCCCCTTTTGATGATGCTTGCTATGCTTGTGGCCAAGATGCCAATATGAATTATGCTTATGGAGATGAACTTGCTATAGTTCCTTATGTTAAACATGAAGTTGTTGCTATTGCACCCACGCATGATAGTCCTTTTATCTTTTTGAATTCTCCAAACTACACTATATCGGAGAAGTTTGTGCTTATTAAGGATTAAATTGATGGGTTGCCTTTTACCATTTCACATGATGATTTTGATGAATGTGATATGCATGTGCTTGCTGCTCCTACTTGCAACTATTATGAGAGAGGAACTATATCTCCACCTCTCTATGTTTCCAACACGATAGAATTGCAAGAAACTGTTTATACTATGTGTTGGCCTTTACTATGTGTGCATGAATTGTTCTTTTTTGACATCCGATGCATAGGAAGAGAGTTAGACGTCGTTGTTGCATGATATATGTTACTTTGTGCTCACTACTAAATTACAAATCATTGTTAATTAAAATTGGCTTTCATATACCTTGGGATCCGGGTGGATTCATTACTTGAGCACTATATGCCTAGCTTAATGGATTTAAAGAAAGTGTTGCCAGGGAGACAACCCGGAAGTTTTATAGAGTCATTTATTTCTGTTGAGTGCTTTTATATAGTTTAAAAACAAAAAAATAAAGAGGGGAACCTAAAAACTTTTCAAAAAGGAAAGTGAAAGTGAGAAAGACAAGCATTGTTGAAGTGGGAGAGCTCCTTGAACTTTGTTCATGCTCACGGAAACTTTGTGAATCTTGATTACAGAAAATTTTCATCAAAAATAACTATCCCCTTGTACAATTCCATTGTATTATAAAAATAATGTGCCAAGGTTTGCCTTTAGGATGTTTACAATGCTTGTTGGTTTGTACGGTGCGGGACAGAAACTTTGGCTTTAGTGCGTGATTTTAAATTTTTAACTGAAATGTCAAATAGTTCCGATTCCTTTTGAAATGTCTTGCTATACAAATTGTTTATTTTTCCTAATTTTGGTAGAATTTTTGGGGTACCAGAAGTATGGTAGATGTTCAGATTGCTACAGACTGTTCTGTTTTTGACAGATTCTGTTTTTGATGCATAGTTTGCTTGTTTTGATGAATCTATCAATTTATATCAGTGGATTAAGCCATGGAAAAGTTATATTACAGTAGACACAATGCAAAAATAAAATATAATTTGTTTGCTACAGTACTTAGAGTGGTGATTTGCTTTATTATACTAACTGATCTTACTGAGTTTTCTATTGAAGTTTTGTGTGGATGAAGTGTCTAAGCGGGGAGGTCTCGATATGAGGAAAAGGAAGAGAGGCAAGAGCTCAAGCTTGGGGATGCCCGAGGCACCCCAAGTAAATATTCAAGGAGACTCAAGCGTCTAAGCTTGGGGATGCCCCGGAAGGCATCCCCTCTTTCTTCAACAAGTATCGGTATGTTTTCGTATTCGTTTTGTTTATGCATTATGTGCAAGTCTTGGAGCGTCTTTTGCATTTAGTTTTCATTTTTATTTTATGCACCATGCTGGTATGAGATAGTCCTTGGTTGATTTATAGAATGCTCATTTCACTTCACTTAAATCTTTTGAGTATGGCTTTATAGAATGCTTCATGTGCTTCACTTATATCATTTGAAGTCTGGATTGCCTATTTCTCTTCACATAGAAAACCGTCATTTGTAGAATGCTCTTTTGCTTCACTTATGTTTGTTAGAGTGTGGCCATATCTTTCGTAGAAAGAATTAAACTCTCTTGCTTCACTTATATCAATTTAGAGAGATGACAGGAATTGGTCATTCACATGGTTAGTCGTAAAATCCTACATAAACTTATAGATCGCTGAATATGATATGTTTGATTCCTTGCAATAGTTTTGCGATATAAAGATGGTGATATTAGAGTCATGCTAGTGGGTGGTTGTGGATTGTAGAGACACTTGTGTTGAGGTTTGCAAGTCCCGTAGCATGCACGTATGGTAACCGTTGTGTGACAAATTTGAAGCATGGGTGTTTCTTTGATTGTCTTCCTTATGAGTGGCAGTCGGGGACGAGCGATGGTCTTTTCCTACCAATCTATCCCCCTAGGGGCATGCGTAGTAGTACTTTGCTTCGAGGGCTAATAAACTTTTGCAATAAGTATATGAGTTCTTTATGACTAATGTGAGTCCATGGATTATACGCACTTTTACCTTTCCATCATTGCTAGCCTCTTCGGTACCGTGCATTGCCCTTTCTCACTTTGAGAGTTGGTGCAAACTTCGCCGGTGCATCCAAACCCCGTGATATGATACGCTCTATCACACATAAGCCTCATTATATCTTCCTCAAAACAGCCACCATACCTACCTATTATGGCATTTCCATAGCCATTCCGAGATATATTGCCATGCAACTTTCATGATCATCATATACATGACTTGAGCATTTACTGTCATATCGCTTTGCATGATCGTAGGATAGCTAGCATGATGTTTTCATGGCTTGTCCATTTTTTGATGTCATTGCTACGCTAGATCATTGCACATCCCGATACACCGCCGGAAGCATTCATATAGAGTCATATCTTTGTTCTAGTATCGAGTTGTAATATTGAGTTGTAAGTAAATAAAAGTGTGATGATCATCATTATAGAGCATCGCCCCATGAAAAAAAAAGGAAAGGCCACAGAAGCCTAAATAAAAAAGGGGGCCAAAGAAGCCCACCCAAAGAAAAAAAGAAAAGGGGCAATGTTACTATCCTTTTACCACACTTGTGCTTCAAAGTAGCACCATGTTCTTCATATAGATTGTCTCATATGTTGTCACTTTCATATACTAGTGGGAATTTTCATTATAGAACTTGGCTTGTATATTCCAACGATGGGCTTCCTCAAATGCCCTAGGTCTTCATGATCAAGCAAGTTGGATGCACACCCACTTAGTTTTCAGTTTGAGCTTTCATACATTTATAGCTCTTAGTGCATCCATTGCAGGGCAATCCCTACTCCTCGCATTGACATCAATTAATGGGCATCTCCATAGCGTGTTGATTAGCCGCGTCGATGTGAGACTTTCTCCCTTTTTTTCTTCTCCACAAAACCTCATCATTATATTCTATTCCACCTATAGTGCCATATCCATGGCTTGCGCTCATGTATTGCGTGAGGGTTGAAAAAGCTGAAGCGCATTAAAAAGTATGAACCAATTGCTTGGCTCGTCATCGGGGTTGTGCATGATGGGGGCATTTTTGTGTGACAAAAATGAAGCATGGCCAAACTATATGATTTTGTAGGGATAAGCTTGCTTTGGCCTTGTTGTTTTGAAAAGACATGATTGCTTTATTGGTACGCTCGAAGTATTATTGTTTTTTATGTCAAATGATAGACTATTGCTTTGAATCATTCGTATCTTAATATTCATGCCATGATTAGACATATGATCAAGATTATGCTAGGTAGCATTCCACATCAAAAATTATCTTTTTCTATCATTTACCTACTCGAGGACGAGCAGGAATTAAGCTTGGGGATGCTGATATGTCTCTATTGTATCTATAATTTTTGATTGTTCCATGCCAATATTCTTCAACTTTCATATACTTTTGGCAACTTTTTATACTATTTTTGGGACTAACATATTGATCTAGTGCCCAGTGCCAGTTCCTGTTTGTTGCATGTTTTATGTTTCGCAGAAAACCAATATCAAATGGAGTCCAAATGGGATAGAAACGGACAAGAATTATTTTGGAATATTTGGGATCCTATGATGTGTTGCCATCCTATGATGTCTGAGTAGATTTTCGTTGTCCTACCGGTGATTGATGAATTGCTATGATTGGTTTGAGTTGCATGTTTTATTATTGGTGCTGTCCTATTGTGCCCTCCGTGTCGCGCAAGTGTGAGGGATTCCCGCTGTAGCGTGTTGCAATGCGTTCATGATTCGCTTATAGTGGGTTGCGTGAGTGACTGAAACACAAACCCGAGTAAGGGGATTGTTGCGTATGGGATAAAGAGGACTTGATGCTTTAATGCTATGGTTGGGTTTTACCTTAATGAATCTTTAGTAGTTGCGTATGCTTGCTAGAGTTCCAATCATAAGTGCATATGATCCAAGAAGAGAAAGTATGTTAGCTTATGTCTCTCCCTCAAATAGAATTGCAATAGTGATTACCGATCTAGTAACATAGTCAATTGCTTAGGGAAAATTTCACAACTCCTACCACCACTTTTCCACACTCGCTATATTTACTTTATTGCATCTTTATTTAAACAGCCCCTAGTTTATGTTTACGTGTTCTTTATTATCTTGCAAACCTATCCTTTCACACCTACAAAGTACTTCTAGTTTCATACTTGTTCTAGGTAAAGCGAACGTCAAGCATGTGTAGAGTCGTATCAGTGGAAGATAGGGCTTGATAGAATATTTGTTCTACCTTTAGCTCCTCGTTGGGTTCGACACTCTTACTTATCGAAAGAGGCTACAACTATTCTATATACTTGCGGGTTATCAAGCCTTCACCAGCTCGGTTGCGTCGTTGAGTGTTGTCGGCCAATAGAAACTGCTGCGAAACGCCTTGCCGACGAGTGTGCGCGAAGACAAGTGGTGCCCGCAGTCTCCACCGTGAATGTCGGCCAGTAGCTCTTTTCCTTGCTCCCTGGAGATGCAAGATAGAGTAACATCATTCGGCCGCTTTCGGTAGAGCTCTCCGTCTTGGACGCGGTAGGCCGTGGCCTGCCGCGCCACGCGCTCCGCGTCCTCCTCCTTCTCTGGCAGGGTCCCTTGCATCAAGTAATCCTTGAACTCTGTGGTCCAACATGCCTCCTGAGGCTCCAGCGCCAGGAGGAAGCATGCCCCTGAGGTTGGGCCACAGGTCGGGGCTCCCGAGGAAGGCGGTTGAGGGAGCTCCTCCCTAGGCTGTGTCATGTTTGATAGTGATGGCGCCGCCGAGGGTTTGAAGAGTCGCTCCTCGAAGACGCCAGGCTCCTGAGGCAGCCGCCTGGATGCCCTCTTGGCGATGTCATCAGCCTCTTGATTGGTGCCGCGAGGCACGTGTTGCAACTCCAGCCCCCAAAACTGTTTCTCCATCCTGCGGACCTTCGCGAGATACGCTTCCATGTGCTCATCCTTCGGCTCGTATACCTTGTTAGAGAAGTTGACGAGGAGTTGTGAATCGCCCTTGATGATGAGGCGCTTTACCCCCAAGGCGACTGCAGCTTTCAAGCCTGCTATCAGGCCCTCGTACTCCGCTATGTTGTTGGAGGCCTTCTCTCCATGCTGGAAGCAGAGCTGCACAGCATAGTAGAGCTTGTCCTGAGTGGGGGATATGAGCACTACGCCAGCCCCCGCGCCCTGTCGTGAGAATGCTCCGTCGAAGTACATGACCCAGCCATCCGGCGCTTCACTTCCCGGGGAAAGCGATCGGTCCTCGCCCGCTTTGAGCCCTAGTGCCTCTGCCCATTCCGCCACGAAATCTACAAGTGCGGCTCCCTTGATGACCCTGGTCGTGCTGAATTCTAGCTAGAATGCTTGTAGTTCGATGTTCCATTCAGCGACCCTCCCAGCTGAGTTGGGGCTCCTGAGTACCCTTTCCAAGGGGTATGCTGAGACGACCTTGATGGGATGGCCTTGAAAGTAGTGCTGCAGCTTACGCGAGGCCACTAACAGTGCGAGGAGGAGTTTTTGGGGCATGGGGTACCGCACCCTCGCGTCCCGTAGCACCGTGCTGATGAAGTAGACAGGGTGCTCGACGAGGTTGAGGGTGTTGGTGCAGCCCGCGTCCTCCGGAGGTTGAGGCGCCTCCTGAGACGACGGAGCCCCCAGCGCTTGGTCGCTTGGAGAGGCCTCCTTTGCTCTGGGTGCACTCCCCTGCTGTGGTTCATCCTTTTTTGCCGCGGTCGTGGTCTTCGCGAGGCCTTCTTGGCCTTGCTCTGCTTCGGCTGGGACGGCGTCTGCGGCCTTGGTCCAACGCTCCACTCTAACCGCCACAAGGGCTACGCTGGCGGAATTGGGGGTGGCTGCAAGGTAAAGCACCAAGGGCTCCCGAGGCCGCAGAGCTACCATCACCGGAGGGCTGATGAGGTACTTCTTGAGATCTTGGAATGCCTTGTCGGCCTCTTCAGTCCACTCGAACGGGCCCTTCTTCTTCATCAGCTTGAAGAAGGGCAGTGCCCGCTCCCGCAGCTTGGAGATGAAGCGTCCTAGCGCGGTTACACGTCCGGTGAGCTTCTGCATTTCTCTGAGGGTCTTCGGCGGGCCCATGTCTTCGACTGCCTTGACCCTCTCTGGGTTGGCCTCGATGCCCCTATGGGACACGAGGAAGCCCAAGAGCTTGCCCGAAGGGACTCCAAATACGCACTTCTCCGGATTGAGCCGCAGATCTACTTCACGGGGCGCACGTTGGGGCACACGTTGAGATGATGTTCAATCACATCCCTTGGGACTCCTGCCAGCTGATCAGGCTCCCATGCAAACACCTTCTTGTTAGCGCGCAGGAACCTGACCAAGGCCTCCTCCTGCGCAGGCTCAAGGTTGGTGCCTATGGTGAAGGTGGCGCCAGTGGATTCATCCTCGTCGACCGGCACCTGCTTGGTCTCTGCCTTGTCTTGGCTGAATAGTTGTTTCTTCTTAGCTAGTGCATCCCCCTTGGGCTCAAGGACATCTGCGCTAGCGGGCTGCGCCACCGCGGCCGTCTTGAAAGCAAGCTTGAGCACCTGCAATGCATCCCCGGTGTCTCCGGACACGGTAAGGACGCCGTTGCTCCCGGGCATCTTCATGAGGTTGCACGCTGGGTGAGTCGCTGCCATGAACTGGGTCAAGGCTGGGTAGTCGAGGATGGCGTTATACGGGAGGCCGATGGCGGCAACGTTGAAGTCGATCAGCTTCATGCGGAAGTTGTCGTGAGTGCCAAAGGTCACCGGGAGGCAGATCTGCCCCAAGGAGCCGGTGGAGCCGCCTCCGACGCCCGAGAAGGGCCTGCTGGGTTGAAGTCGTTCTAGCGGCACGTGGAGGAGGCTGAAGGCCTCCATCAAGAGCACGTTGAGGCCGGCACCACCGTCGATGAGGGTCCTGGTGACGGCCACTTGGCAGATGGTGGGGGTGCATAGCATCAGGAGCGCGCCTGAACAGGCGGTGTTGGAGGGGTGATCATCCGACCTGAAGGTCAGATCGGCCTTGGGTGCCACCCAGCCCGAGGGGGTTTATCGGCGCTTGAGGGCAGCGTCGATCTGGAGGGCGAATGGCTTTACGTGGCAGCTCGAAGGTGGTGCCTGCGATCCGCCCAGGATGGCCGCGATGACTGGGGATGCCGGCGCAGCATGATGGGCAAGGAAGAGGTTGTGTAACTCCTCCCAGGAGGCCACAGAAGTCGTTCGCAGATGGAGCAGCCACATGCGCGAGACGCCGGTGAGGGCCATGGGCAGCCAGTTCGCCATGACCTTGTCGTCACCCCCGGCCTTGAGGACGGCTTCTTCATACGCCAGCGGGAAGATTTGCAGGTCGGCCATGCCGTCGTAGCGTGGTGGCATGTCCGGCTTGAACTTGCGCGGCCACTGCACCTGTCGCAAGGCGGGAACCAGTGCTCGGAGCCCCCTGATCTCCGCTCCGGCGTCGACAGCTAGAAGGGGCGGTGCATTAGCCGCCATGAGGGCAGAGCGTGGTGTTGGTGGGGAACGAGTCGACGGAAGGGAGAGCTCCGGCGCACCCCTACCTGGCGCGCCAAATGTTGGATGTTGGGTTCCGGCAGACCCTTGAGGTTCGAACTCTGGGGTGCGCGTGAAGATCTCTCCCCTATCTATCTACGTTCGACCGTCTCGTGAGATCTAAGCTGAAAACGATGAACAACACAAAGGACACAAGATTTATACTGGTTCAAGCCACCGTTGTGGTGTAACACCCTACTCCAGTGTGTGGTGTGGTGGATTGCCTCAGGGGCTGATGATGAACAGTACAGGGGAAGAACGGCCTCGCGAGAGGTGTTCTTGAGCTGGTGCGATGAACTGCTTGGGTGAGTTCGATCGCCTCTCTCTCTCTCTCTAGTCTTCCCAAAATCTCTCCCCCTACTCTATGGTGGCTAGCTCTATTTATAGAGGCCCTGGGCCTCTTCCTAAATATTGAGCAGGAAGGGCGCCAACAACGGACGTTTTGAAGGGGAACATCTAGTACAAGTTATCCTGACTAAAGTTGGTCTTCGGCTGCCAAAAGCACTGACGATGACGCTGTCTTGGGCTCCACGGTGACCTCCATCCTGCCGCTCCGCTGGACTTGGTCTCGTTGCACTGAAATGGCAACCTTTTCCTGATGCCTCGGTACTCCATGTCTGTGCTTGCCACCTTTGCACCAAAGAGGAAACAAGGACACTGCGCAGGCCGGCGCCCGCCTGGTCTCGATCGTCATGGCTTGCGTCATGAGCACCTCGCGAGGTACCCTGCCTTGATCTCTCCGCCTCCTCGTGAGCCTGCCTGGCGAGGTCGTCCCTGAGGATGCCTTGCGTCGTCCGCCCTGCGAGGCTTGGCCCCTCGCGAGGGACTTGAGTCTTGTGCTGATGAAGACGGGTCGTACTAGGCCACCACTTGAGCCACGCCGCAGGCCGCAGGCAGGCAAGTCTGGGGACCCCTGTTCCTAGAATGCCGGCACCCCGTGACAGCTGGGACCCGTCAGCTATATCTTCACACGTAAGGAAGTGCCTCCTTACCTTCCTGACAGCTGGGACCCATCCGATCAAACCGTACGTAGGGTTGTCTGTCTGGTCGCGAACGTGTATGTACATACTGGTCGATCAGTCTATCTGCAGGCTGCAGCGATGAACCATGGCCGAGTAAGGAAGGGCATGTGTCGTAGTAGAGGCGCAGACGTAGCATGTCACGTAGTCCTGTCTATACCGTGTACACGTACGTACAACCAGGGTGCAAGAAAGTTAATACGGCCACGTACGTGCGGGGTCTCGAACGCCTACTCGCGCATACGTACGGCCAGGGCTCATGTACATGGAGAGGCAGCGGAGAGCAGCGACAGTGTCCTGTTCATCGCAGCCAACCGGCTAGGTCGGAACGGACAAAGTGCGTCGTGTTCATCGAGAGGCAACGGAATGCATCCTGTTTGTCGGGAGCCAACCGTCTTGGACGGAACAGCCAAAACGAGGCCTGGCATACCGCAGAACAGAGGAAACGGCCTTCTGTTCGACCGCCTACGGTTGAAACGGGATCCTATTCACCGGGAGGGGTCTGGTGTACCGCAAAACGGAGGAAACGGACTTCTCTTTGACCTCCTACGGTCGAAATGGGGTCTTGTTGATCGGGAGAGGTGTGGTGTACCACCAAAAAGAGGAAACGGACTTCTCTGTGACCTCCTACGGTCGAAACAGGATCTTGTCCATGTATGTGCATCGCCTGACCCCGACCACCCACCGTAACCGGAAACTCCCCGATATTTTCCTCGCCCTTGCTTCTACCACGGTTTTTCCGTCATGGGCGGTCCAAAGAATGCCATGCATCTGGGTCTCCGGCCCAGGACGAAAAGCCCATTTTCTGTGATGATTTTTTGTCATAGAAGTAGGAGCCCGCCACATCTATGATGATACCAGATTTTGTCACAATTATCGTCATAGAAGTGTCGTAAGCATGACAGAAAAAATTCGTTCGGCCCAAAATGTCACGGATGTGTCTTTTTTTGTAGTGTTGGTTAGGCGTGACGCCGTTAGCCCTGAAGTATCCTACCTTGTATAATATTATGCAACGTAAGGAGGATTATGTGGAAACAATATTGCAAACGGTACCTTTGAATACCCAGTTTAGGAGGGATTTAGTAGGGGAATGATGGAACTCCTGGTTGCACTTGGTGCGGAGGTTGGTGGGCATTCAACTCCCAGACCAAGCAGACGCCATGAACTGGAAGCTAACAACGAATGGAGTGTTTTCGGTTAAATCTATGTACTTAGACCTTATTGATTCTAGCTCAATCCCAAGATCGATACACATTTGGAAAGTAAAGGTTCCCTTGCGCATTAAAATTTTCATATGGTTTGTCCACAAGCAGGTGATTCTTACCAAAGATAATTCACTAAAGCAACGATGAGTCGGCAGTTCACGATGTTGTTTTTATGTTCATGACGAAACAATCCAACATTTATTTATTGATTGTCCTCTAGCGAAGTTACTTTGGCGATATATACATATAGCCTTTAACATCACGCCTTCGGCTAGCATAAAGATGTTGTTTGGGACGTGGCTAAATGGGATACAACCTGAGATTGCGTTAAGTATTCGGATTGGAATATGTGCACTTCTTTGGGCTATATGGAACTGCAGGAATTATATGATTTTTAACAGATTACATATTTTGAACTTCTTGCAGGTTATTTTCAGAGCTACGGCATGGATCCGTACGTGGTTGTTACTCACTCCTGTGGGCTCCAGGGAGCATTTGGCTACTGGGTGCAACCAATGGGAGATGGTTCCACGGGCTATCTTCAATCGGTTTGGATGGCGGTCGCATAATAGGATAGGTCCTTAATGTCCTTTCGTCTAGCCGGTTGTGGCTTTGATTTATTTTCTTAGCTTTTTGTTTGTGCTCCATTTGTGAGTTGTACTTCGGATACCAGACTTTGCGTTTTGCTGAGCTTGTTTAATAATATGGCCGCATGCATCTTTCAGATGCAAAGGCCGGGGGATAACCTCCTTTTCAAAAAAATCTAGTTCAAGATGCATGTGCGATTTGAAAATCGACAAAAAAATATTACATAAACAGCATAGCTTTATTAGATATCAAGGTTCAGCAGAATATACATAAATGATCTGGAGGCGCTAGGAGCCACAAATGACGCCAACACCGAGGGTTGAGGCCATTTTAGCTTACATGTGCGGCTCTCCATTACTGCTACGTTGTTCATGGCTAAAAGAGAAAACCAGAAAAGAATCTCTAAGAGATCTAATATCTCTAAAAATCATACAATGAACTCCATAATTCTTGGCCACTCGATCTCCCTTATGACTCTCAGACAGTCAGAAGAAATTTGAAGCTTTTCAAGTTGGAGATCTTGGTCCAGTGCTAATGCTTCTCTACAGGCATAAGCTTCCAAGGTTTTAGGTTGGGTGAGCCCTTCAAATACTATTGCAGAAGCACCACAGAAACGCCCCTGATCATCTCGGCACACCACCCCAACAGCCCCCTTGTTGGCAGATTTTGTAACAGTTGCATCAGCATTCAGTTTCATGTTTCCTGGAGCAGGTGGTACCCATTTTGGTGCAACACGAGAACATGGCCTACTGCTCTTTTTGTACACAGAATCACAACTTCTTATTTCATTGATATACCTGTTGATGAAAATATATGTTGATAATGGACTTTGGAACTCCTGCTCGTGTATGGCCTGACGTTGTGCGTACGAGATAGCCCACATCGTGACAAGTATCTCCGCAAATTTTTTGGGATTTAACGTGTTGCATAAACTAAATAGTCAAAGCTTGGCGTCCGGTGTGCCATCACCATATAAAATCACAGAGGAATCATCATCTGTCAGAGCCCACGCGCATTTGGCCATGTCAAAGTCTAAAAGAGCATGTCTCCAAGAGTCATAAGCTGCATTGCCAATCGAACAGATTGGCGTAGTCACCATCTTACGTCAAGCTCTCTCAGCTCCTGTCGGCAGCGACGACCTGGCCAAGCGCCAAGAATAAAGGTGTAGCTTTGGTGGAACTTTCACCTTCCATAACTTTTGCCGGTTCTTCTCTTGTTGTCCAATTCAGAGTTTTCTATTGCACCATATAGTCCGGCTTCCCTTCACGCTTTTGTTTCAACTAGGAGCCGGTAAAATGATCGCACGGAGAAGTCTTCATTCCTCTCATAGTGCCATCCCCAACAATCGCTCTGATTTATATGACATAACGAGATTAGGTGAATGACCTCGGCATCCATTGGCAAGAAATGTGCCTCCAGTGCAGCTTGATCCCAGGTGCGTGTTGTTGAGCATATCACGTATGAAACTAGCTCTGGTGGGTTGTTCGAGATTGCACACATTGGTCTTAGGTTATGATCCTGCGGGAGCCAGTTAACATTCCATATTGTAGTTTCTGTCCCGTCACCAATCCTTCTAACAAGCCCTATCTTGAGTGCATCCCTCCCCTCACAAATTGCATGCCAATCCTGGGATGGTTGGCTACCCAGCTTGGTTATTAGTAGATCATCATGTGGAAAATACACAGTTTTGAGAATGCGTGCACTTAGTGAGCCTGGTTCTTGCAGTACTCTCCAAGCTTGCCGTGCTAACAATGCTATATTGAAAATTCCCATATCTCTAAAACCAAGGCCACCTTTATATTTGGGCATGGTTATATCATCCCAAGCAACTCACGCCGTCATCCGTTGACTTGCCTTACTTCCCCGCCAGAAGTTCCGAACAAGTGAGGTGATATGTTCATAAAGACCTCGCGGAAGTTTAAAACCCGACATAGAATAGGTATGAAGCGCCTGTATCACCGATTTTATGAGTATTTCCTTCCCACTGCCAGATAAAAGTTTCTCCATATACCCTTGAGCATTCTTCCAGACCCAGTCCTTGATAGTATATGCAAAAGCTCCATTTTTTAATCGCCCCACTTCAGATGGGAGGCCCAAATATTTCTCACTTAAGGTTTCGTTTTGGACATTAAGTGTGCCCTTCACATCCTCCCTGGCGGCCTCCGTACACCCCTTCCCAAAGTATATAGAAGACTTATGATTGTTTACTCTCTGACCGGATGCCTGGCAATACATGTTGATCACCCCATTCAACATTTCTGCTTTCTCCCTTGTGGCACTGCATTTACCTAAAATAAAGCCCAGTTTCACCGCACAACTACAATATATTAATGATTTCTTAGATAGGAGGCTTTTAAGCCCAACCACATGGAAAACCGCAATATTTTTTGGGTGTCTAGCTGACAAAAAACTACAACAACACCAATATAACAAAAAAGAAATTCACATGATCACATCCACCTTGTTAAGAAACTTGTTGATAGAAACAGGAAGAATGGAGCAGTATCCTGCCAACGATTGTAGCAAGGAGAGTGACTTCACAGTGGGCTCGCTGCGTTAAAATACTGGGAAAGCGCACAAACCCCTCCTCCATGGCTGGCCTATCCGATCGCTCCGGTTACCACTACCGGGCGGTTGTTTCTAGCTATTTCCTTTTTTGCTTCGCCGGTTTGCTCAGGTTTTCCACCCTGGTTTTCTCTCCTTTGCGTTTTTCTTTTTTCAAATGTATCAAATCTGTGAACATTTTCAAAATCTGAGAAAAATAAGTAAATATGAGAACATTTTACATAAATTGCAAATGGAGCTCGACATGGAGCCCTAAATAGAAAATTTTAAAAATCGAATTTTAGTTTTTCAAAAAATCTGAAAAAGATATACATATACATACGTATGGATGCATACTACTTGTCTGCAAAGTTTCATGGCGAAGTACCTTTTCATGCGAGGTGCACAAAAATGATAAAGTCACGTATTTCCAGCACATGTATTATTCGTTGGCAAAGTACATGATTTTTGTGCAGCACACATCAAAACGTATTTCGTGATGAAATTTCACACACATCTAGCATACATCTATAAGTACTTGTGTATTTATTTTCTGATTTTTTCAAAACTTAAAAGGTTGGTTTTTATTATTCTTTTTTTTAATTAGGGCTCGAAGGAGCCCAAGAACAAAAGAATCCAGTCTCTCCATTTGATACTTTGAGAATAATTCTAAAATTTGATTTTGTTTTTTTACTAAAGTGAACATTTTAAGAAAATATGATTTTTTTTCTAAAAATTGAACATTTAAAAAAACATGAACATTTTAGAAAAGAACATATGAGTATTTTTCAATTTGATGAACATTTTTCAAATTTTCTGAACATTCTAAAAAGTAAAATGTTCTCAAACATTTCATGGAAATAGAAAAGAAAATAAAATAAAAAAGACATAAATGACTAAACAATAGGAAAATTGAGAAAAGTGATGGAAGGCACGCTCGCATGACTATGCTAGTGCTACTTGGCATGACTGTTGCTCACTCTAGTGTGTTTGCTCGACATTACGTAGCACCAAGTGCCATGTAGGATTCTCCTGTTCACTACCAAAATGCACCACCATACAAATATACAGCTACCCATGTGCATGCGAAGGCTGATTGGTTTGATGCCAATATTTGGCATTGTCAATATTTGACAAGCTAATATTTCTCATTGCCAATATTTGACAAGTCAAAATTTGACAAAATCAAGAACAACCAAAATTCGTCAATTTTTGTGAGCTTGACAAGAGAAGTTTATAAACAACCAATCAATTTTTGGCATGCCAACTTTTGACATCAAATCAATTCTCTCACAATGACCCACCTAACAAAAGGTGGAAGTCCATCAAGAAGCTTTATGGTGGGTCACATGGCCCAGACGATCAGGCGCGGGGCATGACCCAAGAAACTGGCGTGAGGCGCGCCACCAGCAAGCCTGGATAAAGGCCCGAGGAGAAGGGATACTACGCCCACTGGGCGCTCTGTGCGAGGACCTCCTATATGATCGCTCACACAAAACCGCGGACCACGATCAACTAGCCACTCCACCACAAAACTGCCATTACACATTAAGGGTGCGTTTGGATGTAAGGCAAGGGGCAGCTCTAGCCTAGCTAGGCAAGGTTAGCCATTTGGTATTCAAAATAAAACTAGCTTCTGGAACAATCTAGCCCTCAACTGCCAAGAAAACCTTAATGCTGGAAGTTAGCCAAATTGGCTCTCCCAAACCGGCCAAATGGCAATCATGGGCAGTTAATGCTCTAATTACCCATTATCCAAATAACTAGCCTTGCTTCTAGCAGCTCTTGCCAAAGCGGGCTAGATAATTCTAGCCCGGATAAGCTGGTGAGCTAGCTATCCAAACGCACCCTAAGGCGCCAAACACTTTAACAACAGAGAGAAGGGTTGAGATTTTGGGAAAAACATTTTCAAAACATTTCTTGATAATTTCGAACAATTTGAAATGCCGCAATTTTTTTCATATTCCAAGTTTTTTTTCCTGCAAAAAATGTGAACAATTTTTGTAATCTGGATTTAGAAAAGACACAATTGTTTTTTTTTGCAAAACCTAGTGAACAATTTTGGAAAAAATGAATATTTTCTGACATTGTGAAAAAAAATTGAAAACAAAGAAATACTTTCTGAAATTCCTGAACAATTTTTGAAACACAGACATCTTTCTGAAATTGTGAACAAATTTTGGAAATGAGAACATATTATGAAATTCCTGTACATTTTCTGAAAAAAGAACATTTTTTTAATGACATTGTGAACTTATTTTTAAAAAGAGATAAAGAAGGGATGTTCAGGCTAATGACACATGATATATATCACAACGAGGAAAAATAATTAGAAAAAGGATAAAGAAGGGACGTTCGATAAGGACTCAGGCTAATAACGTAAACTGAAGCACTAAATGAGCTAGAAAGTACTGTACTATAGTAGCCCATTACACTTTTAAAATAAATAAAATCAATTTTGGTTAAATAGGTTTAACCATATGGTTTTCGGTTTCTAACCGAAAGAAACGAAATGCAAATGGTTTCAATATTTAAAACTGAAATTGAAACTGAAACCTAAAAAAATTAACATTTTGGTTATGTTTGGTTTTTTTATTCGGTTTCTGGTTTTCGGTTCGGTTTTGCACACCCTGACCCCCGAGCACGACGTGGGTTTGACTAACATCAGGCAATAACATGTTGACATCATGATGATATTTTCTTTACCTTTTCCCATTTTCTTTAAATTAATATATTATAAAATTAAAGTATATTGAAAAAGTTGAAAACTTTGAGTACCAAAAATGTTAACTCAACTAGAAAAAATATTGATACATATTAAAAGATGTTCCTCAAATGAAAAGTGCTACTGTGTTTCAAAACAATGTATGTAAATTGTTTAAAAGTATGTATACAATGTAAAAAAATGTTTATGTGTTATACAAAAATATATGGTACTCTTAAAATATGCAGATGGCATTGAAAAGAAAAACTCTCACGTCTAAAAAAATTTAAATCATGTATTAAAAAATTTAATCATGTTTCCAGAAAATGTTAATCATGTATCTAAAATATATTTATAAAAAATATTTAAAACATGTATTTGAAAAAAAGTTAAACATACATTAAAAAAATTATATGCATACGAGAAATGTACGATATGTATGGAAAACGTTGACATGAAAACATATAATAGAAAACTGTTCATCATGTATTTTGGAAAAAAAATGAGTACAAAAAAGTTCCTGGCATATACAACAAACGTACATCATGTATTTGAAAAATATTCCACTTGTACACTAAGAATGTACATTGTGTATTTATTAAACTAGAAATGTGTTGAAAAGTAGGGGAAACACACAAAAAATAGAAAACTGAGAAAAACGTCGGAAAACAAAAAAATCATAGGAAACCGATGAACAAAAAGCGGAAAAAAAAGGGTGAAGAAACAAAGAAAACCAAATGCAAAACAAAGAAAAAGAAAAATGTCACGGGTTTCAATGGATGTACATTGAGATTTTAAAAAAATTGTACAATATACCAGAATGTCCGTGTAATTTGAAAAAAAATAAACCTCTATGTAAAAAATTTATATAATGTGTATGAAAGCAATAGACACCAAAACATGTATTTCATAAAAACATACTTTTAAAATTTTAAAAGTGTATTTAAATGTTTCGTATGTATAAGAAGAATGTACGCTGGGCACAAAAATATTATTCATGTATTACAAAATGTGAAATCTGTATAAATATATTTTAGATGTATACCAAAAATGTAAAATGTGTATGTATACAATGTGCATCAAAACATATATTTGAAAAAAGAGTCATATAGTTGAAATGTTAGATGTGTATTACGAAAATGTTCTTGACATATACAAGAAATGTACAATGTGTAAAAAAAGATAATCGATGAAATCCAGTGCAAATGATTTAAAACTGTGAAAACCAAGAAAGAAACAAGGAAAAACAAAGAAACGGATGAAAACCAAGAAAAGAAAAGAGAAAAGAAAAATCAATAAAAAGGGATAAAGAAACTCAAGAATACCGGGGAATTGAAATAAAATTTGGGGAAAACCGAGAATGAAATGAAGAAAACTGATGGAAAAACAAAAAAAACGATGAAACCAGTGAAGAAACCAGAAAAATGAATTAAAACAAAAAAAACTTTTGAAAACCTCAACGAACACAGCAGCCAGCGTTCGAATGAGCGCGATCGAGCGCTAAATATGGGCTGGCCTAGTACTGTACAGCCACATGAAATGCTTCTGGCGAGACATAAGTAACTCTCGCGCTGAACGAGACATAGGTAAATAGGATTGCGGGTCCGCATCGAGGATCTGGATCTTAGAAGGCATCATCACGTTCCATAATCAGAGATTCAATGCCATGATCTTGTGAGGTGCCTGCCCAAGGGGAGAACACATTACAGCCAAAAACTACATCGTTCATTATCGCCCAGAGTGAGCTAGTAACACCTTGCACTCAGCAGCACCATTTGTGGTTAGATGGCGACCCCTATGCACCCATGCAAACATATACTCCCTCCGATCCAATTTACTTTGCGTATAACTTTTTCCCAAAAAATCGGCAATAGTATGCATGTTTAGATCTTTCGCCGATTCCTTCCGAGACTACCCCTCCACCTCCGCTTCGCCTCCTTCTCTCGCATTGATTAAGCCGACTCGCTCGCCTCCTTTTCTTCCTCGTACGGTAAGCTAGCACGCATGCGTCCTCCTATCTCTTCGCCTTCTACTCCATCCGCCTCTTGGTATCCGAGTCCGCTCTTACGCACAGACTAAAAAGAATAAATTACCAGAGGGAGTATTATACATGCATTTGCACTTAGCGGCCCTTTGGGGTCGTGCCACCCCATCTAACCCATTCAAAGGAACCACGGGACTTTCACAGATCAACTGAGTGTTTAGGTTTCAGCTTGATGTACTTGGGCCCCGTTTGGAATGCCGTTTCTACTTTGAATATCCTTGTAAAAAATACAGGCCACCGTCCGTCGTTTTTGTTTCCGCCAGCAAATCGCTCCTGGTCAGTAAGATACAGCCGTAAGAAAAATACATCTGTATTTATTTACATCGATTCCAAGCACGGCCTTACTTGGTTACGAGAGACAAGCGTGAAAGTCACCAAGCTGCACAGGCCATTCTCCTCTTTCCATCGGGCAATCCTGAACAAGTACGGTACAAAAAGCTCGATCGTTCGTTCGGTGGAAACGGTCTGTCCACACCATCCATGATCGATCGATCATTCATCGGTTCCACGGCATGCAGGCACCTTTTCTAGGTGGGAGGTTACGAGCCGCGCACGCACGCAGGGGCAGGTCACGCCACGCGCCGTCGTGTCATCGGCGGTTCAGTTGTCACCAAGAATGCGCTTTTCACTTTTTCATTCAGCAGCCGTACGCTCGACCGGCCATCGGCGGATCCATCGAGCCATTCCGTCCATGCCATGCCATGCCATGCCGCGTTGGTTGGGTCGATTATCACATACTCGACATGCACCATCGTGTCTTCCAACGATCCCTCTACAGCTCTACTGACTACTCTCTCCCAACAGCCGGCACCAGTTCTTATTGTACGTACTCGACCGATCTCTTCCGACTGCTCAGTGAGATGTGGGCGGCCTTTTTCTTTGGCCAGAAAACGCAACAAGAGAGAAGAGACGACGACGACGAGGCTGTCGGTGTTGCAGGCTCGGGTGCGACTGGACCACGCAATCGAAAGCAAGGTACAGCACGAAGCTCAAGGACGGACGGTGAGCCAAACCAAACCAGACCACCGACGCTCCTGGCTGGCCAAGCATCAGAGAACGCCTTGCCCCAACGTCACACACACACATCCAACTCGGGCGTGCAGATTTCAGGAAGGAATCGTTGTGCCCTCAGCAGCAAGACACGACGGGTCGGCGAGACGGCATCAGCATCTTTCTTTTCTTTCTGGGAAAGGATGTGTCGAAAGGAACAGCCTCATCGTCTGGTGCAATGCAAATGGACATGGACCCAACCGAACCGTGTGTGTGTATAAAAGGAAAAATGCGTAGGCGACGTCAGGGATGGCAGCAAAACGTAAGGCCGGCCCATACGGTGCTTGTCAACTGGCTAGATCAATGATCGGCAAATTAAATCATCAGCGTCCACATGTTAACAGACACCAATATACTCATACATGTACTAGTATAATGTAGTAGTATTCGTTAGTCGCCTTCGCCACCTTCACATCGTGTTGTTCCTACGTCCTCGTCTAGGTAAAATTCTATTATAAACTCGTCCGGCAGCCAAGCTTGCAGCCTACAAAAGATGGTTGATTAATACGCATTCTAAAAAAAACACGTCGATTTCCTTGACTTTGTCATGATCTAGCAGTACGACCTAACTAAGGCGCAGACATCTTAGACCATTTGTACACTGCTCAGTTACATGTCCAAACGAGAAAACTAATGTCCGTCCGTCGATACGACGTCCAATCCGCTTTATATATTTCGTTGGAATTTTCAGGGGCGATGCGGCTGCTGCAAGGATGCTGATGGTTCAAGCGCGTGACGGTTTTAATAGCGGTTGGCCGGTTCCATAATAGGACCGTGCTACCATCACCATGGATGGGTGGTATATCATGGCAAAAGGCATCCTGCAGTGGGTGCAACGTAACTGTCCAACAACCAACAGCACAGGAAAAGACTGCCGCTTGGCGATCGTAGGCGAGCAAGCACGGTGCCTTCCACCTTGAACCTACGACCGGCCCGGTCTACTTCTTCGGTTCGCGCCCATTCTGAGCTCTGACGCCGCATGGTCAGGTCAATAGTCGATGGGGTTGGGCGTGTAGATCTTTCCTGCTAAGTGTCAGTTGAGGACACCGTGTCAGTGAAAGCGCGAACAGTTAATAAGGGCGGATTAGATGCTCCCGTGCGCAGTGCGCATATCATGGGGCCGCACTATTTTGTTCACAGGCCAGAAAATAGAACCTTGTGTGGAGTATGGTGTATGGACCACTCACAATTTCTCGGGAAAACAGAACGTGAATGTCCATGAGAGCTAACCTGTGAAAGTGGTTTATAATCCAGCCCAACAGGGATCAGACGCTAAGCTGGACGTTTAATGTTACATGTGAGGTCCAAGAGCATTTCCAGCCATTCGGCCCCCAGGGCGCCAAAAAAGAGCGGCCTGGGGTGCGCCGGCTATAATCTCGGCGCTGGGGGCGGTTCGGCACCCAGTCGTCGCCCCCCAGGTCGCCCCAGGCGTCGATTTTGGCCCAGTGTTCGGTCTAATTATGTCCAAAAACGTCTCGATACCTGCGTGAATCGGCCCATATTCGGCGTTCGCCGTGTTTTGGCGTGAATTTTCGCATACAAATAGAAATCAATTGGTTCGTCACATAGTTCGGCGTGTTTCATCACATAAATTAAATAGTTCAAAAATAGTTCACGTCGTCAAATAGTTCAACAAAATAGTTCAATACAAATTATATAGCTTAACAAATAAAAACTCAAGTTTCATCACACGTCATTCCCGGCCTCGCCCTTGAGCCTCCATAGGTGCTCCATCAGATCGTGTTGCAGTTCTTGATGCACCTGTGGGTCTCGGATCTCCTGACGCATATTGAGGTAGTCAGTCCAGTTTGCCGGTAGCTGATGATCAACTTGGGCAAGAGGACCCTGCTTGTAATATGGTTCAGTGTCAAACACTGGCTCTTCCTGCTCGCTCTCAATGATCATGTTGTTCAAGATGACACAGCAAGTCATGATCTCCCACATTTGATCTTTCGACCAGGTCTGAGCAGGAAACCGGACAACAGCAAATCGAGATTGGAGCACACCAAATACCTGCTCGACATCCTTTCTGCAAGCCCCCTAAACCTTCGCAAACCAGGCGTTCTTGCCTCCTGGCATAGGGTTTGAGATGGACTTCACAAATGTCGACCATCTCGGATAGATGCCACCAGCTAGATAGTATCCCTTGTTGTACTGCCGTCCATTGACCTCGAAGTTCACCGGAGGAGAATGACCTTCAACAAGATTGACAAAGACTGGGGAGCACTGCAAGATGTTGATGTCATTGTGAGTTCCTGGCATCACAAAGAAAGAGTGCCAAATCCAGAGGTCCTGTGTGGCCACTGCCTCAAGCACCACACGACAACCGTTTTTGGCGCCTTTGTACAACCCCTGCCAAGCAAATGGACAGTTCTTCCATTTCCAATGCATGCAGTCGATGCTTCCAAGCATCCCAGGAAATCCTCTAGCTTCATTCTGTGCTAGGATCCGAGCCGTGTCTTCCGCATTGGGTGTACGCAAGTATTGCGGTCCAAACACTGCCACAACTGCCCTGCAGAACTTGTAAAAACACTCAATGGTGGTGGACTCGGCCATGCGCCCATAGTCGTCGAGTGAATCACCGGGAGCTCTGTATGCATGCATCCTCATAAATGTCATGCACTTCCGGATCGAGGTGAATCCAAGTGTGCCGGTGCAATCCTTCTTGCACTTGAAGTAGTTGTCGAACTCCCGGATGGAATTCACAATCTGAAGGAAAAACTTTCGGCTCATCCGATAACGGCGCCAAAATGTTTTCTCACTGTGCAATGGAGCGTCAGCGAAGTAGTCCGAGTAAAGCATGCAGTAGCCTTCCAGACGATGTCGGTTCTTTGCTTTCACCCGCCCAAGCGTCGAGCCACCTTGCCGCGGCTTTTCACTGCTCGCCAGTAGGTCGGCGAGCATCATGAGATGCTCCTGCTCCTGGACGTCGGCTTCGGCTTCCTCATCCAGCAACGCCGCGAGCGCCTCCTCATCTTCGGAGTCCATCGCCGGGCTGGGAAATCCACCGAACACCTTGTGGGCGAGGTGGGCGCAAGCCCGTCGGTGTACAGGCCCTGCGCGGCCGGAACGCCGGAAAAGTGCCCGGACGGCGGCGAAGAGGCTGCCTCGGTGAAACCCCTTCTCTTTAACGGCGGGAGATGGTCTCCCTAGCTGTGGCGGGCGATGGACGGGGCCGGGATCGGCAGGGTGGCGGCCGAGCGGGGGGGGGGGGGGGTAGGAGGCGAATCTGGGCGGGGGCGCTTGACTTTTCGCATGCCAATGTGGCCCCAGGAACGCTTTTCCCTTTCGCCGGAGCCCCCGAACGCCCCCCAATACGCCGGGTTCGGCATGCGAGCGTCGGGCGCAAAAACGGGCCGAGCCGGCGAAATTGGACGACCTCGGGGCGCAACTGGGTCATTTTTTCGGCGCTGGCGTAAATAAAACGCCTGGGGAGGCCGTTCTAGGGGCGCAGCTAGAGATGCTCTAAGTGGTGACCCGATGCTCCAGGATTCTAGTCTCCATTTTTTTTGAACACAAACTCTAGCCTCCAATTAATAAGCGTTATTTAAGTGTCTATGCGTCTATGTTGTACTTGATTTATTTCTTTTTTAAAATTCAACCTGTTCTTTATTTATTCAAACCCGGCAGGAATCTCTGCCGCTATAACCTGCAGAATACAGTCGGGAGGTTCATGCAACCAAATCTTACATGAATTATTCAAAACACTCTCCTTATCTAACAAATGTGCTGCACTATTTGCAGTCCTCCTAACCCAAATGAAAGTTTCCATCTTTCCCTGCTATCCAACATTTGCTTGACTTCCTCTATGATTGGTCCCAATGTAGAGAGGTCCTTCTCCTTGCTATGTAACTTGCTAACTATCTCCTTGCAGTCCATCTCAATGTGCAAACTATTGGCATTAAACTCATGTGCTAACTGAACCGCACGCTTGCAAGCTTGAAGTTCGACTGTAGCCGGGTCCTTGCACGTTGGGAAGAAATGGCATGCACTACCCAGAAGAGTCCCTTCATGGTTTCTGAAGACCACTCCTGCACCTCCATGCTCACTAGTTTTTGATATAGCTCCATCCACATTGACTTTTACCCATCCTTCGTCCGGCGGTTTCCACTTTTCAATAGGTACGAGCTTCTGTATTTTGCTTTTGCGTCCATGTATGGTCTGCCACTCCTCCATCAACTTAACTACAGTCCTTGCAATCACCTCTGCATCTTCAATTCTCTTTCCATCACGGGCATTACTGCGAGCTAACCATAGTCCATACACCCTCCTGAACCATGATTGCGCGCTCATCATCGGATGCATCGGCGAACCACGAGAGCAGCCAGCTTGAGAGTGCACCCTGGGGACGAACAAAATCCGGTGGGATCACCATCGGCACCCCCAACTCCGAGTGCATAATTTTCCAGAACTTCGCTGAGTGATAGCATCCCCAAAATCTGTGATAATTTGTTTCTTCCCGCCCATGATGACCCACAAGTGTAGAGGATCTATCGTAGTCCTTTCGATAAGTAAGAGTGTTGAACCCAACGAGGAGCAGAAGGAAATGACAAGCAGTTTTCAGTAAGGTATTCTCTGCAAGCACTGAAATTGTAGGTAACGGATAGTTTTGTGATAGGATAATTTGTAACGGGTAACAAGCAATGAAAGTAAATAAGGTGCAGCAAGGTGGCCCAATCCTTTTTGTAGCAAAGGACAAGCCTGGACAAGTTCTTATATGAGAAAAGCGCTCTCGAGGACACATGGGAATTATTGTCAAGCTAGTTTTCATCACGTTCATATGATTCGCGTTCGTTACTTTGATAATTTGATATGTGGGTGGACCGGTACTTGGGTACTGCCCTTTCTTGGACAAGCATCCCACTTATGATTAACCCCTATTGCAAGCATCCACAACTACAAAAGAAGTATTAAGGTAAACCTAACCATAGCATGAAACATGTGGATCCAAATCAACCCCTTATGAAGCAACGCATAAACTAGGGTTTAAGCTTCTGTCACTCTAGCAACCCATCATCTACTTATTACTTCCCAATGCCTTCCTCTAGGCCCAAACAATGGTGAAGTTTCATGTAGTCGACGTTCACATAACACCACTAGAGGATAGACAACATACATCTTATCAAAATATCGAACGAATACCAAATTCACATGACTACTTATAGCAAGACTTCTCCCATGTCCTCAGGAACAAACGTACTACTCACAAATCATATTCATGTTCATAATCAGAGGGGTATTGATATGCATTAAGGATCTGAACATATGATCTTCCACCAAATAAACCAACTAGCATCTAGCAGAAGATGGGCACCGAAGGCCTGTCGGGGGGCCCACGAGGCAGGGAGGCGCGCCCCCCACCCTCGTGACCAGGGTATGGGCCCCTGACCCTGATTCCTTTGCCAGTATTTTTCATAAAATCCAAAAATGACTTTCGGGGAGTTTCAGGACTTTTGGAGCTGTGCAGAATAGGTCTCTAATATTTGCTCCTTTTCCAGCCCAGAATTCCAGCTGCCGACATTCTTCCTCTTTATGTAAACCTTGTAAAATAAGAGAGAATAGCCATAAGTATTGTGACATAACGTGTAATAACAGTCCACAATGCAATAAATATTGATATAAAAGCATGATGCAAAGTGGATGTATCAGCCCACATGCCACACAGAATACGCCCGCTTTGATCTTCCTCCTCAAGAGCTCCGCTCCAACAGCTAGGCCATTTCGGATGAGTCTCCAAGTGTGAATTATTGCTTTGCCTGGCGCCACTGTGTCCCATAGATTCAACCACGCCTTATGGTTTACCACCGATGAAATGGTTTCAGGTCTGCTTACCTTGAGACATTCTTGTGTCATACGCAAATGATATGCTGACCTGACTATGAAGACCCCATTCTTCATGTAATTCCATGCCAAAAAATCTTCTGCCGCTGGCCTCCAATAGGAACCTGGCTAATCTCATTTACCTCGTCTGGTGCAAACATGGCCTATAGCCTTAACATATCCCACGTTGTGCCATTTGCACTCAGCAAATCACTAACTCGGTCGATTCCATGTATGTAGACTTGGCCCAGTGGCTTTAGACTACCTTTCCTCGGAATCCAATGATCATGATGTACTCGGACTTGTGATCCGTCTCCAATCCTCCATATGAGACCTTCCAGTAGAAGATCACGACCGTGTAAATGCTCCTGAAGGTGAAAGAGCCGCCGCCCGGGCATGTAGCATTCAAAATCGACCCGTCCACAAAATATCGAGCCTTCAGAACTCTTGCACATAGCAATGTTGGGTTCTCCAAAATACACCAGGCTTTCTTAGCAAGCATAGCTTGGTTGAAAGCTTCTAGGTCACGGAACCCCAGCCCTCCCTCATGTTTCCTAGTACACATCTTGTCCCAAGCGATCCAATGCACTTTCTTTTGACCATTAACTGCGCCCCACCAGAAGTTCGAAGAGATAGAAGAAAGGTTCCCGCACATTTTCTTGGCGAGTTGAAAGCAGCTCATAGTAAAAGTCGGCGTAGATTGGAGCCCAGACTTGACCAGTACCTCCCTTGCTGTCTTTGAGAGCCCTTGGCCCTTCCATCCTGCCACCTTCCCACGTGCACTCTCACTGGCATATTTGAAAGTCCCGTCCGTTGATCTCCCCACCACTGTGGGGAGCCCCAAGTATCTCTCACTTAAGGCCTCAAAATCTAACCCAATCACCAGTTTGAGGTCCTCTTACTCTCCTCCGTGCTCCCCTTACCCAAAAAATATTGATGATTTCTGCAAGTTAACTTTCTGTCTCGAAGCAACCGCATAGTCCTGCAGAATGGTTTGGAGTGAAGCGAAGTTTTGTTGAGCCCCCTCTAGAAACACCACACTATCATTAGCAAAGAGAATATGAGTAACAGTGGGTCTGTTACTCTCAAACTATACTCCCTTTATTTCCCTTTCCCTTTGTGCATTCCTTAGCAGCGCCGATAACCCCTCCACACACAAAAGAAAGATATATGGGGATAGGGGGTCTCCCTGTCGAAGCCCTCTTAAAGGAACAAAACTATTGGCACTACAAAAAAATACACTTCCATGATGATACGTGT
The DNA here is from genome assembly GCF_018294505.1 of Triticum aestivum. Classification (NCBI taxonomy): domain Eukaryota; kingdom Viridiplantae; phylum Streptophyta; class Magnoliopsida; order Poales; family Poaceae; genus Triticum; species Triticum aestivum. The sequence continues at coordinate 142,739,867 of NC_057813.1, read as the reverse complement.
TTGTCACGGTAGGTCACGTTTTTTGTCATGCATGTACATCCATGACGATTTTATGACAGAATCAAGATAGTCATACCTGTGCCGTCATAGAAGTGTTCCATGACATTACCAAAATTATCATCACGGAAGTGTCCACTTCCATGACGATAAATCGCACGTCACGGAAGTGCTTTCGTCAAGGGTGACCGACACGTGGCATCCACCGTAACGGAACGTCGTTAAGCTATCGGGTCGGGTTTTGGATCCGATAACCCGTTAACAGCCCCAACCAATGGGGATTTTCCACGTGTAAAATCATCATTGGCTGGAGGAAACACGTGTCGGCTCATCGATGGGACAAATGTCATCCACTCATTGGACAGAAGGTGCATATGATACGTCGATACGTGGCATGGCCCAACAGAGGCCCATTCCTGTGAAAAGGCCGGCCCATTTGACTTGGACAAAAAGTGGCGGGCTGGCCCATGGAAAGCCTGTTAACGGCGTGTTCGCATGTAGCCCATTTACAGCCCGCTAACCCAAGGCCCATTACGCCCTATCCGAATTAGGCCCAGTAGCGTCATCTGGGCCATCCAATATGATTCCAGCCTGTTTTCACTTCTGGCCCATGTATGGTCCATGACGTCTTTCGGCCCATATGAGGCCCTTTGTAACTCTTGGCCCATTAACGACCCGTCGTGAAACTGGGCCGTAATAAACAGTGTATCACTTTACACCCATTAACGGCCCGTGCTGAAACTGGCCTGTAATGAATAGTGTACCACTTTATACCCATTAACGGCCCGTTATTCTGTTGGTCCGTTTCCAGCCCATGTTATCGTTCGGCCTTCTCAGAGCCCATTTATTCTTGGGCTCATTTCCAGCATTCGTTTACTTACGGCCCGTTACTGTCATTTTCTGCTTATGGGCCAAATTCAGCCCGTGGTTACAGTCGGCCCGTTTGTGGTCCATTAATACGTTGGGCCGTTTTCATAGCGTCATCAAATACGGACTATTAACGATGGCCCGTTATGGTCGCCCATGAATGGACGATTCCAACTCTAGCCTGTTTACGGCCATAATGCGGTATGTTTGGCCAATCGATCATACGGCACGTATAAGGCCCATTGACGATACGACCCGTAGAAGGCCCATTGTTTCTACGGCCCGTAGAAGGCCCATTGTTTCTACGGCCCGTAGAAGGCCCACTGTTTCTACGGCCCGTAGGAGGCCCAGTGTCACTACATTAAATATTAGCCATGGTTATTGTGGCCTCGTTTTAAAAAATAGGTTATTGCAGCCACTAGCAAACCGCGGAAAAAGAACTGCAATGACTACAAGAAAACAAATAAAGAAGAAAACAAGGAAATAAATAAGCAAGCAACTAACGCTAGGCTATCACGGCTATTACACATATTACACCCACTTGGCATCAAAGTTCGCCACCAGTGCAAATATAGGGAACAAAGCAACATATCATATACACTGGTAGTCAAAGTTGGCGACCAGCGCAAATAAACGCCGCAGCAAAACAAATCCAGAACTGAAACTACTTCAGAAGATCTCAAGAAACAATATCCTGGGTACCCATAATGCTGGCAAGATGCTTAGCAAGCTTATTAACTTTCTCTTGTTTGGCGCTTAAATCCTCCAACGCTTGCCGTTGCACCAGGAAATATGCATCTGAATTCTATAGGGACTTCCTCAGTCCTTCAGCTTCCTGTCGCAGCACATCTGATCGATGTCTTTCAACTTGAAGTTGAGACTCAAGAAGACGAACTGATTCAGGCAGTGAGTTCGAAGAGCTTGTGCAAGCAGTAGTGGTTAGTAACTCGAACACTACATCAAGACAATACTTTTGGGTTCTCTCACTGTCGTCAAGATAGTTTTTATCAGGTTTCTTGGAGACCAACAGGGATGTCTCACTATCTTGAACCTTATCTGCATTACTTCCTTTACCATTGCATAACGCGATACTGTTCTCCAATATTTTGTCCGCGTTCTAAAAGAGAAACAAGCAGACACATCACAAGTTTACCATGTTGTATATGAAACTCATTTTGGTAAATGATTTCAGTAGTAAAGTGGATAGGATAACAGCATGAAACAAACATATATCTATGTACCATGGTCACTTTATGGTCTATATCATTCTAGTTTTTGTTGCCAAATCAAGATAGAGACACAGTTCAAATAATATTTGTTCAAGACAAAGCAGAATAGACAGAATATAAGTGTGGGAAACTATAGAGCAATAACAACACTTTTAATGTGCATGACATGAGAACATAACTGTTTATTCAATTTAAACTGAAATCAACATACATCAGGTTACAACAGCAAACCAGTTAAAGAAACAGGTTTGAAACATACATTTTGCGCCATTGGAGTTTCAATTCCATCCTTCAAATTCGAAACAAGTTGGTATGAGTAAATACAGTAATGCAAGACCAAAGGAGTATGAACCATAGCTAAGAACCTGACCTGAGAACAAATCTTCTTCTCCTTTAAGCGTTGAGTTGGGATCCGGAGTGGTGGTCCTCGTGCTTTGGGCACTACAGTTCCTTTACTAACTGCTCGTGTTTGGGTGCTCTGTGGTGGAGACGGTGTTGTGCCAACTGGAACTGGGTTACTATCTGCCGGGGTTGGGGTTAGAAGGGGTGTAGCTGGTTCTCTGTCCAACTGGGTAGGGGTACAATCTGCGAGAGTCTGGGTTGTGTGTGGTGGATCTGGTCCTTGGGCAAGTACAACCGTGGTTCTATCTGCATCAACTGGTAGCACTATCTTTTCTGAAGACCGTGTTGTTACTCCCTTAGATACTGCCATCACCCTCTCCAATTCAAATGGCTGATAAACAAGAAAAGTAATTGAAAGTATAAGCATTGTATGATAGACAGGTGCAATGGATAGTGCGGAATAAAAGAGGGCATGAAATAATTCATATTTATGTTGTCTAACCAAACAGGATAACACGACACAATTTCACATATATGACGGCTAACTAACCAGGATAGCATGACACAATTTCACATTATGATGGCTAACTAAAAAAGATGGAAAGACATAGTTCAAAATATGATGACTATGTAAATAGGATGACATGATATAACTATATAATGTGTTTATTAAATAGGTTGGCATGCCATAATTCACATACATTCACAGATAGAATGCCATAATTGAAAATATGATGATTGTAAACACTAAACAGGATGAGATGATATAACTATATGATGTCTTTATTAAATGGGTTGCCATGCCATAATTCAGATAGATGATGTGTATGTACTATGTAAACATGATGGCATGATATAATTCAAATATATGATTTATATAGTAAGCAAGCAAGCAGATGGCAATCCATATATGATGTAAAAACTAAGCAATGCAAGACAACATGCATGACATGGGTAATATAACCCTGCCAAGTTTGAGCATAGACCTCGCGGGGAAATAGGACTGGTCATCAATCTCTGAATCCTCCTCTAAGGAGCTCTCTGTAACCAGCAAGATGTCTGCTTCATCAGGTAGCATTGTCTGCTCTGAATACCTTGTTTTCACTCCAGATACTTCCATTACCGCTTCAAATGGCTGATGCACAGGAAGAGTAGTTGAATATACAAACGGTGTCGACAAATGGAACACGTAATACAAAAAAATGATAGCATGATATAATTCACATACATGATGATTGGCTAAACAACATGGCATTGCATAATTCACATATATAATGCCTTTGCAACAAGATAGCATTGTATAATTCACATATATAATGTCTTGCAACAAGATGGCAATGCATAATTCACATATATGTTAATTAGCCACTGAATAGGTGGCATTCACACAAAGCATGTCTAAACTAATCAAATGACATAGCAATGCGAGACACCATATGCATGATATGAGCAACATAACCCTGCCAAGTTAGAGCATACACCTCGGGGGGGGGGGGATAAGACTGGTCATCTGTCTCTGAATCCTCCTCTGAGGAGCTATCCGTAACCAGTGAGATATGCGCTTCATCAGATAGCATAGTCTGCTCTGAAGACCTTGTTTTCACTCCAGAATTTGCCATCACCGTGTCAAATGGCTGATGCACACGAAGAGCAGTTGAACGTACTAACATTGTTGACAAATGTAATATTTAACGAAAAAAAGGATGGCCTGATATAATTTACATATAAGATGACTGGCTAAGCAGGATGGCATTGCAAAATTCACATATATGATGCCTGGCTAAACAAGATGGTGTTGCATAATTCACATAAACGATGAATAAACTAAATAGATGGCATTCGCACAAACGATGTCTAAACTAAGCAGATGACATATTTGATGTATAAAGTAGGCAATGTAAGGCACCACATGCATGATATAACCAACATCAGCATGCCAAGTTAGAGCGAAGACCTCAGGGGGTAAATAGGAGTTGCCTTCTCCTTCTGAATCCCTCTCAGAACAGATATCTTCCTCTCGATTACAATCCAAAATGTGTGGAGGGGGGGGTTGCCTTTGCGCCTACCATGGAGCGACGTCTTCATGAAATTTTATTGCCACGCAAGGCTCGTCTCTTTTGCTCTACATGTTTAGTTCCATTGTTTACAATAAATGTCATGCATAGGAATAAAACATAGTGAGATTATGTAAGGAGTGCATGCAGAAATCCAGAGTGATGGTAGCAACCTCTGGATAGACCCAAAACCAATAATAGCAGGCAGATAATGGCTTCAGTTAAAAATATAGATAATGGCTTCTTTACTATTTGTTTCCCACCCAACATGAAACTCATAGTAGACACCGGAGATTAACCAGATAGTAGATAGATACTATTGATTGCGGCCCTGATATGTACCCCACAACCATTTAAAAACTCAAGTTTGACCATTAGTTTGGAGCTGACTCAGAGTCTAATCGGTGAACAGGATGATAAAGTAGCATGTAATATTAAGTGATGCATAACGTAAGCAGACACGAAAGAGTGCGACCTCTCTTGCGGACCCATGTAGTCCTCGAGGTCATCTGCTCGGTTGATGATGGTAATGCAGTTTTCATGTCTACCGGTGGCGGGGAAGAAGATCTGAGGTGGTGAAAGACAGTCTGGAGGCCGGATCCCTGCTATGCTGGACCCTTCTGTCGTTGGAGCAGCTGAGCTGGGGTGGACGACGGCACAACAGGAGCGGGACAAACCACGCAAAGTTTTCTTTGACAACTATCTATAAGAGAAGTAATTATGTAAGGGCTCGTTTGAATTGGAGGATTGCAACAATGTAGGGATAGGAAATAGACATGACTAGGATAGGAATGCACGTGCAAAACAGAGAATTTAAAAACACAGGATTTCTGCCAATCTGGGTATTTGATTCACAACAATTGGAAGATCACAGGATGCAAAGAAGCATGGTGAGATTAAGTAAAACCACTAGAAAATGTACGGTTATAATGCTATTATGCTACTATCTCTTAGTCTTGTGCTTCATGAATAGGAATTTGAAAAGGAGGACAAGTGAAAATTAAAATTCCTACGTTTTTTCTTTCAAGGAGACACTAAAGGAACAAATCCTACAGTTTTCCTTTGCTCCATTCCTTTGAACAAAATTCATGAATAGTAGTACCATAGGAAACTTCCCAATTCCTATGTTTTTCATTCACTTTTCCTTTCAAGCACTGGCGATTCTAGTAGGCAAGCTTGAGCAAGGAAAAGCCTACACTAAAAAATTGTTTTTGTGCTACTTCTATTACTTTGGACCCAGGCCACTGCCCTACTAGCTCAACTCCCAGGGCCATCGACAAATGCACAGCTCAAACGCGCAGAGATAAATAATGATGGCATTCAAGAGAGTCCATCACGCAAAGCTAAGTTGCCTGGTACCTCACTACTTGTCATATAGTAGGATAAAATAATCGTATTTCCCGTTACTACGAGTGCTCAGTGGACAATATATATAACATGTAGAGTAAAAAAGAGATGCAACAAGTGCACAACCTCTTTGGCGAAGCCATGTCGATCTCAGCGTGATTGGGTTGGCCGGTGAGGATGCTCCGGCTGACTTGGCTGTCGGAGGAGGGGAAGAAGATCTTAGGCGTCTGGAGATGGAACCCGAGGTACTGCTCCGCTGTGATGGAGGGTTCGAGTTGTACGACGCCGAGGCTGAAGCAGGACAAGAGAGACAATGTTAACCTGAGTGGAATTCTAATAGCATCTCCAATACATGACATAAAATACATAACCACAAAGTGCTAGATGTAAAATACATCAGCCGCTCATCTCTGAGCTTAACTGTCAAAACTGAATTTAACTGTCGAAACTGAACTTAACTGTCGAAACTGAACTTAACTGTCAAAACTGAATTTTGCTATCGAAACTGAATTTTGCTGTCGAAACTGAATTTTGCTGTCGAAACTGAACGCACTAGCAAGGTGAGGCTACACGTCGGTCGACTGACTTTTTCATCTCTGGTCAGTCGATTTTTCAGCCGTTGGATACGAAATCAAGGGCCTGCGGTTCATGTTCAACCTCCACCCCCATGAGCCGCCAGCCACCACCGGCCAAATAGCAGCCCCCCGCCGCCCCGCCCGCCCCGAAAACACTCCCCATCGCTGGTCCGCCGCCGCCTCGGCCAACCCACTAGCCCCTCCCCCCTGCCGAGCTTTTTCTCCGGCGATCCCCACGCCACCACCCCGCCACCGCCGGCAACCACCGCCCCCACCCTGAACCCTAAGAAAGATAGTGGGGTACCTCTCCGGCGAGCCCCCCCTGCTGCAGCTGGTTTTTCCTTCACCCCGGCGAGCCCCCCACCCCCTGAAAATCGACTGACCCAAAAGTCGATTCAGTCAACTAAAGTGTAGCTAAATCGGAGCAGCATGGCAAGCAAGAGCAAGATCAAGAGCAGCAGCGCGAGCAAGAGCAATAGCAAGAGCAGACCAGGTAGGGGATCGAGAGCAAGAGCAGAGCAGCAGCGCGAGCGAGAGCTAAAGCAGCAGGAGCTCCTACTGATGTGGACGTCGCTGCCGAGGGAGCGACGTCGTGGAAGAAGTGGCCGGCGATGCCGCCGTGGATGGAGTCGTGCCGTGTCGGCTCGGGACCGAGCACCGACAGCACCGTGAGATTGAATCAAGAAGAAAATGCGACGATTAGTGTACAACCTCTTTGGTGGCGCTGATTAGGCCTCATCTTCATCCGAGGAAACGGCGATGATGATGCTCTTCCGGTGGTGCAGGTGAAGACGGCGGTGTGGGAAAGGAGGTGGCGTGAAAGACGAGGGGAACATCGGGGCAGCTCCTTGGAGGTGGAGGACGGGGTGGCTGAACCGGCGGGACCACGAGATCGATGACGGATCCTCATACGGTATGGTGGATGTCGGTGTCAAAACCGGCGGATCTCGGGTAGGGGGTCCCGAACTGTGCGTCTAGGCGGATGGTAACAGGAGACAAGGTACACGATGTTTACCCAGGTTCGGGCCCTCTCGATGGAGGTAAAACCCTACTCCTGCTTGATTAATATTGATGATATGGGTAGTACAAGAGTTGATCTACCACGAGATCAGAGAGGCTAAACCCTAGAAGCTAGCCTATGGTATGATTGTTGTTCGTCCTACGGACTAGAACTCTCCGGTTTATATAGACACCGGAGAGGGCTAGGGTTACATAGAGTCGGTTACAACGGGAGGAGATCTACATATCGTATCACCAAGCTTGCCTTCCACGCCAAGGAAAGTCCCATCCGGACACGGGACGAAGTCTTCAATCTTGTATCTTCATAGTCCGGGAGTCCGGCCAAAGGTCATAGTCCAGCCATCCGGACACCCCCTAATCCAGGACTCCCTCAGTAGCCCCTGAACCAGGCTTCAATGACGACGAGTCCGACGCACAAGTTGTCTTCGGCATTGCAAGGCGGGTTCCTCCTCCGAATAATTCATAGAAGATGTTGAACACAGGATAGTGTCCGGATCTGCAAAATAGTTTCCACATACCACCGTAGAGAGAATAATATTCGCACAAATCTAATCTGCTGACGTATTCCATAGCGTGACATCATGCCACAACCAAGCCTATATTCGAATTGTTTTACTGTCCCACCTCAGCGTGTTTAGTGAGGCGGTTTCCTTGGCACATCTTGTCAAAGCAGAGATTGTGTCCCCTTATTCCGGGATTCTCATCAATATGGGCGTGGGTAACCCAACCATGCCATTAATCATGGCGCTTGGGAGATAAACGAGTTTTACTAGGCTAGTGTCACAGCCCTAGAATTTGTTTTTCATTAGTTGCATTAAGGCATTCATGCATCATGTTTAAAGTTCATGAAACTTGAACTGGGGATGACAAACTCTAGCACTAAATAAAATGCAATTAGGATCAAAATAAAAATATTTTCAATAAACCCAGAATGCCTTTAGGAAAGTTCATTATTTTTGTTAAAGGTGAAAACCCCTGCCAACAATGATGCACATATTTCTAGGCCATTCTGGATTTTTGAATTAAATCCTATTGTATTTGACTTTGGGCATTTAAATACTATAAATAATTTAAATGTTCAAATAAATGTTGGAAATTGTTAAGGGTCACTGAAATAATTCAGAAAGCACCCATAAGTGTTTCCAGGATTTTATGAAATGGTTTGGTATTATTACTAAATCAAAACAAATAGCAAAAACTAGAAAACAGAACAGAATTAAAAAAAAAGAGAGAAGGCCACCAGGCCACCTACCTAACTTACCTGGCGCCCACTTACCTGGCCCAGCACGGCCCAGCCCATCTCCACTTCCCCTCCTGTCGCCTTCCTCATCGCGCCAGTAGGCACAGGCGCGTGGCCGACGCACGCCGGCGCACGCCCCGGCCACCTCCTGCTTGCCGCTCCACCTCGACACCCCGGACGCCTCCATGCGTGCCACGCCACTCCTCTGGAACTCTCTCACTCTCTCCCGAACTCTTCCCCTTCCTCTGCTTCCTCTCCCTCCCGCGACCGAACGGAGCCGCCGCCACCGACGAGCTCCCTCGCGGCCACCGCCACCCCGTAGCCTCGCCGATGCGCTCAAAGGCTCCGCCTCGACCCCCTCTTCCTCCCCACCGATCCACGGCCCTCCGGAAGCCCTGCAGCGTCGCCCTCAAGCTCGTCCCCAACCTTCGGCCGCCGGCGAACTTTCGAGGATTCGCGAGCTCCAGCCCCTCTCCGGCCTCGCCGTTGCCTCCACCGGATCCGCTGTGAGCTCTTCTTCCATTCCCCCTCCTCCTCGCGCTCGTTCCCGCACTCTAGCCGCCCTTTTCACCGGAGCCGATTGCTCCTTGCCGCCGGCCATGGCGTGGCCGTGGCCACAGCCACCGCAGCTCGTTTCCGAGCCCACTGTCGTGCTCACCGCGATCTCAGGAGTCCGTAGCACGCCCCAGCTCCTCCTGTCGTGCTCCCTAACACCGACCCCGAGCTCGCCCGAGCTCCGGCCGCCGCTGAGGTCGACGCCGTGCTCAACTCCGGCCACCTCCGCTCCAGCCGCCTCCACCACTGGAAGCGCCACTCCGCCAGCTCCCCGTAGATGCTCCCCGCGTCCCAAACCATGGCCTGTAGCGCAATCCCGATGCGGACGCCGCCGCGATCTGAGGTCGCCGGCGGTTAAACGCCGGCAGCTGACATGGCGATGTCATTAAACGCTAATGCCGCACTAACCAACCCCCTAGGCCACTGACTGTGGGCCCCACCCCTGGTCAAACCCCACTCAGCGCTGGGTTTGACCGGGATTAGGTCCTGTGTCACTGACGTGTGGACCCTGCACGTCAGGTTTGACCTGGACCTGGCCGTTGACTCGCTGACGTAATGCTGGCGTCAGGCTGACGCAGCTAAATCATTTTCTGGAATTATTTTAATTCTAAATATTCAGGAAATTCCAGAAAATGTTCAAAACTTCAAAAATTCATAGTAATTCAACCGTAACTCCAAATTAAATAATTTATATATGAAAAATTATCAGAAAAATTCAAGGAATCCATCTGTACCATTTTCATGCATGTTAGAACAACTTATAGCTGCTGTATAGCACAAATCAATTAAATGGCAGTTGAATAATCACATATGGAGTTTGAATTTGAATCATGTATTCAAACCAACTTCATTTAAACCATAGCTAAGTGCATTAGCCCAAAACACATTCATATTGCCATGTCATAGCATGCATCATATTGTGCATTGCATTGATCGTGTTTCTTCTTTGTTGCCGGTATCTGTTCCCTCCCGGTAGACGATGTTCCGACGTTGTGATCGTTGACACTGATGAAGACTCAATGTTATCTTCAGAAGTGCCAGGCAAGCAAAACCCCCTTGTTCATTCTGATAAAATCCCACTCTCTCGCTCCCGCTCTCTTTTACTGCATTTGGACAACACCGATTCATCTGTTACTTGCTGCGGTAGCTGAACCCCTTATCCTTTGCATGACCTGTCATTCCACAGTAAATAGATGAAACCCACTAGCATGAGTAGGAGTTGTTTGAGCCCTGTTGTGCCTACTCAATCATGTTTGTTTGTCATGCCTGCTATTGCTTAGAGTTGTGTCAGGTCTGATTCATCGGGGATGAATCAGAGGTGTGTGAACATGTCCTACTGTGTGTGAGCTAAGCGTGTGAACACGATTTGGTAAAGGTAGCGGTGAGAGGCCATGTAGGAGTACATGGTGGGTTGTCTCATTGCAGCCGTCCTCAGGAACTGAGTTCTGTGTTTGTGATCCATGATTCAGCTACTACCACGCATTGGGCCCAAAACCAATGGACCCTCTCGGCTTCTTAATCACCCTTGTCCTCTGTCCAGGAGTTGCAAGTAGTTTCTGGTGTTTGTAGTATGCTGGAGGCCGTGGGCAGCGCTGACCGGAGGGGTGGGCTGTGATGCGGTAGGCACGTGGCACGGTGTACCGGGCGCCCGTTTGGTGTCCCGGGAACCCTGTTCACATCGTTTGGGGCTGTGAGCGAAACTCCGGCCGGATCTCCTCATGGATGGAACCCGAATAGGCGATAAACCTGGACTAGAGACTTGAGTGTTTAGGTAGGCCGTGGCCGACACCCACATTGGGCTTCCGCTTGAAGGTTGCCGAGTACATGTCGTGTAAACGGCGGTAAGTGGTGAGAGCGTGTGTGAAGAAGTACACCCCTGCAGGGTTAACATCATCTATTCGAATAGCCGTGTCCGCGGAAAAGGACTTCTGGGTTGCTTATATCAGTTCATAGACAAGTGAAAGTGGATACTCTAAAATACGCAACATAAGCGTGAGTGCTATGGATGGCGTTCTCGTAGGGAGACGGGAGCGGATCCATAGTGGTGTATTGATATGGTGAATATGTGGACTCGTGTGCGCCACCTCAAAAGAGTTACTTGCAGTCGTAGTTTAGGTTAGCCACCGAGTCAAAGCTGGCTTGCTGCAGTTAAACCCCACCATCCCCTTTGTTGAAAATGATGCATATGTAGTTAGTTCTGATGTAAGTCTTGCTGGGTACATTTGTACTCATGTTTGCCTATTTTATGTTTTTGTAGAGAGACTTCAGTCTCACTAGTAGTTCCGCTTGGACTTTGATGTTTAGCTTGTTACCTCAGCTACGATCTTGTGCCCTCGGCAGGATCTGGTAGATAGTCAGGCTTCTCAGCCTTTTTCATTTATAGTTGTCTGTACTCAGACATGTTAAGCTTCCGCTTGTGCTTGATTTGTATGCTCTGAGTGTTGGGTCATGGGACCCCTGTTTGTAATATCTCGCTCCTCGGAGCCTAATGAATAAATTTTTGAGTCGTAGAGTCATGTTGTGATGCCATGTTGTATTTGCACATATCGAGCATATTGTGTGTATGTTATTGAAATGCTTGGTATGTGTGGGATCTGGCTATCTAGTTGTTTATCCTTAGTAGCCTCTCTTACCGGGAAATGTCTCCTAGTGTTTCCACTGAGCCATGGTAGCTTGCTACTGCTTCGGAACACTTAGGCTGGCCGGCATGTGTCCTTCTTCGTTCCTGTGTCTGTCCCTTCGGGGAAATGTCACGCGATGAATACCGGAGTCCTGTTAGCCGCTATAGCCCGGTTCACCGGAGTCCTGCTAGCCCAGTGCTACAGCCTGGATTCACTCGCTGATGACCGACACGTTCGATGCTGGGTCATGGATGCCTGTCCCTGTAAGTCTGTGCCACTTTGGGTTTACGACTAGCCATGTCAGCCCGGGTTCTTTGTCATATGGATGCTAGCGACACTATCATATACGTGAGCCAAAAGGCGCAAACGGTCCCGGGCCAGGTAAGGTGGCACCCGTGGGAATACCGTGCGTGAGGCCGCAAAGTGATATGATGTGTTACATGCTAGATCGGTGTGACTTAGGATCGGGGTCCTGACAACGTTGGTATCAGAGCTTGACTGCCTGTAGGATTACCAAGCCAAACTGGTCGAAGTTGAGTCTAGAAATTCTTTAGTTATATAAGGGAATTGATTGTGGGATGGAACGTAAGGCTCTTTTTACTCCTTATACCTCAAGGCCTTCTGATCTGAGTCATCTTATCTTTCCTACGGGGTTAAGGAACTAGGCTTTCTCTTCTTTCTATCAGGATCACGTGTTACTAATCCGTAGACTTATAGAATTGTTGGACTTAAGCCTCGTTTCAGTTCCTACTACTTCTGTATGTTAACTGTTGATCTCGGAACCTTGATATTGTGCTTCTGAGTGGTTATGCCACCATTTTTGTGAATGTCTCAAATCTTTTCTAAGCATTTACAGCCGTTATGCTGTCCGAGTCATCCCAGGTTTCTAAATAGTCTGATGCATTTGCAAAATCCTTTCCCTCTGGTTTCGATGTTCCTTTATGCCAGCTCAATCACACTAATTGTTGAGTTGAGGTATTCTATTGCCTTGACATTTATGTTGGAGTTACTATTATGACCCTAGGTGTTTAGGGAGTCACCTAGTAATCTAGCAATGTTTAGTGTTCTCAGTGTGAAGATTCTGGCCTTTATTCTCGAAAGCATCCCGTGATGCTACTTAGTAGTAGGTATTCTATTCCTGGGTTCTTGAAACCGAGATCCACCCTACTTACTTCATGTTGATAGTAATTGCTAGCTCCTTTAGGTTATTAGTAACCTTTGTGATAGTTCTCGAGGTCCGTGGTATTTCCTTCTTCCAAATACCATGAACCATTCAGGCAGAAGTTATTTGAACCAAAAGATCACAACAAGAGTGCTCTCGATGAGTTCTCCATGCTATATTGTGACTCTGCCAGCTCAACCTTTCTGCATGGGTTATCCGGAAGAATTATGTTGAACCTGGTTCGACAAACTAATCTATGCATCCACAACTCAGAAAGTTATATGTTCCTTTGAGTTGTCCCTCTTTAGTTGTCTACTGACCTTCGTCTATCAATTGATAGTCAAGAGTATGCGTGCGTTCGTTTATCGATGCCTATTACTCTTGTGGTCCGTCAAGCCATTCTATCACGGAATGACTAGGAGAAACAAACTCCAGTACCTCTTCCATATCCAGGATTGGGTCAAAGAAGTTGTGCTCCGCAGATCAAATTGCTAATTCAGCTTTTGATTCTGTTCTACCCTGGAGTATCACCCCCTTTATGTCAGGATTTTCATGAGAATTGCTCCAGCCCTTGTGAATTCTTGACGTAGTGATACCTCTCGCCATCATTTTCATTTCTCGCTTCCGTGTTGTTGCAACCGGAGTGCCGACAAGTGAATCGTGATGTGTGAAATCAATACTCCTAGCAACCTTGTTGCTTGGTAGTTAAATGGACAATAACCTCATTCTTAACGTGTTTGTTCTTGAATCATCATTCTAAGACTGATTGTGCTACCTAGTCCTTGTTCTCGGTGCACTCCTCGATCGATGAGTTAGGATTATTTCAAATCTTCGCTCTATTGATCATATCGTCTTGCCTCAAAAAGCAGGATTGTCCTCGATCTTAGTAACATATCGGTGGTTCGTGATTTTCCGGATATCTTCTCGAAAGTTACCGGGTTGTTTCTGACTGTTATGTTGAGCTCGTGATCAAGTTGGTTTCTTGTGAACCACCCTTTCTCCAAGATCGGTGTTAGATATCCCTGAGCTAGTTGGTTAAGCTAGACAACAACTTGGAGAGTTGGAAGATAAAAGCTTGCCTAACTTAGTTCGTTCCAAAGGGATATTCTTGTGTAGTGTGTGTTGAAGAAAGATGAAATCTGAGAAGGTGTTATCTTCTTTGGCATCCGCATCATCCGTCAGTATTCATCATGGTAGCAAGTTGTGTGCCAGGATCCTTGACACGGATATTGGTAAAACCTTGATGATTGTGGAAATGCTCAAGTTCTTGAGAGCACGCACAAGCGCTACGTGTTATCATCGGCTCTAACTGGGATTCCTCTCAGTTTCCTCGGCAATGCTATGACCTTTTCAAACAGTGAATCCACTCTCTATTGTTGGGTTCTTCCCTAGTTACCAGAATCATTCCCAGCATTTGCATTTTGTTCCCAGCTTGCACCGCCAATGTGCCATTCTACCATGGGTCTCTTCCATTTCCGGTGATAAGCAAAAATCATCCATTGCGTTGTCTTCAACAAGGTAATCCACATCATCCAAGTCCGAGTATGCCATTCTACCGACCCCCTCCAAACGATCGCTCGAGAATTGCCTTAGGCTGGTTTAAAGAGTCTCAATGATCTCTGAATCAAAGGTAATTCTTTTTGCCACTTAAGGGGATAATCTACGAATCACCCTCCTCCAGGATGTTTCGTCGTGGTATCATGGCAACTCAACTCCTCGCTACGTTGACAATCGTTTACCACCTTCTTAGGTGTGGAATTGTTGTCTACCTAGTGAGCCCTCGTCATCTATCTCACTCCATTTTCCTCAGATGTATGCTTCGTGTCTCAGCTCGAGAGATGTGACAATGTCTCATCCCATGAGTTGATCCTGAGTTGATTGATCTTCGAGAAGATCGATTCTTCCGGAGTTGTCCTTTTTCCTCTTGCTGTCATGCTAGTTGGAGTTCTCAGAGCTAGACGACAAGACAATGATGGTGATTGAATCAACGTTCATTTGAAGTGCACCCTGGATCGTGAGGATTATACTAGTTTGCGTTTCCCCTTCACCTTACCCTACGCTTGAATCTCGGGACGAGATTTTTGTTTAGTGGGGGTGAGTTGTCACAGCCCTAGAATTTGTTTGTCATTAGTTGCATTAAGGCATTCATGCATCATGTTTAAAGTTCATGAAACTTGAACTGGGGATGAAAAACTCTAGCACTAAATAAAATGCAATTAGGATCAAAATAAAAATATTTTCAATAAACCCAGAATGCCTTTAGGAAAGTTCATTATTTTTGTTAAAGGTGAAAACCCCTGCCAACAATGATGCACATATTTCTAGGCCATTCTGGATTTTTGAATTAAATCCTATTGTATTTGACTTTGGGCATTTAAATACTATAAATAATTTAAATGTTCAAATAAATGTTGGAAATTGTTAAGGGTCACTGAAATAATTCAGAAAGCACCCATAAGTGTTTCCAGGATTTTATGAAATGGTTTGGTATTATTACTAAATCAAAACAAATAGCAAAAACTAGAAAACAGAACAGAATTAAAAAAAAGAGAGAGAAGGCCACCAGGCCACCTACCTAACTTACCTGGCGCCCACTTACCTGGCCCAGCACGGCCCAGCCCATCTCCACTTCCCCCCCTGTCGCCTTCCTCCTCGCGCCAGTAGGCACAGGCGCGTGGCCGACGCACGCCGGCGCACGCCCCGGCCACCTCCTGCTTGCCGCTCCACCTCGACACCCCGGACGCCTCCATGCGTGCCACGCCACTCCTCTGGAACTCTCTCACTCTCTCCCGAACTCTTCCCCTTCCTCTGCTTCCTCTCCCTCCCGCGACCGAACGGAGCCGCCGCCACCGACGACCTCCCTCGCGGCCACCGCCACCCCCTAGCCTCGCCGATGCGCTCAAAGGCTCCGCCTCGACCCCCTCTTCCTCCCCACCGATCCACGGCCCTCCGGAAGCCCTGCAGCGTCACCCTCAAGCTCGTCCCCAACCTTCGGCCGCCGGCGAACTTTCGAGGATTCGCGAGCTCCAGCCCCTCTCCGGCCTCGCCGTTGCGTCCACCGGATCCGCTGTGAGCTCTTCTTCCATTCCCCCTCCTCCTCGCGCTCGTTCCCGAACTCTAGCCGCCCTTTTCACCGGAGCCGATTGCTCCTCGCCGTCGGCCATGGCGTGGCCGTGGCCACAGCCACCGCAGCTCGTTTCCGAGCCCACTGTCATGCTCACCGCGATCTCAGGAGTCCGTAGCACGCCCCAGCTCCTCCTGCCGTGCTCCCTAACACCGACCCCGAGCTCGCCCAAGCTCCGGCCGCCGCTGAGGTCGACGCCGTGCTCAACTCCGGCCACCTCCGCTCCAGCCGCCTCCACCACTGGAAGCGCCACTCCGCCAGCTCCCCGTAGATGCTCCCCGCGTCCCAAACCATGGCCTATAGCGCAATCCCGATGCGGACGCCGCCGCGATCTGAGGTCGCCGGCGGTTAAACGCCGGCAGCTGACATGGCGATGTCATTAAACGCTAATGCCGCACTAACCAACCCCCTAGGCCACTGACTGTGGGCCCCACCCCTGGTCAAACCCCAGTCAGCGCTGGGTTTGACCGGGATTAGGTCCTGTGTCACTGACGTGTGGACCCCGCACGTCAGGTTAGACCTGGACCTGGCCATTGACTCGCTGACGTCATGCTGGCGTCAGGCTGACGCAGCTAAATCATTTTCTGGAATTATTTTAATTCTAAATATTCAGGAAATTCCAGAAAATGTTCAAAACTTCAAAAATTCATAGTAATTCAACCGTAACTCCAAATTAAATAATTTATATATGAAAAATTATCAGAAAAATTCAAGGAATCCATCTGTACCATTTTCATGCATGTTAGAACAACTTATAGCTGCTGTATAGCACAAATCAATTAAATGGCATTTGAATAATCACATATGGAGTTTGAATTTGAATCATGTATTCAAACCAACTTCATTTAAACCATAGCTAAGTGCATTAGCCCAAAACACATTCATATTGCCATGTCATAGCATGCATCATATTGTGCATTGCATTGATCGTGTTTCTTCTTTGTTGCCGGTATCTGTTCCCTCCCGGTAGACGATGTTCCGACGTTGTGATCGTTGACACTGATGAAGACTCAATGTTATCTTCAGAAGTGCCAGGCAAGCAAAACCCCCTTGTTCATTCCGATAAAATCCCACTCTCTCGCTCCTGCTCTCTTTTACTGCATTAGGACAACACCGATTCATCTGTTACTTGCTGCGGTAGCTGAACCCCTTATCCTTTGCATGACCTGTCATTCCACAGTAAATAGATGAAACCCACTAGCATGAGTAGGAGTTGTTTGAGCCCTGTTGTGCCTACTCAATCATGTTTGTTTGTCATGCCTGCTATTGCTTAGAGTTGTGTCAGGTTTGATTCATCGGGGATGAATCAGAGGTGTGTGAACATGTCCTACTGTGTGTGAGCTAAGCGTGTGAACACGATTTGGTAAAGGTAGCGGTGAGAGGCCATGTAGGAGTACATGGTGGGTTGTCTCATTGCAGCCGTCCTCGGGAACTGAGTTCTGTGTTTGTGATCCATGATTCAGCTACTACCACGCATTGGGCCCGAAACCAATGGACCCTCTCGGCTTCTTAATCACCCTTGTCCTCTGTCCAGGAGTTGCAAGTAGTTTCTGGTGTTTGTAGTATGCTGGAGGCCGTGGGCAGCGCTGACCGGAGGGGTGGGCTGTGATGCGGTAGGCACGTGGCACGGTGTACCGGGCGCCCGTTTGGTGTCCCGGGAACCCTGTTCACATCGTTTGGGGCTGTGAGCGAAACTCCGGCCGGATCTCCTCATGGATGGAACCCGAATAGGCGATAAACTTGGACTAGTGACTTGAGTGTTTAGGTAGGCCGTGGCCGACACCCACGTTGGGCTTCCGCTTGAAGGTTGTCGAGTACATGTCGTGTAAACGGCGGTAAGTGGTGAGAGCGTGTGTGAAGAAGTACACCCCTGCAGGGTTAACATCATCTATTCGAATAGCCGTGTCCGCGGAAAAGGACTTCTGGGTTGCTTATATCAGTTCATAGACAAGTGAAAGTGGATACTCTAAAATACACAAGATAAGCGTGAGTGCTATGGATGGCGTTCTCGTAGGGAGATGGGAGCGGATCCATAGTGGTGTATTGATATGGTGAATATGTGGACTCGTGTGCGCCACCTCAAAAGAGTTACTTGCAGTTGTAGTTTAGGTTAGCCACCGAGTCAAAGCTGGCTTGCTGCAGTTAAACCCCACCATCCCCTTTGTTGAAAATGATGCATATGTAGTTAGTTCTGATGTAAGTCTTGCTGGGTACATTTGTACTCACGTTTGCCTATTTTATGTTTTTGCAGAGAGACTTCAGTCTCACTAGTAGTTCCGCTTGGACTTCGATGTTTAGCTTGTTACCTCAGCTACGATCTTGTGCCCTCGGAAGGATCTGGTAGATAGTCAGGCTTCTCAGCCTTTTTCATTTATAGTTGTCTGTACTCAGACATGTTAAGCTTCCGCTTGTGCTCGATTTGTATGCTCTGAGTGTTGGGTCATGGGACCCCTGTTTGTAATATCTCGCTCCTCGGAGCCTAATGAATAAATTTTTGAGTCGTAGATTCATGTTGTGATGCCATGTTGTATTTGCACATATCGAGCATATTGTGTGTATGTTATTGAAATGCTTGGTATGTGTGGGATCTGGCTATCTAGTTGTTTATCCTTAGTAGCCTCTCTTACCGGGAAATGTCTCCTAGTGTTTCCACTGAGCCATGGTAGCTTGCTACTGCTTCGGAACACTTAGGCTAGCCGGCATGTGTCCTTCTTCGTTCCTGTGTCTGTCCCTTCGGGGAAATGTCACGCGATGAATACCAAAGTCCTGTTAGCCGCTACAGCCCAGTTCACCGGAGTCCTGCTAGCCCAGTGCTACAGCCTGGATTCACTCGCTGATGACCGACACGTTCGATGCTGGGTCATGGATGCCTGTCCCTGTAAGTCTGTGCCACTTTGGGTTTACGACTAGCCATGTCAGCCCGGGTTCTTTGTCATATGGATGCTAGCGACACTATCATATACGTGAGCCAAAAGGCGCAAACGGTCCCGGGCCAGGTAAGGTGGCACCCGTGGGAGTACCGTGCGTGAGGCCGCAAAGTGATATGATGTGTTACATGCTAGATCGGTGTGACTTAGGATTGGGGTCCTGACAGCTGGTGGGGGCACATAGTTTCGGCCGCCCATATAAGGGGATAAGAATCCACCCTTTCCATCTACGCCTTCCTCCTCCTTCGCTTATCCATTCCTGCGCACTGGAGCTCCAGCGCCCAAGTCTGCATTTCCCACCTCAACCTTCTCCAATCATGTCCGGAGCGGGAGGCAAGTGGATGGCCTCCTCCGTTACGGAGGGGCAAATCAAGAAGCTGAGGAAAGCCGGATACTTGTCCAACGACGTCGTGCACCGGCTCCCAGATGAGGGGTAGCTCATCCCCACCCCCAGGCCCCATGAGAGGGTCGTGTTTCTCCCCCATTTCCTCCACGGACTGGGCTTTCCTCTTCACCCATTTGTCCGGGGGCTGATGTTCTACTACGGCCTGGACTTCCACGATCTGGCCCCGAACTTCATCCTCAACATCTCGGTGTTTATCGTCGTGTGTGAGGTCTTCCTCCGCATCCAGCCCCACTTCGGCTTATGGCTAAAGACCTTCAATGTTAAGCCGAAGGTTGTGGGTGGCCTACAAGCAGAGTGCGGAGGCGCCATGGTGGACAAGATGGCCAATGTCACATGGCTCGAGGGATCCTTTGTGGAAACCATCAAAGGGTGGCAATCGGGGTGGTTCTACATCACCAAGCCGCGTGACCCTGAATGGGCAGCGGCCCCCGAGTTCCGATCTGGCATTCCCACGCGGCTCACCTCATGGAAAGAGACGGGCCTGTTGTGGGGTAATCCGGAAGAGGCGACTGGACTCCAAACCTTCGTCCAGAACCTGATGGACAAGAAGGTTAAACTCGTCAACATAGTCCAGGTCATGCACTTCCGCCGGATCCTCCCGTGTCAACGGTGGGCTTTTAATCTATGGGAATTCGACCCGGCTCAGCACCAAACTCTGTCCAGGCTCTTCGACACAACGCACGAAGATGCTTGGAAGGTGCTTTTCAAGAGCTCCGAGGTCCACCCTCCCACTACCGAGGATTGCAGATTCTGCGCGAAGCGCCAAGCCAGCGCGGTAAGCTTAGTTTACCCATTACAGGGTATTTGTTTTTCATAGTTTGACTCCATGCGGGATCTAAACTCCCATTCCTTTAACAGGACTGGCAGAAGAAGGCCGTACAGATCGACTATCCGGCTCCTTTGCCCCAAGACCCAGCAGACGCCCGCTTGACGAAGCTGCTGGTCCCGGCACCCCACATGGTGCCGGAGAAGAAGGCCAAGAAGAAGGCCACGGGAACTCGAAGGAGCTCCCGGCGACTGGTGGTGTCGGACTCATCGCCGGACGACCTCGAAGCGCACTCCTCCTCTGAAGACGAGGAGGAGGAATAAGAAGCCTCTCCCCCTCCAACAGGGGGAGGAAAGAGAAGGAAGGCCGCCCCAACTGGGGAGGCCAGAGGGTCCAAGAAGGGGAAGACCCTTCTTCCGGACTATGCCTCCGACGTCGAAGACGGCGGAGAGGAGTGGCCATCCAGGGCCAAGCCCCTGGCAAAATCGTAAGTATCCGGTTACCAGAATAACTTGCGTTATTCATTTATTGCATAGTACCTTCTGACGCCGAATATAATCATGCAATCCGCCCAAGGCTAAGCTCGACGATTCATCGAGTGGCTCCCTGGACTCGTCGGATATGAATAGTCTTTCACTCCCGACGGCTTCCTCCCCCCGCCCTACGGACGAAGCCGAGGCGGAGTCCCGAAAGGGGCTGAGCCAGGAGGAGGTGGTCCTGGAGGCACAGCAAGGCGACCTCCCGGACTCCAGGCCCGAAGGGGATAAAACCTTGGAGGGATCTAAGTCCGGCCCTGGGCCGGACACTGCACCGGAACCTTCAGTGGTTCCGGAGTCCGGCAGGCGGCCCCTTTGCAAGAAGGGCAAGCCTACGACGTCGGCGGCCTCCGTCCAACCGGAGGCGCCGGACAATTTGCTGGAGGTGCTTAACGGCACCTCCATCGACGAGGAGCACCGCACTGTTATGAGTGCGGTGATCGAGAAGGTTCCGTCCGCCAAGAGCGGGCTGACAAAAGCTTGTGCCAGACTTCTAACAGGCTTTGAGGTATGTATTTAAAACATGTAAATATGTTACCACATAGACAGTAGCCCCTGATGCTCAGTTTGGTGTTCGGAAAGAAAAGCCGGACTGAGGATCTAAAAAGATATACAGAGGAGTCTAACATAAATATGTCAATATGGGAATGCAGGCTGTGCTGCTGACCTCTGCCGCACTGACTGCGGAGGTCGATGCATTGAAGCAGAGCTTTGAGCGGTCCGAGAATGAGCTCGGCCTTGCCAAGAAGCAGCTCGAGGACAAGGAAGGTAGGTAGTGCCTTATGTAAATATATATAAAAATACCTAGTTGAAAATAATGACAGGACCAACGTGAATGTTACAGGGGCCACAACCGAGGTGGCGACCCTGAAGGAAGCGCTGTCCAAGGCCGAAGATAATGCGGCCATGGAGCGCACCGAGCGAGAGAAACAAGAGGCGCGGGTGGCGGAGGTGCGGCAAGCGCTCAATGCTCTTGTGATGAAACACGAGAGTTTAGAGCTTGACTCAAAGACGCGAGAGTCTGAGCTCGCCTCGGCACTTGAAAGTGCCAAATCTGCCAAAGCCGAAGCCCAAAAGGCCCTCGAGGAGATTGAGGCGATGAAAAAGATAGCGGCGGGTAAGGCATTCTTTATGCAAAGCAAGCATGTGAAAGTGAACTACATGTTACTTACCCGAATCCGGAGCTCTCCAGGAGCATTCGTAGATCTGCCCCGCAGTTTGTCCGCCGCCGCCGCATTCTACCGAGCCGAAGAAGGGAGCTCGATAGAGAAGGTGTTCTGGTTCCAGTATGCTGAGGCCGGACGCCCGGTGCCCTTGAGCGACCAGCTAAAGCAGCTTGTTGAGCTCCATAAGGTGGCCGAACAGGCCATGAAGGGCCTTATAGGCCGGCTGTGGCCTGGGGAGGTCCTGCCTGAGAGCTACTTCGGGCTGGTAAGGCGGCTGGTGGATGCCTGTCTGCGGCTTGAAATCATCAAGCGCTCCGTATGCATCGAAGGCTCCCATAGGGCTTTTGCCCGTGCTAAGGTGCACCGGGGCAAGCTGGATGTTGAGAAGCTGGTGACAGAAGGACCACCGGAGGGGAAGGAGAATCGCAGGCCCGAGATGTATTATGAGGGCGTCCTGAAGGGTGCCCGCCTTGTGGCGAATGAATGTACCAGGGATGTAATTTTTGAGTAAACTCGCTCGTGTTTATCATGTGCGCTGAAAACTTATTCATATGCGCTAAGCAATGCTTTTTGAATTTAAAATATTACCTTCTGTGCGGCCGTTCATTAAATCTGAGAGATGCAAGTCGTCAGCTTCTGCCCCCATGCCACGAGTGCTGGGGTGTTCGGGATAAACCTGAGCACTCTTGTTCCCATTCTTGGGTCCTTCGAGGGAGGCGCTCGGCACAACGAACAAGGCAATCGGACTTATAATGCTTTATCACTCTCACTTAGCCATAGAATTCTATAATTTCAAATTTCAGCGAAGCCCCTAGTATTCGGAAGACCGAGTTCGGGGCGCTATCCACGCGTAGGCCGGACAAAGCCAGCTCCTCGCTCTAAGCGGCATAAGTCTTTAAGGACTCGAAAAACCTCGCGAACAGCGACCAGCTCTCGCCCTATCATGATGATCAGTTTTAGCTTTCTCTACTGAGGTGTTAACCCAGCTCAACTGGGGCACAATCACAGTAGTTCTCCCAGTGCTACCTTAGCCGATATAGCGGAATGTAAGGTACCAAAACATGGGAGCCGGGCAAACCCAACTATTGACCCAAGACATGATTCGGAGCCGATGCATATAATGCTATAAATTCGGGGTGCCGCACTCATGAGAGTGTTCGGTCTTCTCACACCGTATTCTGGAGTAATTAAGCCCCTGGTGTATTGGCCGTACCAAAGTGTACGGTTGCATAATGTCAAAATTGAACATATGTGAGAAATAAATGCAATAATAGACAAGAGATATATATTGTTTATTAAAGGGCTGCTATGAGAGCAGAACGATACAAATAGTGTGATAAGCAAGAGATGGGATTATTTGACATGTCCCCCTCTAGGGGCAAGCTGCGAGACTTTAAGTAAGACAGGTATTTAGCTCGTTATAGAGACCACTTGGACGTTCGACGTGGCTTGCTGTCTCCCTGGCTGTTGCATCGTGTGTTCGGCGAATGTACTGTCGGGCAGGTCTTCCGAATAATGGAGTCCTGAAAGTAAAAAAAAGAAAAATCACAAAAATCGGGAGCCCCTAGTACGGTTAAGCCGCATTCTGGGCGTGCCGTGGTTGTGCCCCTCCCCTTATGCCCATGGTATTTCCAAAGCGTAATTATGTACACGTGCTACTGGTTTCGCAATCTCGCGCGGGCTGGGGTTGGGGCCGCACTGCTATGCTTGCTCGGAACGTGCCAGACGGTCTTGTTGTAGGTTACTTCGGGCGCGCTTGACGTTGTCCGGACGTTTAATAGCCGGACTGGAGAATTTCCTTGAGAGGCTACTTTGTACTTTCGCCGCGAGGGCCGCCGTGTGCTCCTCTGTTCGGAGAGAGCGTTCAGTGTTTCCATTGACCTAATGACTCCGCGAGGGCCTGGCATCTTGAGCGTGAGATATGCGTAGTGCGGCACCGCATTGAACTTTGCAAATGCGGTTCGTCCGAGCAGGGCATGATAGCCACTGTGGAACGGGGCTATGTCGAAGATTAACTCCTCGCTTCGGAAATTATCCGGGGATCCGAAGACCACTTCGAGTGTAACTGAGTCTGTATAGCTGGCCTCTACACATGGTATGACGCCTTTAAAGGTCGTTTTTGTGGGTTTAATCCTTGAGGGATCTATGCCCATTTTCCGCACTGTATCCTGATAAAGCAGGTTCAGGCTGTTGCCGCCGTCCATGAGGACTCTAGTGAGGTGAAATCCGTCAATGATTGGGTCTAAGACCAATGCGGCGAATCCGCCATGACGAATGCTAGTGGGGTGGTCCCTTCGATCAAAAGTGATCGGGCAGGAGGACCATGGGTTGAACTTTGGGGCGACTGGCTCCAACGCATATACGTCCCTGAGCGCACGCTTCCGTTCCCTTTTGGGGATGTGGGTTGCGTATATCATGTTCACCGTCCGCACTTGTGGGGGAAAGCCCTTCTGTCCTCTATTGTTCGGCGGTCACGCTTCCGTTCCCTTTTGGGGATGTGGGTTGCGTATATCATGTTCACCGTCCGCACTTGTGGGGGAAAGCCCTTCTGTCCTCTGTTGTTCGGCGGCCGGGGCTCCTCCTCGTCATTGATATGCAGCCCCTTGTCTCTGCTCTCGGCACTTAACTTGCCTGCCTGCTTGAACACCCAACAATCCCTGTTGGTGTGATTGGCTGGTTGTTCGGGGGTGCCATGTATCTGGCACGAGCGATCGAGTATCCGGTCTAAACTGGATGGGCCCGGGGTATTTATTTTAAATGGCTTTTTCCGCTGACCGGGTTTAGAGCCTCTGAATCCGGCATTGACTGTCGTATCCTCAGTATTGTCGCCGTTAATGCTGCGCTTGTGCTTGTTGCAACGCGACCTGCCATTGTTGTCCTTGGTATCCGAATTACCAGGGCTCTTGGTCATGTTATTGCTACGAGCTAGCCAGCTGTCTTCTCCCGCGCAAAAGCGGGTCATGGTGTCGTGAGGGCTGCCATGGATTTCGGCTTTTCCTGTCCTAGGTGCCGGGCAAGCCATTCGTCTCGGATGTTATGCTTGAAAGCTGCGAGGGCCTCTGCGTCCGGACAGTTGACTATTTGATTTTTCTTGGTTAGGAACCGTGTCCAGAATTGTCTGGCCGATTCCTCTGGCTGCTGAATTATGTGGCTTAGGTCATCGGCGTCTGGTGGTCGCACATAGGCGCCCTAGAAATTGTCCAGGAATGCGGATTCCAGGTCCTCCCAGCAACCAATTGACTCTGCTGGCAAGCTGTTAAGCCAATGCCGAGCCGGTCCTTTAAGCTTGAGTAGGAGGTATTTGATAGCGTGTAGATCATCACCACGGGCCATGTGGATGTGAAGGAGATAATCCTCGATCCATACCGCAGGATATGTTGTGCCATCGTATGATTTGATGTTTACGGGTTTAAAACCCTCGGGGATTTGATGATCCATTACTTCATCTGTGAAGCATAGTGGGTGTGCGGCGCCTCTGTACTGGGCTATATCACGACGTAGCTCGAATGAGCTTTGTCTGTTGTGTTCGGCTTGGCCGTATTTGCCATATCCAGCATGGCGGTTATCGTCACGTGTCGTGGGGTGCCCACGCGATCCGTATATCGATCTTGTTTGCCTTGCCTTGTCCTCCAATATGTCTCGCAGGTCTGGCGCGTTTCCCCGTGCCTTGGCACTTTTTGAGCGGCGCCGGGGTGCGGCTTGAGTTGAGGGCCGAAAGGCCTCTCTGTCGCGGCCACGGGGTGGCCGATTGGCCGCATCATACGCTGGTGATGTAGGTTTAGTTGCTTCCTCCTCTAGTTGGGGTAGCAGCCTGCGCTTTGGGTAGCTCTTGGAGGGGCGTTCGAGTTTGTACTCTTCAGCAGCGAGGACTTCCGTCCATCTGTCGGCTAGCAAGTCTTGGTCAGCTCTAAGCTGCTGCTGTTTTCTCTTGAGGTTGCTTGCCATGGCCATGATCCTGCATTTGAAACTCTCTTGTTCGACGGGGTCCTTAGGCACGACAAATTCATCATCGTCGAGGCTTGCTTCGTCTTCGGAGGGAGGCATGTAGTTATCGTCCTCGACCTCTCTGTCTTTCGCTCTCTCATGAGGGCTGGCTTCTCCATCCTCCTGCACTGAATCCTGCTGGAGGGGGTTGTCTTCGGCACTGTCCGGGGTGTTATTGTGTCCAGTGCCGGACTCGCTGTTTTTGCTTTGGCGGGATTTAGAGCGGCGCCGCTGACGCCGGTGCTTAGGCTGTTTCTTGGAGGGGTCATCCTCCGTTGTTCCATCGCCATCCCCTTCTTTTGGGGTGACCACCATGTATATGTCGTATGACGAGGTGGCTTTCCAGTGCCCTATAGGCGCTGGTTCTTGGTCGTCTCCTTCATCGGCGTCCATACCGTCGATGTCTTTGGAGTCGAAGTCGAGCATGTCAGTTAAATCATCGACAGTGGCTACGAAGTGGGTGGTGGGTGGGTTTCAAATTTCTTCGTCCTCCGCATCCCAACCTTGCTGACCATAGTCCGGCTAGGGCTCTCCTGATAAAGAGAGAGACTTTAGTGAATTCAGGATGTCCCCAAAGGGCGAGTGTTGAAAGATGTCCACGGCGGTGAACTCCATGATCGGAGCCCAATTGGGTTCGATCGGGAGAGGTGCGGAAGATTCGGAGTCTGGCACCCTGGAGTCACGAGCTCCGCGATGGACAAGATTGGTGTTCGGCATGATCGCCATAGAGATTGCAGCCCCCGAGGCGGCGTCCAGCCGCCCGTCCTCGATCGGCGCAATCGGCTCCGAGCTAAGGGTCGGAGCGGACACCTGAGCGGCGCTCTGGGCACTGTCCGGCGGTAGAGCTAGATCATGCCCATCGTGACAGTGCGGCGTGCTCGGCTGTGGCTCGAATCCATCGAACATCAAGTCTCGGCGGATGTCAGCCGTGTAGTTTAAACTTCCAAATCTGACCTGATGGCCAGGGGCGTAGCTTTCGATCTGCTCCAGATGGCCAAGTGAATTGGCCCGCAGTGCAAAGCCACCGAATACGAAGATCTGTCCGGGGAGAAAAATCTCACCCTGGACCGCGTCGTGGTTGATGATCGAAGAAGCCATCGGGCCTGAAGGTGACGACATAGAGGAACTCTCATTGAAAGCACCAATGTCGGTGTCAAAACCGGCGGATCTCGGGTAGGGGGTCCCGAACTGTGCGTCTAGGCGGATGGTAACAGGAGACAAGGGACACGATGTTTTTACCCAGGTTCGGGCCCTCTCGATGGAGGTAAAACCCTACTCCTGCTTGATTAATATTGATGATATGGGTAGTACAAGAGTTGATCTACCACGAGATCAGAGAGGCTAAACCCTAGAAGCTAGCCTATGGTATGATTGTTGTTCGTCCTACGGACTAGAACTCTCCGGTTTATATAGACACCGGAGAGGGCTAGGGTTACACAGAGCCGGTTACAACGGGAGGAGATCTACATATCGTATCGCCAAGCTTGCCTTCCACGCCAAGGAAAGTCCCATCCGGACACGGGACGAAGTCTTCAATCTTGTATCTTCATAGTCCGGGAGTTCGGCCATTCGGACACCCCCTAATCCAGGACTCCCTCAGTGGATGAGGGACTTCGAGGTGTTGCTGTGGATCAACGTCGTCGGGGAAGAGGCTCTGGCTGGGTGGCGGACAGAGCAGGGTGTAGGGCTTCATCGCGGGTTTTCGCGGCCTCGGTGTACGAATGGGTGGGTGGATGGGATGGCAGTGGGGAACCATGGCTTAGGGACACGCCTGTCCGAAATGTGGGGTAAGTTACGAAAGTACCCCCACCGATTTGAGGCGGTTCTTTCGGTTCAGGGCTACCACGGGCATTTCGCGTGTCGGGATTTCACAGGAGGTGGGAGTTTTTGCGCGTGTTGTAATTTCGGAATAGCATGGTGCGGGTTGAGATGGAGGGAGTTGTCGGAGCACGACGAGACAAAGATATATCTTAAATATTTCGGGCTAACAAGCCGCGCGTTGAAATTTCCGGACAAGCCTAACGCGTATTGTACCAAATCAATGCCCACTACAAATGTCATTCAAAACTTTGAATTCATGTTATGTTCAATTAAATATTTTGCTACGTGTATAATGCATGCAACCTACTACTCAAATGAACGTTTTAGTGCATTCCAAACGTATATACTACTGCTTCAATATGAATTAAATTTGAATTCGTCTCTCTATTTGAATAAGATCTACAGTAATGATTGTTGTGAAGTCAAAGCATTTGAATTCGTTTCTCTGTTTTAATAAGATCTACAATCATCATTATTGTCAAGTTAAACCATCGTTTGTGTATTATCTTCACATCACACCACATGATTAGTCTCGAGTTACATATGAACTATGTGTACTATATGAACTCGAACTCGATTTTTTGAATCCACTTTATGTTGATTTCAAATCACATTACATTTCTAGCTCTAGCTAGATTTTCATAATCTAAACCATGTCTCGGATGTATAATGTGTTTATCACATTATGTATGGTGCCCCGCCCCCTACGCCTACAAGTATTTAGATGTGAGTTGCAAACACCACACATTACCACAAATTCAAATAAAATGTTAGAATGTTCGATATATAGTATTGTTTAGATTGTTCGATATTTAGTTGTAAGCTGCAAACGCCACACATTATCACAAATTCAAATAAAATGTGAGATTGTTTGATGTATAGTATGGTTTAGATTGTTCGACATTTAGCTGTGAGTTGCAAACGCCATGCATTATCACATTATGGTATAACATGTGCACAGCACGTGTATCACCGCTATATTCATGCATGCATATGTTTAAAACACTATGATCTCATATTCAAATATATGAATCCGCTTTCATATCAAATTATGATCTCTGTTAGTCTCTTACACCCACACAATCCTCTAACCTTTGTAGCTACCACTAACTTTCTCTCGTGCATGCACACACCCTCCTCGCCCTCCCCCTCCCTCGGCATTCTATCCACCGGGCACATTCATTTTTTTAGGTCATTCTCCCAGAGTCTCCGCAACTCCTTTCCGACACACACCGATCGATAAACCTCTCCAGCGACGCCTGCCTACAACATACACGCGCACCTTCAATCTCCTCCTTTATGTGTCCTTTCCTCGTGTCTCTCATACGGTCACACACACATGTAAACTCTCGCCCCTCTTTTCATCGATCTCACAACCGCACACTCCTCCCCCTATCTAGCTAGTAGCTGGGCCTCTCACACCACCTCCTAGCTCCATTCTCTATGTCTATCCGTCTCACTGGGCCTTATTTGCCTCTAACAAATGGACGTACACCGACCAATCTCTCGCTATACATATAGCTAGCTAGGTCCTTATAACTCGTTTTTACCCACGCATCGATTGATCTACCTCATTAGTTATGTCTCTCCCTTCCTCCGACAAACAACAATTGATCTACCGATCTAGTTAGGTTTGCTTACCAAACACATGGTTCCCCTTCATCATCCACGGATGCGTCCCGACAGATCTATCACACACAAGCACACACAAAAACACATCCCCACTCTTATTGATAACATTGCAGTTCCACCCTCAGTTTGTCTAGTAGGCCTCTCCCACCATCTTCAAGAGGCAACTCCATCACCCATCCAACACTCCCTCCCTGTCCCTTCCTCTCTCTCTCTCTCTCTCCTCTCTCTCTCTCTCTCTATCCCATCATATTTCCCGTCCTTCAGTTATGTATGGATGTTGACCGATCTCCCTCAAGACATAGCTGGGTCGCTCCTTCTGAACACATATACGAGTCGTTCTACCTCTATAGTTAGGCCTCTGCCTACCCCTCCCCCCACCCCCTCCCCCCCACACACACACATCGATACATCGAGCGCTCTAGTCATGTCTCCCTGCCACACACAAACTTGACATGTGCCCTCTGACGTTCCGGTAGGTCAGTCGCCCTATATCTTTGACTTGCACACACACACACACAATTTTGATGGCTCTCTTCGTCGATCTCGCACCCACCCACTTGATCCTCTCTTCGACTCTATCGATATCTATGACCCCTCCCTCTCTTCTCGTGGATTGCCCGACCCTCTATATATGATATGGATAGGCCTCCATTTCACACACATTGCATGCAAAATTTTGTTTGAGATGTCATCGATAGATATTCCCACAAATACATTCACGAAATCAACCCCCCCCCCCAAAAAAACAAAAAACACTCACGAACGCGGTTTGTATCTCTCACACACACTCACATAGGTGGGGGACATGCACGAAGAGAAGAGGTGCATGCACGGCGCACGTACTCCCATCTCTTTCCCAACCACACCCGCGCGGGTACACGGTGGAGCTCATTTCTGTACGAAAAAGGCAGCCCACATGGTAATTTGGCATGTGTACTGGTTGTCCACTTGGTGGAGGGAGGATCATCTACCACGGGTGAACAAACAAATTGCGACTTGAGGCGTTATGTTAAAAAAGAGGCAAACCATGTGGGGCCTACCATAGAGGCAATGCTCTATGCACTGGAGTACTTTTGATGTGTCTCATCAACTCGCAGAACAAGGAGAAGCTTGCTTAGTATGCCGTCTCCCCCTCCCATGGGCGTTGTGGCTCGCAGGATGAGGTGAATCTTGCTTAGTACTGTCCGCCTTACGCTCGCAACCTCGCCCATGCGCGCGGTGGCTCGCAGGACGAGGAGAAAAATTTACTACTCCCTCCGTTTACTCCTCGTCCCTACTACTTCGTTATAGAGATTATGTCATATTGTTTGGAATATATATGTCCTTTAGTAGATTTCAATATGAACTACTAGTACGTACTCCAAACACTGATGTATACAGACGTATTTTAGAGTGTAGATTCACTCATTTTGCTCCGTATGTAGCACTCTCCCTCGCCCCTCGACCCTCGCCCACGTGGTGGACGTGCAACAATTGATTCGGTCTCATATAGCCAGAACGATATACACTGCACTACCATTATTGCTCGACTTCCCGAAGAGGTGAACAACCAATCGCAAGGTTAATATTTTGGAGATGCCAAGCGCAAGGTTATAGGAGAACGAGTAGTAGGTACCGTGTCATTTATAAATAAAGTTTTTTATCTTCAGTGGCACATACGCAATATGATAGGTTCGTATGGAGAGAAAAGGAAACCGCTCCACTATATACATAGTCAGGACGGGCCAGCCTACACGGTTGCTTGCTGGGGTTGCTCTCTTCACACTCTCTCACACAAAACGACTGTGGCCACATCTCTAACATCCCGGCGGATCATGTCCGCCGGGGGAAGGGGTGGATGCTTAGTGTAGATGCGGTCACCGTCGCCGACGGTGAAAACCCACTGTCGGCACGTCCCGATCAGGGGTCCCCGTCGTTCTCTCTCACAAAGCCGGTGAGGTTGCCTTCGTCCCTTGCTCGCTGCTGCGACATGGGCAGTTGCCGCCTCCCGCCGCCCTCCTCAAGGTTGAGCTACGTCCCTCAGGTACAACTCCCTTTATAGCCGGCTTGCACCACTGCTCCAGCTGCCCACATCACTCCATGTGGATATTTCTCTACTTCTTTGCCCCACACATACCTCTACTGGCTTCTACGTACTGTATTCGTGATGAGTTTATGTCTCATCAACTAGTCCCAATAATCTTATTCTAATCATGCTTCTTCAATTTCTTTGCCACAGGGATGCTCATCTCGATTTTGGTGAAATTGCACAAAATGATCCGATGGTCAAAAGGTTGCAAACTTCATTTCTTAGGAAGCTTGAACGTTGCTAGAAAATTGAAGCCTGGTTAGGGTTCACGGTTCAAGGGCTAGGGACTGCATGGATCATTTTTTTTCTTTAGCTGCCTCTGTTCCAAAATAAGTGTCAACTTTAGTAGTAGTACAACTTTGTACTAAAGTTTGCATAAAGTTGAGACACTTATTTTGGAATGGAGGGAGTACATATTTGCTATGTTCTGTCAATCATTGAGATGCAATAGCATGCATGTTAGTCTCCTTTGTATTTGATAAAATGTTGCAACGGGCAACCTTGGACGCAAGATACATGTAACAAAAGCTGGAAGCTTCATAGCATTGTACAAATCTGTCTCGCTGATAAATTACAGTACGTACTATACTAGTACTTCCTCCGTTCCTAAATGTAAGTCTTTGTAGAGATTTCACCATGAACCACATGCGGATGTATATAGATGCATTTTAAGTGTAGATTCATTCATTTTGTTCCGTATGTAGTTCACCTAGTGGAATCTCTACAAAGACTTATCTACTAGTAATAGCTAGCCCCCACTACTAGGAATTCACTATCCTCTCCTTGAGCCACATCATCAAAATTAATGTAGCCGTTAGATGAACTAAATCAATCCATAATAGTCGTCTGATCTAGACATTGAGAGGCTCCGCACTAAACCACATGCAAGCATGCAGAAATACTGTGGCATGCATGTGAGTGGGTTTTAAATCACATCAACATATCTGCACGCAAGCATGCACCGGTAGCATGTATGTAAGTGAGCTTTTAAGTCCCATTAACATGTCAAAAAGAAAAATATAATCCCATTATGCAGTAGGAGTTGGCTGATCTTTTTTCCTTACATCGGATGATCTCATGATGATGGGAGTTTTTTTAGTTTGGCTACCACATTTGTCATGCGGTTATATAGTTTTTTTAGTTCTATGAAATCGATAATTTTACGCAGAGAGATATACGGCTGTTCTGCGGCAACGCGCGGGGACTCATCTAGTAGTATTTAGGAACGGAGGGAGTACTATGTAAAGAGTTAGGTGTCGCACGGTGTCCAGAAAATATGGTGATAGTGTGAGATGGGCCATGTAATCACTGAGCCTGCGTGTTTTCACTGCTCTTGCACTCCTGCACTGTAAGAATGGAGAAAATTGTAATCTAGTAGTACCTCCTTTCGCCGAAAGCGTGGGACATCCAGCAGTCCTACCACCTCAGTAATAAAGACCAATGAGCCGTCAAATCACATAGACCCATCAGTAAGTTGGACGGACGAAGCAACCATCACTCTTGCGCCAGTGAGAGGTCGCGTCCGCTCTACCCGGGCATGAATGCGGCACCGATTCTTTAGAGCGGCGCTGACGTTTCGGGCAGGAAGCGTGCACGAGTGATGGAGGGGCTTTGGGTGGGCCAAGCTGGTCAGGAGCGGGCGTGGCAGTTGTCCGCCTGTCCCTACCGGACACGCCCGAAAACGAGAGGATGCACCGACTCGCGGCTAAAATTGTACACTACACACCATCTCTCTGTAGGAGTAGGTCGATCTGTCGCTCTCTCTAACACACACATGCTGTTAAACACACACACACACACACACACACGCACGCACGCACACGCACGCACCTTGGTCCCGCTGCACCTTCTAACGTGACTTATTACACCTAGATGGAGGGAGTAGTAAGTACAAGATACGGTGGCACACTGACTTAGGTCGAATACAAGTGCCCAAAATTGTGTGCATGTTATAATAAGGATTCACTTAAAATAGTACATGAGCAAATTGAGGGATCAATTGGACAGTGTTCCCGAGTAGTAGCGAGATGTGTGAGGTAAGATACACCGCTGGCGCTTTTATTTTTTCTTATTAATTTGTTTGTTTCACCCTCTGACTGGTGGGACCCTACGTACTACGTGGAGAGAGGTAAGGTGACTAAGGCTGCATTATTTCTGCACCACTGTGGATAGTCTTACCACCAAAGCCACATGACACAATTATGATTTAAATCCCAATGACTCCCACACACACACACACAAAAAAACACGGCATGCTTGTCACACAAATGCAGGAATGTATAAAAGGTTATTTTCCTCTCATTGAACATAATGGGAGGGTTGTGTAGCTGGTTAGCCCGTTCGCTCATCAAACTTGAGGTCTCGGGTTCCACTAAAAAAACTTGAGGTCTCTGGTTCGATAACTACACTTGAGCATAATTTCTGCCAGGAGGATTCTTTGACTGGTCAAAATGGATGGATACGGAGCTATACGATCTCGCAGTGACCGTATAATCACGTCATCACGTACTCTATAAGCTGCAGCCTCGGCGCTTGTTTTCTCGGGTTTGCACGCTTCACACTCTCTCTCCAGTATATATATACACGCTGGAGCCTCAACGCTTGTAGTTGCTCTCTTCACAATCTCTCACCCTCTCCAGATCTAAACAAGACTTCGTTGGCCTCTCTTTCCCCTCACTGCTGCTCAAAGAGCTGGCGGATCCGTCCGCCGAGAAGGGAAGGAGGCTGAACACTATGGCCGTCGGCGAGGGAGGGAATCCACTACCGGCGCAACTGTTCACTTTCACCCAGCGGCGGCGCGGGAGGGCCTCCGACCCCTTCTTCTTCGACGTTGTTCCGTCGCCCACCAAACCACGCCCCAAGAACCTTAAGGTATAATTTACTTATTCCACATGCATTGCTCTAGCTGCATGTATACCATGAATCTAGGACGTGGTTCAAAGAGGAAAGGAGTGTGGGAAAGTAGTGGGGAAAGTTGTATCGCATAAATCTACGATGTGGTTCAAAGAGGAAAGGAAGGGGCGAAAGTACTAGTACAGACTGGCTATCCAGCACCTACATTGGTCGAAAAGGAAAACAATGACAAACACAGTACGCACATCTGTAACGAACTGATCTTTTGTTTTGGGGGACAAGGCTATAGAGTTTGAGCAGGACTAGATTTTCTGCGCTCACATGGGGAAAGGTGTCTAAAGATAACAAAACTAGGACCAACACAAATATGCTCCTTGGTTGTTTGTTCTTTGTTGCAACAGACTGTGCATGACCACAGTACATCGGTAGATGCACATGGTGCTGGTGCGTCCATTGTCCCGTGCAACTCTTTAGTTGTTGTTAATCTAAGGCCCTGTTTGGTTAAAAACTCCCTAGTCCCTACCTGCTTGGTTCCAGGGACTAAACATGGACTAGAGGTTATTAAATGACATGCTAAAAGACCATGTTACCCTTAGTATTGAACTAATAGAGACAAGGTGCGATGCCTGGAAGGGGAAACTGTTGGAAAACGTCCCGAAAAGACTCCCTCGGGGTCTTCTTTCTTTAGTCCAAAAAATGCCCACTTTTAGTCCCTAAAAGTCCCTCCTGTTTGGTTTAGATGGTACTGACACGGAGTTTTTTTAGTACCTACACCAAAATGTCCCTGTAAACAAACACCCTCTAATAATGCCGCTGGAAAATTGATGCAATGCCACACTCACATGGCGGAGGACGAAAAAAATTTAAGGTGGGGCGGACTCTTAAGCACAATAACAAGCAATTCTCTTCTTCCGCGGAATTCACTTGATTTTGATGAGCGACTTATGTCATAGCCAACAAAGCATCGATACATGGACATGGACACGATGATACGGATACGAGGATACGGGATACGACAATTTTTAGAAACATCCATATGACGAATACACATAAATAATTAATAAAATGCAATGTAATAAAGACAGAATAATTGATTGTGTGACATACTGAGACGAGATCAAAATACTGAGCCATTTGTTGCCTCCATGCCTCTTTTCAAGTCCTCAATGATCGAATGATCACCAATTTCCTCAATCCTCTTGGTATGTCCACTCCCCTAGCCTGACCAAAAAATTCAGCAGGTTAGCAGCAGCAAGCAACAACATTACATAGCATTACAGCAATGCAAAGCAGTCAAGTGCTAAGCAGCAGCAAGCTAGCGGCCAGAGCCCAGCTCATCTAGTAAGCGTGAAGCAGCCAGCAAGCAAGTGCCGAGCAGCCAGTGCATCGGAGCAGCATGACAGGTAGGAGGCAACATCACAGGCGGACTAAAGCTGGCGCCGTTGCGTCGTCCGCTTGGACGTAGCCGTCACTCAGCTATCGCTGGGAGCTAGGGATTAGGCCCAAATAGCGGGGCTGCATGCGTCGCTGGGCGTGCCATAGGCCCAATTAGCATGGCTGCGTGGCCCTTTTCTCTTTTCAATGATTTTTCCATCTAACGAGAGTCAGCAGTTACTAAAAAAATGAGAGTCAGCGAGCCAGCAAATGATGGTATGCATACAGGTATAAAAGATTACTTACAAAATCAAGGTAGGGAAGACACCCAACCTCGCTCAAAGCAAATTACATGTTTAACGAATTTTATTGTTAATATAATCTCTATGTTAATATTAATCAATGCCACCATTTGAGAAATGCTACTGTCTTGCTTTCTTTCCCATCTAGATAAGGTAGATGCTCCTTTTTGTTGGCTTATGTGTCATCCACCGTTATTGACCACTAGTTGTTTCCTTTGCACCTCTGTGTAAATAGGGTTATCTACTTGACCTCATTGCCATTGTGACATTTTGTTGCACTGCACAAAACACTTTTGTTTTAAGAGTGTTTTGTGCAGTTCAACCAAAATGTCACACCGACAACGTTGCTTGATTGCTTGATCTTAGTGGAACTGCACAAGAGGAGATCTTACTTCCTATCCCTGTTGGCACATTTGGTTCAGATCTTATTCTTGTGAGTTGTTTGAATTCCGCATCATGAGAGGTCAGTACTAGCCTTCTTTCACATGATTCTGCAGTGTGCTTTCATATGTTGTGCTACTTGTATGGTAATGTTGCTTGATTTTAGTGAATTGCACAAATGGAGACAAGACTTCCAATCTGTATGTGCACCGTAATATCCCATTGAGGTAAGATAAGGATATTTCACAACTGTTGGCCTGTATTTTGCCACTTTCATCAGAAAATTAATGTCATTGTTTAGTGCTATACTTGTGCTCCCTAATTGACATGCCAAATCTTACATTGAAGGCGAAGCTTGTCAGTTATTGAACCAAGTGATGAAGGGGAAGAACAAGCGGAAAAATAAAAATCAACTCCCGGTGCTGTAATGAAGCACTGGAACTGTGATGACACAAATAATGATATAGTTTTGCATCTTAATTTATTGCTATGGCTGGAACGAGCAATTGTGTTGCCACTGATTTGATGACACTCTTAATGTAATATGTAATTATCTCTACTTGTGCAAACAGGGATCTTCTTTGAAGATACCATATATTTTGGTGGAACTGCACAAACAGATGTTGGAAACATTAAACTAATCAAGGAGTATATAGTAAGCATGGCCACCACAGTAGATAGCAACAGATGGTTCCGGAGAAGTGCTTGATTTGTATGCTTTACACAATAAGCCTCCTGACAAAGGTTGGTACTCGCCCACTGATTTCATCCATATGATTGAGCTTTGTCATCTATATTGGTGTTGTGCTACTGTTTAGATACTATCATGAAAAAGTGGTATTGTTCTTGAGAAGTGCTTCATCTGTGCTGTTTTAAATATTTCCTTTCCTTTTTTTCAAGCAAACAGGGATGCTAGCATTTAGTTGTCCTCTTGTCTTTGCACAACAGGATCATCTTCCTCTGAAGGAGAATATGGAGTACGTGATGTGACTAGTTCCGATTATGCCAGGATGAAGAAGCCATGTCTATCTTCTCATCAGAAGGAGCAGTTGAAGGATGGTTACATTACTCCCCACAAGACCAAAC
The DNA here is from genome assembly GCF_018294505.1 of Triticum aestivum. NCBI lineage: Eukaryota > Viridiplantae > Streptophyta > Magnoliopsida > Poales > Poaceae > Triticum > Triticum aestivum. The sequence goes on along the minus strand of NC_057813.1, from coordinate 142,702,432 downwards.
TAACTTCAGCTCAGAAGGACTGACAAATCTCCATTTTTTTGCTGTGATGCGCGAGTACAATGTTGTTCTAGGATTCTTTCTGGTGAATTCCATTTTTCTAAAAGTGTGCTCTACATGGACCATGTAGGTGCCCTATTTAAATTGTCGATTCATAGTATAGTTTGCTTTATACTAATCACTTCTTTTGTATTTGTGCAAACAGGGGTGTTCAGCTTGATATCAATGGGAACTGCACAAAATTTTAATGAATACATCGAATCATTCATTTCCACCACAAGAACGGAGGTGCCGATAAGTTCAAGGGTTGCAACATATAAGGGCGAAATCATACAAGCTATGCGTGAATTTGGTTGATTTTTGGTGGAACTGCACAAAAAGAACAACTGGTTTATTTAGCACGAGGTGCCATGTCAATGTCCGAACTGATGGCAAACCCTGCCCATTCCACAATCATAGGCATTTGATATTTTGGAATGGGACAACCTTGTCAAATTTTGCTCATTGATTTTAAGACATGTGTTTGATATTTTCGAATGGGACGCCCTTTGCTGTCAGCAGCATCGATCATTTTTTTTTCTTTACTCTTTAGTTGTGAAGTAAATATTGCCTCTAACATGTGAGTCGCTGAGATGCATAATCATCAATTGTTTTGAATGTTCTCTATGAATTCCCAGCCCTGTGTGTTTGATTGCAATGTACAGAAACGCTAAAAAGCTGCTCAAACTCTTTGTACTCCTTTTGTTCCTTTTTACTTCGCACATTGTGAAAGTGCATACTTTTCTGTATAAGATAGGTCAAAGTAGAGATACTTTGACTACAGACAAAACTTGTATGTAGACTAGAAAGGACGGGAGGGAGTACATGTGAAACTGCTGCAAACGAGGTGATAACCCTAGGAATAATGCTAGTACATATTGTTTTGCATGTTCATCCAATGCCAGTGATACAGGAATTCGAACTAATTGAAATAAATTCATTCATACACGGTCGGATTTCATATAAACATGCCAGATTTCATTATATTTCATACATTCTTCAACTAAAAAGGGGTGCGCTGGAGGTATAATTAATTAACCAAAGCTACCCACATGTGTCCCACTGAGCCGAACAGAAGCTTCAGTGACTTAACTACAGGTGCAGTTCCATAACTAACATGTGGCCTGTTGGGCACATGTGTCAGTCAGCCAACTGCACCAGCAGTTAAGTAGAAGCAGCGTTCTTCTCCAGCACAGCTCTCCAACTCCACGTCACCGCCAAGAAGCTAACCGGCTGTCAATGGTCAATCCGCCTAGCTTGGCTTCAATCGAAGGGTAGCAGCGGTGGCCTTGCTTGGACCCGAGCGGCGGCGACATACCGTATTATACTCTTCCTCATTTTCTGTGTGGCGCGGCCTCGTTGGCAGCGGGGCGGGGCCTCGGCGGAGCCGGCGATGTCCTCTGTCTCGTTGCCGGCGGGCGGCGCCTTGGCAGAGCGGTGGAAATCCTCCCCCTCGTTGCCGGCAGGGTGGGGCCTCGGCTAAGCCGGCGATGTCCTCTGCCTCATTGTTGGCGGGGCGGGACCTCGCCGGAGCCTGCGGTGTCCTCTGCCTCGTTGTTGGCGCCACGGGGCCTTGGCGGAGCAGGGCCTCGTCGACGCCAGCGAAGCGGGCACTCGTCGGAGCTGGCATTGTCCTCTGCCTCGTCCTCGGTCTCGCCAAACAGTGCCTCGCCCTCTTTATCGCCCTCTTTGTAGGCGGTCGCCCCGCCACCCGCATGCGGTACCGCCAGCGCTCGAGGCGGCCCTCGCGGGCGGAGCGATACGTGTCGAGCAGCGCCTCCTGCTCCGCCCGCTCCGCGGCGATCTGCTCCTCTACCTGCAGGTGCTCCGGGAGGAGATGATTGTTGTAGGCGGCGTCGGCCTGCGCCTCCCGGAACTGCTTTTCACGCATCTGACTCACCGTGTCGATATATTGGGCACGGGCCTCGCCGATGGTCATGGTGCAATGCACCGGCGAGGATGGCACGGAGGAGGGGGTTGACGCCTGATCGTCGACTACCATGTTCTCCATTGAGACGTCGTCGTCCTCCGGCTGCCTGCCGGCCAGCCGGTCGGCAGAAATGGCTGCCATCTCCTTGTGGTTCGTCGTCCTCCTGTCCCGAAGAGCGCTAGAGCGCGAGGAAGCCATGGTGGGAAGTAGTGATATGGACAGGAGAAAGGGAACGGATGCGGATGATTGCCGCTATGGCCGGCGCAGCAGTTTATATAGCAATGGTGGGCGGCGGAGGGACGGACGTGTGGCGCCGGAGTAGCCGCCTCGGCAACTGCATATTATTAATGTGGGCGGCAGATGGACGAACGGACGGCACTTGTGTCGTTTGAAGGCGGAGCAATCGCCTGCACCGGGAAGCGGGGTGGGTGGCGCTGACTGTTTCGGGCGGAAAGCGCGCGCAGGCGAGGAGATGACTTTACTTGGAGAGGATGACAATGGGAACCCACCAGGACCATAGCCTCACGTACGCAAGTGCCTCCTTATATATATATATATATATATATATATATATATATATATATATATATAACTATAATTTATTTTGCTTCCTCCTGGTTTCCTGACATCACGGTCCCACATCATTGTCAACCTATGTACTCCCTCCTTTCCGGTTTATAGGGCTTATCTCAAAATTTTAGTTTTTCCATTTTATAAGGCTTAATTTGGTTGTTTTCCATCACATATTTAGATTCCAAGGCACATTAAATCATTGCATGCAAGTACTAAGAGAAAATTGATCAATGCATGTACTTTATGCATGCATGCATTACAATTAATGCATTGATAAACATAATTTTTTGAGGATAACAAGAGCATTAATTAGGTGTTTTTGCAAAACTACAAAAAGTATTCCACCACTCGCCATTTACCTTGATTGGTGAGATTTTTGAATTGAGCACTATAAACCGGAAAGAAGGGAGTAGTCAATAAACGAGAGAATTGCACAAGAAGCGGCCGATAGCTGGGACCAAGCAGCTCGAGCAATATTTGTGTTTTTGAGGTGTGAGCACTACAGAGTTTTTCGATGCTTAGCCCAGATATTAATTTTTCTCCTCCGAACAACAACGAAAACATCGCTGCAGGTATTAACTGGGCGGGTTGTGGCCCGTCTAGCCCAGACCCGATATCCAGCCCAGATATTAATTTTTTCAAGCTGAAAATGGCTAGCCCAGCTATACGTTTTTAAGGAATACCCAGGCAAGGTCAAGTTGTTATTCCCCGCCCCGCTGGGCTGCAAATCTTTCCTAGGAGGAATCATTAGGCTTAATAAGAAAATGGATTTTAAGAAATAATAAATGGGATGTAATTATAAAAACTGGGCAGTAACTATAAAAAAAGTGCAGCAAACACGTAATTACCTTATAAAATATTATTTTGGATATTGAAAATTTTAATTTCATTAATTTTTGCGAGCGCAATGTTTCGTTGGATTTTTACGTAATATAAATTTATATTGAAATTGTATTTAATCTAACTAGAAATTTCGGGATAAAAATATTTCGGATCCCATCAAAATGTGGGAAATTGTATTGAATTCTGTTTTGAACGGTTGGTTGAAATGGGCTGTACTTTTAACAAACTGTAAATGGGTTGTAGTAAATTCCATTAGAATTCAAAAATGGGCTGCACATTCTTACAAATCTCAAATGGGCTATAAGTTCTCTGCCACACACTTCTGGCCTTACTAAGTTGACGCGTCCCCTAAAAAAAGAGTTGACGCGTATGCAAGGCTTTGTCAACTTATAGTCAACACATGGTTCTAGTAGCAGTGGCCGTTGGATGTCGTGCTTCTTCTCCAATCTCGGATATTCTAGCTTCACCCGCCCAAAAAATGATTCCTCCCCCTGACATCTGGGGCGCACCATTTCGGAAGCTGACCTGTGGGCCTACTAAGTTGACGTACCAAGGGCTTTGTCAACTTAGTCAATATAAACGATTCTAGCTGCAGTGACCATACGATGTCCATCCAACGGCCGTCGTGCTTCTTCAACCTCTGGTCTTCTTGCTCTAGCCGCCCAAAGCAGTGCCGGCCGTGCCGCCTGCTCCTGCCTCCCATGGCCGGCTGTGCTGCCGTGGAGGCCTCACCGCCCCTTACTACTCCCACTGCTGTACAGGCCATCCCTCCACTCACCCACACCCCCTATTATTCTGCGGCGACGACAGCCTCACACCGCACCCGAACCAGTGAACCCTCGTACTCCTCTCCGCCTGTGCATCCACTGCCGCATCTTCCCCGACTCCGCGTCGTCCCCTTCCTAGGCCTCGCCGTCGTCCACCACCGTGGTGCTCTCGGCGCGGCGTGGTCAACGTGGTCAAGGAACGACTTCCATCAGACATGGACTATACGTGGAGAGGCTGACAGCTGGGTCCACGGACGCAGCAAGGAAGTGCCTCCTTATTACGCGGAAAATAATGATTCCTCCACCTGACAGCTGGGACCCACGTGACGGGCCACTGTATTTCGTGAAAAAAATGTTTCCCCCCTGACTGCTAGGACCCACCAGCTACATCTTCGCACGCAAGGAAGTGCGTCCGGGCAACAAAAAAAAAGATTCGCCCCCCTGACTGCTGTGACCCACCAGCTACATCTTCGCACGCAAGGAAGTGCGTCTGAAAAAAAAATGATTCGCCTCGTGACTAATGGGACCCACCAGCTACATCTTCGCACGCAAGGAAGTGCCTGATAGTCGGGACCCACCTGGTCGAAGCGTACGTAGCGTTGTCATTCTGGTCGCGAACGCGTACGTACATACTGGTGGATGTAGAGGCGCACACGTGTCGTAGTAGAGGCGCGCACGTGTCGTAGTAGAGGCGCGCATGTAGCATGTACACGTATGTACAGCGGCCAGTGTGCAAGAAAGAAAATATGGCCACGTATGTGTACATACGAGCGGGGTCTCAAACGCCTACTCGCGCATACGTACGGCCAGGGCTCGTGTACATGGCTGGGTCGGAATGGAGAAACAGCATCGTCGTCGTGTTCATGGGGAGCCAACCGGCTGGGTCAGAACGGAATGCGTCGTCATGTTCATCGGGAGGGCTTGGACAGAACAAGCGATGGAAACGAGGCCTGGCGTACCGCAGAACGGAGGAAACGACCTTGTGTTCGACCGGCCACATTCAAAACGGGATCCTGTTCATTGGGAGGGGTCTGGCGTACCGCAAAACAGAGGAAACGGACCTCCTATGGTCAAAACGGGGGTCCTATTGGTCGGGAGGGGTGTGGCGTACCGCAAAACGGACGAAAGGGACTTGTGTTGGAGCGCTACAGTCGAAACGGGGGTCCTGTCTTTGGGAGGGGTGTGGCGTACCGCAAAACGTGACTCCATGGGATACTGTTCATCTCCACCGTCGACCTCCTCCAGCCTCCACGGGCTACTGTTCATCCACCGTCGACCTCCTCCAGCCTCCACGGGCTCCTGTTCATCCAACCTCCACCGCATGCTACTCCACCGGCTACTGTTCAACCACCCCTCTACGGGCTCTTGTTCAACCACCCCTCCACGGGCTACTGTTCATCCACCCCTCCACCATCTACTGTTCATCCAGCGCTCCACGGGGTCGTCCTGTTCATCCAGTCCTCCACGAGGTCCTGTTCATCCAGCCCCAACTGGCTCAATCGAGGCAACACCACGGGGTCCTGTTCATCCACCCCCACCGCTCACTGTTCATCCAACCCCCCCCCCCCCCCCCGCAACGCTCACTGTTCATCTAGAGAGGCAACATCGATCGGCTTCAGTTAGCAGTAGTAGCGAAGGAATCTCTCGATCGGGTTCAGTTAACAACCATCGATCGATCGCTCAGGTTCAGTAACGCGTAGCCTGCAGTGCAATCGCTCGGGTTCAGTTAGAGCCCAATGCCTCGCACACACGCGCGTACGTGTACGAGATAAACGCGCATCGCTCGGCCCCCGACCACCCACCGTAACCGGGAACTCCCCGAAATTTTCCTCGCCCTCGCTTCTACCATAATTTTTTCCGTCATGGACGGCCCAAAGAATGTCATGCAGCTGCGTCTCCGGCCCGCCCAGGACGAAAAGCCCATTTTCTGTCATGATTTTTTATCATAGAAGTAGGAGCCCACCACATCTATGATGATATCGGGTTTTGTCACAATTATCGTCATAGAAGTGTCATAAGTATGACAGAAAAAAAATTCGTTCGGCCCAAAATGTCACGGATGTGTCTTTTTTTTGTAGTGTGGAGAGTCCTCCATTCATCTTTACAGAGAATTTTGCTGTTTTAACACACCTCATGACCATCTTGGTCCAGTGACTAGAGAAGCCAAACTTCATCAACATTTTCTCGAGGAAATCTCATTCTACCCTGTCATACGCCTTCATCATATCTAGCTTTACAACACATAATGGTTTCCTCCTCTTGTGTGTCCTAATGGCATGCACACATTCATATGCCACCAAGACATTGTCCGTTATCAGACTTCCGGGAACGAAGGCACTTTGCTCGTTCGAAATCATAAACCGCAGCACCACTTTGAGGCGATTGGCCAGTGCCTTCACCGGAATTTTATACAATACATTACACATGCTTATAGGTCGGAATTGTGACAGTAACTCTGGTGAGTTTACCTTCGGAATCATCACAATTACAGTGTCATTGAATCCATTTGGTGTTGCCTTCCCCACCAAAAAATCACGCACTGCTACACACACATCATCCTTCACCATCGACCAGTGCCGCTGGTAAAACATCACCGGCAACCCGTCCCGACCCAGCGATTTCGTGGGCCCCATTTGAAAGAGCGCCTTCTCAATCTCCGAGTCTGTGAACGGTTCATTTAGCTTCAAATTCATTTCTTCAATTCCAGCCTGCTCAATATTTCTCAAAACTCGCGAGCCCTCTAAAGAAAATAAAATTGCGTAGAAATTTGCAGCCTTCGCTCTCATGCCATCATCATCCGTACATTTTGTTCCGTCCTGCCTTTTTTGCGCCTTGACCGTGTTCTTGCGTTTTTTATGTGAAGCTCGGTTTTGGAAGTACTTCGTGTTTTGATCTCCCTCCGTCAGCCAATCAACTCAAGACCTTTGCTTATAATATACTTCCTCCCTCTCGGACAGTTCATGTAGTTGGTCTTCAATATCTTTAATTTCCTGTCTATAGCCTGTATGTGCAGCTCGCTCCTTTGCATCCACTAACTGTCCCTTTAGATGTATAATCTGCCTTCGGATAGACCCAAAGACCCTTGGGCTCCACTCCTGCATTGTTTTGGGCGTGTGGTGGAGCTTGCTGCATGCCGCCCCTACTCCCCCGGCTTCCTGATTCGTTGAATGTGCCTTGCGCCATGCATTGGCCACCATCGCGTCATATTCTTCATGTCTAGCCCATGCAGTTTCATAAATAAAAGGCCTCGGCCCCTGCTTGGTCCCAGTGGCAGTGCTGACCGGACCTTAATTACCAACGTCTAATGATCCGACTCTTCTGTCATAATGTGATCCACCTCCGCTGCAGCGAACATCTGCATGAAAGTAGCATTACAAGTAGCTCTGTCCAGCCTTACTTGAATATTTTCCTCCGCATCTCTCTTGTTATCCCAGGTAAAAGGGTGTGTAGAAAAGCCCAGGTCAGCTAGACCACAGTCGGACAAGCATTCCTCAAAGTCTGCCATTTGTCTCAAGTTCCTTGGATTTACCCCTTGCTGCTCATCCTGTGCTAACACTTCGTTAAAATCACATGCACACAACCATGCAAGGTTATCTTGTGCTCTAAGATAGCGGATCACATCCCATGTTTTCTTTCTCTTATCAACACATGGTTCCCCATAGATTCCAGTGAATCTAAAGGTGTTTCCATTGCCCACTATCTTTGCGTCAATGTAATATTGGCACCACGACCTTACCGTAACCTCCACATGGTCTCTCCACCACAAAGCTAGGCCACCACTTTTTCCATTATAGTCCACTGCTACACTGTGTCTAAACCCCACACTCCATTTTAGCCTCTCCATCGCTCTAGCCATTTTTTGTCTCTGATAGGAATACCACCGCTGGGTTGTAAGACCTAACCAGGTCCCAAAGTTTGCCCACTGTCGAGTCCAACCCCAATCCTCGATAGTTCCATGCTAGGGGATTCATTGGTCTCGGCGACCCTGCTCCTTGGCAGGGTCCGCCGCTCTGTCATCATTTTCTCAGATACGGTCAAACATTGTAGCTGTCTTCCTCCTAGTGTCACGGATGAAAGCATCATACCCCTACTGCCTATCACGTCCCTCCTTTGCCACCCACATCTGCCTCGGTTGCCTCTTCCTAAACGCAAGGGAGGTTTGATAATTTGCCCCACTACCTCGTTTTGCTTCAAGATTCTCTCGGGGCTTTCTCACATAATACCATTTCCTCCTCTCAGAAGGGAAGTGAGGTGTGTACCCATAGTTCCCTCCCTTTTCTCTGTAAGAACCCCGCTCTTGGTCCTTATTATAGGTATCCCGTTGCTCATAATCATAACACACATCCTCCTTTCCTTTCATCTGCCATTCACGTTCATGCGTGCCTCCATAACCCAGTTGCTGCTCAAAACCATAGCGTAGGTCATTATCCCTTGGTGGATCAACATTTGTGCTATTTTTATGGAGGTCTTAAGGTAGAAACCCCGGATGAGCGGTTCATGAACTGAGATTTTCACCCGGACTCTCAACTGATTTCCCCTCGCCTGTCCATCTTTGTCCACACCCACCCTTACTACTTCGCCAAGCCAGTTTCCAAAAGCCTATGTCCTCTTGTCTGGTGGCAGATCGGTGACTCTCACCCAGATATCTATCTTATCAAAAATCATCTCTGATGGCCTTTTGTCACCTTCATAGTCCTTAAGGATCAGAACATTGAAATCATACCACCACAGCCCATTATTCAAAGTGTGGCGCCGATCGCCTTCACAGCCAAAGTGCACTTCAAAAACATTGGAACCAAGCTATCTGAACTTTGCCTCTTTGTGCAGCCCCCACACTCTATGCATTGTCCTCTCCAATACGCTCCTCACTAGCAGCCTCGATGAGCAAACTTTGCCCACAGCAGACCACCTGGAAATCTTTGGCGCTGGTTCTTCCTCAGCAAAAACTATGCCTTCAGCTTCCTTGTCCAGTAACACCATCCCGCCCAGCCTCGCTGAAAGACTCGACGTAGGGTCCGGAGTCTTGCTCTCGATCAGGGATTTAGATGCCTCTTGACTAGCAGTACCACCCGATCTGCGCGCCGCCGGTGTAGACACCGTCGGCTTGGCCGCGGACGCGGCCAAGGGCGGGGTCTCCTTCTTCTGGGTTGCCGATCCACCCGCTGTCATTGATGGAATTGGTGTCTGTTTGGGTGTAGCCCCCGCCGTCGTGGAAGATGTCATCTGCTCCGGTTTCTTTGTTGTCTTCCCTGAAGTCCTCTCCGCCATCAGCCCCGCCCCTGGTGGAGATTATCCCCGCCGGTCAGTACCCCGTGTTGCACAGTCGCTTCCCAGGTCACTGCCGTAGTTGCACCACCCCCGCACACGAAACCCTAACCCTAGCACAGGAGCGCAATCGCCACCTTGTTGCCTTAGCACCTCGTTACGCGGTGGACCCTAGCAAGCCTCGTTGCTATATGGTCTACACCTACAAGACCAACAACAATTCAGTCCACGTATTCTTGTTTGTTTTTATCTGTGAATTGATTTAATACTCAAAGTAAGACTTACAAATAGCAAAACTGAGCATAATTTTTTCAACTGTAGCTACGCATATCGTAACACATAAACGCCTATTTTGTTTGTACCATGGACCAAGAGTGTCTTGTGCAATACTTGAGCGTATAGTGCATAATATTTATCGGGCTAGTCTAGACATAAGTTAAGAGAGCCTTTTATGTCTAAGTTAATGATAGTAGCTATCTAATTTAATCATGATTTTCTCCACCCCTACATGAATCTTAACACGGACACCTCGAAACGGTAGCTCCTGACATGATTTAGATTCAAAAAATCTCATGCATTCATATATGGTTTGGATACAATTGTTCGTATCTAAGTCTCGAGTCTTAGAGTGAGTGAACACACGAAACAAGCATTTACATAGAATCTTTCTTAGCACATTGTATTTATATGTTATGTCTACATTAATTTTATTCTTACACACTCAATGTAGGAGTATGTGCGAGTTTCTTAGAACAATTTTGTTAAATAACAAGAATACAATCATGCTCAATACATTCAACCAGTAAGTCTTGTACCCTCTCTGTCAAATTACTTTGTGTACTATGTGTTTCGTTATGGCCAATTTTATCCATTAGTATATGCTTTATGTGACTTGAAATTAATATCATTTATATTCATGTGTAAAAGTAGTTATTTAGGATTATGGTTGTATCATAAAGTTACATATTACTATTGGTAATAGTATAACTATTGGTCAAAGGCTTGTCCTAATAAAGGCTAATATGTGTAGTAGTTTGGAACAACGGGAGTACATAGTCCACTCAAAGACTCTCCGAGTCATAATTTTTCCAGTTTAAGGCTCTAAATATAAGACGTTTTAGCACTTCAATTTTCCTAAATATAAGATGTTTTGGCACATCAAATTGAAGTGCCAAAACGTCTTATATTTAGGAATAGAGGTAGTATGCCACGAGATTCACATTATGCATATTTTTCTACTAAATAAACCGCCATATTGGCATCTCATTTTACATGAGCGACTGAAAAAGAAATAAAATTCCTCTAAACTCTTGTATGTGTTGGAAAATGGAGGCAATATTTAAATTTTAGGATTTGTTAAGGAGCGAAGTCCATAATAAACTAATGATGCAAGATAATAGTTTAGCAACAGGTATAACAAGACATCAAACATCATGACGAGCCTGGAATTTCTCTCTTTGAACTTACAAAGGGTTGATCGATGTCGTCCAACATTCAGTATCAGCTCGGTGTAGGCTCGACTTTGGCTCAATCCTCAATGCATCGAGGATGAGGAGTAGTCCACGCAGCAGGTGGGCATGTGAGGATGCATCGCCAGGAACCTTCATAACTTTCTTCCTTTTGGTTCTTACGACGACAAACAAACAGTGATATTGCTTCGCCTTTCGTCGGTTCAACACCAATGGCGATGCGGGAAGGAGGAAGGACAACGACCTTCAGAAGGTGGTGGCTAGCCAGGTCGCCCCGGTATCACCCATAGCGGCATGGGATTGGAAGCTGATCTTTTTCCCTTTTCAGTCCGAATCATTTCATCAAGCTAATGTATATAATTTTTTTCCAAGGCCACAAATAAAAGGTCACACTCCACTAAAACGAAATTTCATTTGACCTGAAAAATCTACGCAATATTTCTCACATGTGGTATTAGTAGCGAGAGAAGTTTGACTAGACCTCTATCTCCGTGCGACGTGGAGTGTTGGTGTGGAACGTAGAGTTGACACAGATGCCAGCGTAAAGAACGCAAGCACGCGGACCTGCTACATCCCTTGTGCTAGATGATCGTATCGCCAGCTAAAATATTCCCACGAACATTCCTTGCTCGATCAGTGAGGTCGGTGCAACCGCATGCACGATACGAGCGCCGACCATTTGAGGAGAAAGTGATTAACTAAATCATGTGGGCATACTATACCTAGAAAAATCATGCGGATAGATTAGTGCGCGATCGCACTGATCATTAACGAGGTCCACATCCCACCGCCATGGCCACTTTATATGTTACACGTACGCACGCGCACACTCTCCCGTCCAGTGGCGTGCCACGATATTCGCCTCTTTTTCAATTTTCTTTGGGTTTTTGGGTGGAGGCTTCTCCTTAAAGCAGCGGCCACCGGGGACGTCCATGTGAAGCGTGCAGGGCAGGGCGGCCAGTTATATACGTTTATTATTTCATATGCTCCCATCATTTTTTATACAAGGTCACAAACTCAGATTACAAGTACTAAGATAAAATTTAATACATGTTTTGCAACACAACTTTATGCAAGAAAACTAAATGGAGGAACTAGCTGAGTGTTATTATGACTGTATGCATGCAAGTATTAAACAAATTGCTAGTACGAGAAAACATCATTACATTTTGCCTCGATTATTGTTGGTGTCTTAAGTAATATCACACATATCAAGGCAAGATAAATCTACAAGCTAATAAATAAAGTGTTGCATGACACCACACAAGATAAATTGGATACATTTGTTTCGTTTACAAATGAAGGGCCTAGATTGGACAAGAAGGATGAACATTGGAGCAAGAATCAAGCATGGAGATGATACCATGCGCAAGGGGAACAACATTGGAGTTTCAAGTAATGATTTCAGGGGTTTGAAGCCATCATAATGAGTGCATGAAGGCTTGGACGAAATATACAAGATGTCACCTCCTAAATTTCGTCCAGAGGCTATTATAGGTGTTGCGTCACCTTATTATTGGGTCAAGCCCATGTAATTTCGAAATACTTCAATATAGGCTGTTTTTAGAGTCTGTATGTGCGGGGGAACGAAGTTAGGGTTGGATCGAACCCCTCCTCCAAGGGCTCATGAAATTCCCCCTACTCCATATATACAGCCCTTAGGGCATCGTTTAGACTTTCGGTTTTGTTTAAATTAAAAGTTTGTCATAGCTGCAACTTCGCGTACTTCGTTTGTGTTCAACTTTCATCAATAAAGTTTTTCTCTTATATTCGCACTATCCAAATTGCAATCTCCGTTTCTTGCTTGTTCTTCCTTTGCTCGCAGGAAATAGACCCTCGTGGTCAGGTTGATCGTGCTCCGGCGTGATCAATAACCCCTCGGAAGTTGGTTTAGCAATTGCTAAGACGCAATGTCTCGCACGTTCATAGTCGGATCATCAAGGTCGACTCCCACAGAAAATGATAGCTATCTCGTCGAAACATCGGGACACCTTCGCCTCTATCAAGTGGTACCAGAGTTCCAGGTTGCTCGGTGAGATTTTTCAGTTTTTCATAGTTTAGATCGAGTCTTTTCTTCATACCTACAGCCCATGAAGAAGCCAAAAAAATAGGGTTAGTTCATCATATCCGAACCAATTTGAGCCTTTGTGTAGTCTTTCTAAGGTTTTGCTTTGTTGAATTTGCGGTTGCATCGTCGTGTCGAGTTGCTGGTCTTAGCATCTGCTCCTTTAGAGTTTCGAGTTCTATCACAGTTTGTCACGCCGCCACACCATCTTCATCACTATTGCTATATACCATCACCACATATCCGCCACCAATCTAAATCCCTATAAACCACCATATATCTGCCGCCATCACGCCACTAGTTCGTGTTGCCACCAGATACATCTCCGCCACTAGTCCGAGTTCCACCAAATTATCTCCGCCACTAATCCAATTCTGAGTCCAGTATTTTGTTGGGGAACGTAGTAATTTCAAAAAATTTCCTACGTACACGCAAGATCATGGTGATGGCATAGCAACGAGAGGAGAGAGTGTTGTCCATGTACCCTCGTAGACCGTAAGCGGAAGCGTTATGACAACGCGGTTGATGTAGTCGTACGTCTTCACGATCCAACTGATCCAAGTACCGAACGTACGGCACCTCCGAGTTCAGCACACGTTCAGCTCGATGACGATCCCCGGGCTCCGATCCAGCAAAGCTTCGAGGATGAGTTCCGTCAGCACGACGGCGTGGTGACGATGATAATGCTCTACCGGCGCAGGGCTTCGCCTAAACTCCGCGACGATATGACCGAGGTGGAATATGGTGGAGGGGGGCACCGCACACGGCTAAGGAACGATCCGTAGATCAACTTGTGTGTCATGGGGTGCCCCCCTGCCCCCGTATATAAAGGAGGAAGGGGGGGAGGAGGCCGGCCCTAGGAGGGGGCGTGCCAAGTGTGGAGTCCTACTAGGACTCCCTAGTCCTAGTAGGATTCCACCTCCCTTGTTGGAGTAGGAGAGGGGGAAAAAGGGGGAGAGGAAGAAGGAAAGGGGGGCTGCGCCCCTTGTCCAATTCGGACCAGAGGGGGGCCGCAGGCCTCCTTCCTTTTGGCCTCTCTTCTCTATTCCCGTATGGCCCAATAAGGCCCATATACTCCCCGGCGAATTCCCGTAACTCTCCGGTACTCCAAAAAATACCCGAATCACTCGGAACCTTTCCGAACTCCGAATATAGTCGTCCAATATATCGATCTTTATGTCTCGACCATTTCGAGACTCCTCGTCATGTCCCCGATCTCATCCGGGACTCCGAACTCCTTCGGTACATCAAAACTCATAAACTCATAATATAACTGTCATTGAAACCTTAAGCGTGCGGACCCTACGGGTTCGAGAACTATGTAGACATGACCTAGAACTATTCTTGGTCAATAACCAATAGCGGAACCTGGATGCCCATATTGGCTCCTACATATTCTACGAAGATCTTTATCGGTCAAACCGCATAACAACATACTTTGTTCCCTTTGTCATCGGTATGTTACTTGCCCGAGATTCAATCGTCGGTATCCAATACCTAATTCAATCTCGTTACCGGCAAGTCTCTTTACTCGTTACGTAATGCATCATTCCGTAACTAACTCATTAGCTACATTGCTTGCAAGGCTTATAGTGATGTGCATTACCGAGAGGGCCCAGAGATACCTCTCCGACAATCGGAGTGACAAAACCTAATCTCGAAATACGCCAACCCAACATGTACCTTCGGAGACACCTGTAGTACTCCTTTATAATCACCCAGTTACGTTGTGACGTTTGGTAGCACCCAAAGTGTTCCTCCGGTAAACGGGAGTTGCATAATCTCATAGTTACAGGAACATGTATAAGTCATGAAGAAAGCAATAGCAACATACTAAACGATCAAGTGCTAAGCTAATGGAATGGGTCAAGTCAATCACATCATTCTCCTAATGATGTGATCCCGTTAATCAAATGACCATGTCTATGGCTAGGAAACTTAATTCAACGAGCTAGTCAAGTAGAGGCATACTAGTGACACTATGTTTGTCTATGTATTCACACATGTATTATGTTTCCGGTTAATACAATTCTAGCATGAATAATAAACATTTATCATGAAATAAGGAAATAAATAATAACTTTATTATTGCCTCTAGGGCATATTTCCTTCAGTCTCCCACTTGCACTAGAGTCAATAATCTAGTTCACATCGCCATGTGATCTAACACCAATATTCATATCTATATATGATTAACACCCATAGTTCACATCGTCATGTGACCAACACCCAAAGGGTTTACTAGAGTCAATAATCTAGTTCACATCGCTTATGTGATTAACACCCAAAGAGTACTAAGGTGTGATCATGTTTTGCTCATGAGAGAAGCTTAGTCAACGGGTCTGTCATATTCAGAGCCATATGTATTTTGCAAATATTCTATGCCTACAATGCTCTGCACAAAGCTATTCTAGCTAATTGCTCCCACTTTCAATATGTATCCAGATTGAGACTTAGAGTCATCTGGATCGGTGTAAAAGCTTGCACCAATGTAACTCTTTACGACGGGCTCTTTTATCACCTCCATAATCGAGAAATATTTCCTTAGTTCTCACTAAGGATATTCTTGACCAATGTCCAGTGATCTACTCCTAGATCACTATTGTACTCCCTTGTCAAATTTCGAGCAAGGTATACAATAGGTCTGGTACATAGCATACTTTATAGAACCTATGACTGAGGCATAGGGAATGATTTTCATTCTCTTTTCTATTTTCTGCCATGGTCGGGATTTGAGTCTTACTCAATTTTACACCTTTGCAACACAGGCAAGAACTCTTTCTTTGACTGTTCCATTTTGAACTACTTCAAAATCTTGACAAGGTATGTACTTATTGAAAAACTTATCAAGCGTCTTGATCTATCTCAATAGATCTTGATGCTCAATATGTAAGTAGCTTTACTGAGGTCTTTCTTTAAAAAAATCCTTTCAGACACTCCTTTATGCTTTGCAGAATAATTCTACATTATTTCCGATCAACAATATGTCATTCACATATACTAATCAGAAATGTTGTAGTGCTCCCACTCACTTTCTTGTAAATACAGACTTCTTCAAAAGTCTGTATAAAACCATATGCTTTGATCAGCTCATCAAAGCGTATATTCCAACTCCGAGATGCTTGCACCAGTCCATAGATGGATCGCTGGAGCATGCACACTTTGTTAGCACCTTTAGGATTGACAAAACCTTCTGGTTGCATCATATACAACTCTTCTTTAATAAATCCATTAAGGAATGCAGTTTTGACATCCATTTGCCAGATTTCATAAAATGTGGCAATTGCTAATATGATTCGGATAGACTTAAGCATCGCTACAGTTGAGAAAATCTCATTGTAGTCAACACCTTGAACTTGTCAAAAACCTTTTTGCGACAAGTCGAGCTTTGTAGATAGTAACACTACTATCAACGTCCGTCTTCCTTTTGAAGATCCATTTATTTAACATGGCTTGCTGATCATCGAGCAAGTCAATCAAAGTCTATACTTTGTTATCATACATGGATCCTATCTCAGATTTCATGGCCTCAAGCCATTTCGCGGAATCTGGGCTCATCATCGCTTCCTCATAGTTCGTAGGTTCATCATGGTCTAGTAACATGACTTCAAGAACAGGATTACCGTACTACTCTGGTGCGGACCGTACTCTGGAAGACCTACGAGGTTCTGTAGTAACTTGATCTGAAGTTTCATGATCATCATCATTAGCTTCCTCATTAATTGTTGTAGGAATCACTGGAACTGATTTCAGTGATGAATTATTTCCAATTCAGGAGAAGGTACTATTACCTTATCAAGTTCTACTTTTCTCCCACTCACTTGTTTCGAGAGAAACTCCTTCTCTAGAAAGGATCCATTTTGAGCAACGAATATCTTGCCTTCGGATCTGTGATAGAAGGTGTACCCAACAGTTTCCTTTGGGTATTCTATGAAGACGCACTTCTCCGATTTGGGTTCGAGCTTATCAAGTTGAAAACCTTTTTCATATAAGCATCGCAACTCCAAACTTTAAGAAACAACAGCTTAGGTTTACTGCTAACCATAGTTCATACGGTGTCGTCTCAACGGATTTAGATGGTGCCCTATTAAACGTGAATGCAACTGTCTCTAATGCATGACCCCAAAACAATAGTGGTAAACCGATAAGAGACATCATAGATCGCACCATATCTAGTAAAGTACGGTTACGACATTCGGACACACCATTACATTGTGGTGTTCCAGATGGCGTGAGTTGTGAAACTATTTCACATTGTTTCAAATGAAGACCAAACTCATAACTCAAATATTCGTCTCCACGATCAGATCGTAGAAACTTTATTTTTCTTATTACGATGATTTTTCCACTTCACCCTGAAATTCTTTGAACTTTTCAACTATTTCAGACTTATGTTTCATCAAGTAGATATACCCATATCTGCTCAAATCATCTGTGAAGGTTAGAAAATAAAGATACTTGCCACGAGCCTTAACACTCATCGGATCACATACATCGGTATGTATTATTTCCAATAAGTCAGTAGCTCGTTCCATTGTTCCGGAGAACGGAGTTTTAGTCATCTTGCCCAAAAGGCACGGTTCGCAAGCATCAAATGATTCATAACCAAGTGATTCCGAAAATCCATCTTTATGGAGTTTCTTCATGCGCTTTACACCGATATGACCCAAACGGCAGTGCCACAAATAAGTTGCACTATCATTATTAACTTTGCATCTTTTGGCATCAATATTATGAATATGTGTATCACTACGATCGAGATCCAACAAACTATTTTCATTGGGTGTATGACCATCGAAGGTTTTATTCATGTAAACAGAATAACAAATATTCTTTGACTTTAAATGAATAACCGTATCGCAATAAACATGATCAAATCATATTCATGTTCAATGCAAACGCCAAATAACATTTATTTAGGTTTAACACTAATCCCGAAAGTATAGGGAGTGTGCGATGATGATCATATCAATCTTGGGACCACTTCCAACACACATCGTCACTTCACCCTCAACTAGTTTCTGTTTATTCTGTAACTCCTGTTTCGAGTTACTAATCTTTAGCAACCGAACAAGTATTAAATACTCAGGGGTTACTATAAACACTAGTAAGGTACACATCAATAACCTGTATATCAAATATACCCTTGTTCAGTTTGCCATCCTTCTTATCCACCAAATATTCAGGGTATTTCCGTTTCCAGTGACCATTTTCTTTGCAGTGTAAGCACTCAGTTTCAGGCTTTGGTTCATCTTTGGGCTTCTTCGTGGGAGTGACAACTTGCTTGTCATTCTAGTTGAAGTTCCCTTTCTTTCCCTTTGCCCTTTTCTTGAAACTAGTGGTCTTGTCAATCATCAACACTTGATGCTCTTTCTTGATTTCTACCTTCGTTGATTTCAACATCACGAAGAGCTTGGGAATCACTTTCGTCATCCCTTGCATATTATAGTTCATCACGAAGTTCTACTAACTTGGTGATGGTGACTAGAGAATTCTGTCAATCACTATTTTATCTGGAAGATTAACTCCCACTTGATTCAAGCGATTGTAGTACCCAGACAATCTGAGCACATGCTCACTAGTTGAGCGATTCTCCTCCATCTTTTAGCTATAGAACTTGTTGGAGACTTCATATCTCTCAACTCGGGTATTTGCTTGAAATATTAACTTCAATTCCTGGAACATCTCATATGGTCCATGACGTTCAAAACGTCTTTGAAGTCCCGATTCTAAGCCATAAAGCATGGTGCACAAAACTATCAAGTAGTCATCATATTGAGCTAGCCAAACGTTCATAACGTCTGCATCTGCTCCTGCAATAGGTCTGTCACCTAGCGGTGCATTAAGGACATAATTCTTCTGTGCAGCAATGAGGATAAACCTCAAATCACGGATCCAATCCGCATCATTGCTACTAACATCTTTCAACACAATTTTCTCTAGGAACATATCAAAATAAACATATGAAAGCAACAACGCAAGCTATTGATCTACAACATAATTTGCAAAATACTACCAGGACTAAGTTCATGATAAATTTAAGTTCAATTAATCATATTACTAAAGAACTTCCACTTAGATAGACATCCCTCTAATCCTCTAAGTGATTACGTGATCCATATCAACTACACCATGTCCGATCATCACGTGAGATGGAGTAGTTTCAACGGTGAACATCACTATGTTGATCATATCTACTATATGATTCACGCTCGACCTTTCGGTCTCCATGTTCCGAGGCCATATCTGTATATGCTAGGCTCGTCAAGTTTAACCTGAGTATTCCGCGTGTGCAACTATTTTGCACCCGTTGTATTTGAATGTAGAGCCTATAACACCCGATCATCACGTGGTGTCTCAGCACGAAGAACTTTCGCAACGGTGCATACTCAGGGAGAACACTTCTTGATAATTAGTGAGAGATCATCTTATAATGCTACCGTCAAACAAAACAGAATAAGATGTATAACAGATAAACATCATATGCAATCAAAATATATGACATGATATGGCCATGATCATCTTGCGCCTTTGATCTCCATCTCCAAAGTATTGTCATGATCTCTATCGTTACCGGCACGGCACCATGATCTTCATCATCTTGATCTATATCAATGTGTCGTCACATGGTCGTCTCGCCAACTATTGCTCTTGCAACTATTGCTATCGCATAGCGATAAAGTAAAGCAATTATTTGGCACTTGCATCTTATGCAACAAAGAGACAACCATAGGGCTTCTGCCAGTTGCCGACAAAACATGATCATCTCATACAACAACTTATATCTCATCACGTCTTGACCATATCACATCACAACATGCCCTGCAAAAACAAGTTAGACGTCCTCTACTTTGTTGTTGCAAGTTTTACGTGGCTGCTACGGGCTTAGCAAGAACCGTTCTTACCTACGCATCAAAAACCACAACGATAGTTTGTCAACTTGGTGTTGTTTTAACCTTCGCAAGGACCGGGCGTAGCCACACTCGGTTCAACTAAAGTTGGAGAAACAGACACCCGCTAGTCACCTGTGTGCAAAGCACGACGGTAAAACCAGTCTCGCGTAAGCGTACGCGTAATGTCGGTCCGGGCCGCTTCATCCAACAATACCGCCGAACCAAAGTATGACATGCTGGTAAGCAGTATGACTTGTATCGCCCACAACTCACTTGTGTTCTACTCGTGCATATAACATCAATGCATAAAACCTAGGCTCGGATGCCACTGTTGGGGAACGTAGTAATTTCAAAAAAAATCCTACGTACACGCAAGATCATGGTGATGGCATAGACACGAGAGGAGAGAGTGTTGTCCACATACCCTCGTAGACCGTAAGCGGAAGCGTTATGACAACGCGGTTGATGTAGTCGTACGTCTTCACGATCCGACCGATCCAAGTACCGAACGTACGGCACCTCCGAGTTCAGCACACTTTCAGCTCGATGATGATCCCCGGGCTCCGATCCAGCAAAGCTTCGGGGATGAGTTCCGTCAGCACGACGGCGTGGTGACGATGATGATGCTCTACCGGCACGGGGCTTCGCCTAAACTCCGCAACGATATGACCGAGGTGGAATATGGTGGAGGGGGGCACCGCACACGGCTAAGGAACGATCCGTAGATCAACTTGTGTGTCATGGGGTGCCCCCCTGCCCCCGTATATAAAGGAGGAAGGGGGGGAGGAGGCCGGCCCTAGGAGGGGGCGCGCCAAGTGTGGAGTCCTACTAGGACTCCCTAGTCCTAGTAGGATTCCACCTCCCTTGTTGGAGTAGGAGAGGGGGAAAGAGGGGGAGAGGAAGAAGGAAAGGGGGGCTGCGCCCCTTGTCCAATTCGGACCAGAGGGGGGGCGCAGGCCTCCTTCCTTTTGGCCTCTCTCCTCTATTCCCGTATGGCTCAATAAGGCCCATATACTCCCCGGCGAATTCCCGTAACTCTCCGGTACTCCGAAAAATATCCGAATCACTCGGAACCTTTGCGAACTCCGAATATAGTCGTCCAATATATCGATCTTTACGTCTCAACCATTTCGAGACTCCTCGTCATGTCCCCGATCTCATCCGGGACTCCGAACTCCTTCGGTACATCAAAACTCATAAACTCATAATATAATTGTCATCGAAACCTTAAGCGTGCGGACCCTACGGGTTCGAGAACTATGTAGACATGACCTAGAACTATTCTTGGTCAATAACCAATAAAGGAACCTGGATGCCCATATTGGTTCCTACATATTCTACAAAGATCTTTATCGGTCAAACCGCATAACAACATACTTTGTTCCCTTTGTCATCGGTATGTTACTTGCCCGAGTTTCGATCGTCGGTATCCAATACCTAGTTCAATCTCGTTACCAGAAAGTCTCTTTACTCGTTACGTAATGCATCATTCCGTAACTAACTCATTAGCTACATTGCTTGCAAGGCTTATAGTGATGTGCATTACCGAGAGGGCCCAGAGATACCTCTCCGACAATCGGAGTGACAAAACCTAATATCGAAATACGCCAACCCAACATATACCTTCGGAGACACCTGTAGTACTCCTTTATAATCACCCAGTTACGTTGTGACATTTGGTAGCACCCAAAGTGTTCCTCCGGTAAACGGGAGTTGCATAATCTCATAGTTACAGGAACATGTATAAGTCATGAAGAAAGCAATAGCAACATACTTAACGATCAAGTGCTAAGCTAATGGAATGGGTCAAGTCAATCACATCATTCTCCTAATGATGTGATCCCGTTAATCAAATGACAACTCATGTCTATGGCTAGGAAACTTAACCATCTTTGATTCAACGAGCTAGTCAAGTAGAGGCATACTAGTGATACTATGTTTGTCTATGTATTCACACATGTATTATGTTTCCGGTTAATACAATTCTAGCATGAATAATAAACATTTATCATGAAATAAGGAAATAAATAATAATTTTATTATTGCCTCTAGGGCATATTTCCTTCATATTTACTTCCCTGTTATTGATTTTCGGGTCACGTCCAACTATGAATAGTGACAAAGTCGGAACCCCCAACTTTTGTGCCACCCGCAGAAGAACAATAGTTCTAGTTTAAAAAAAACTAAGTCTCGAAAATTCTGGCTAGGCAGTTTTTAGGCCATTTGTAGACTTTTTCAAAAAGAAAAAAATGTCGCGGAGCAAAAAAAGGAAAAAAGGTGCAAAAAAGTGAAAAAAGGAAAAAAAAGATTCAGAGTGTGCTCCCCTTGTTTATGTATCGGACCGTGATTTTGTTAGTGTTCTAGGCTCGCGTCTCTAGCACGGTCTACCCTATGACCAGCACAATACCGTCGTTGAGCGTTTATTCAACTTTGCTTCTCTGAATTGATTATTGCTAATCTTTTTGCTACCATATTGTAAGCCTTCCCAGCTCCACATACATCTACGTTGTGTGTTTGACACCACCTAGCAATCGCTCTGTTCAAGCTTTGAGACTTTTGACTACAACGGTTGTTGATCACCGCCTGCTGCATGGGTAAGAACTGGTAAGAATTTGAGATTTGCTTGACGGATTTGTGACCCACTATCGCCACCATGTTCTAGTAGTATGTAGGATCATATTCTTGTGTGTTTGTATTGTTGCTAACCATGACAGGATCACAAGCCAACAAGATTGACTGGGAGAACATGATGAACCAGGAGCTACATGATAAATTTCAGCAAATATTGGGTCAACATGTGGTGACCAGTTCTGGCAAGGCACTAGAGAGGATAATGACATTGATAAGACAATTGACACCAAGTTGGATGTCGAATTCGCTGAAGTGCTCGTGCGTCTACCTCCACCTGCTGGCTCTGGTGCACCGCTGCAATAGCAACAACAACCCCCTCCGCATCGCAATCCAACCCTCTGACGAGCAAGGCGTGTTCCTCGTGAGGAAGGCCAACATTCTGGTACTGCTGCTACTACGACCGAGGAGGACGCTGATTACGAGGGCGAATATGAGGAAGAGGTTGATGGAAATCAGAACTACGTGCAACCACCAGCGCAAGCACCAGGTCATCCACATGCATTCCATCGCAACGGTAGGGTTGCACAACCACCTCGGGTACGAGATCTTGATCATATTCCTAAACTGAAATTGAATATTCCGACTTTTGAGGGGTGATACGTTCCTAATATATATCTTACTTGGGAATTACAAACTGAACTACATTTTACAAGCTTACAATATCCTGAGGATAGATGTGTTGCTGCTGCTATTTCTGCTTTCACTAGTTTTGCTTGTGTATGATGGTCTGAACATTGTAGATTATATCCCAATCCAGCTACTTGGGCTGCTTTGAAAACTGTTGTGCGTACTCGTTGGGTTCCACTATTATCAACGTGAATTACTTCAAAAATTGCAGCGTTTAAGACAAGGAAAAAAAATTGTAGAGGAATTATCAGGAATTTCAAACTGGCATGATTAGATGAGGTATTGTTGAGGATAACGAAGCTATGCTTGCAGGTTTTATGAGTGGATTAAATAGAGAGATTCAGAGCATTTTAGAGTATAAGGAGTATAACGATATCACTAGTTTATTCCATCTTTCTTGCAAAGCTGAACGTGAAGTGCAGGATCGACGGGCATTGGCGCAGACTAACTTTTCTATAGGGCGAACTTCTTCATGGACACGGGGTGAATCTTCTACTTCTACACGTTCTGCTACACCGACACCTCCATCAGCTGCCACCTCCAACCGTGATACAAGAAAGCAGGCACAAACACCACTATATGCCAAGAGCACACCTTCCGGGCCTGCATAGAACTCTTCTTCATCCATGGCATCAATAGAGTAAACACATGATATTATTTGTCGCCGTTGTAAGGGTGGGGGTCATTATGCGAGAGAATGCCCATCTAAGCGTGTGATGATTGCTATTGAGGATGGTGGGCATGAGTCCGCCAGTGATCATGATGAGGAGACTTTGGCTCTTATTACAAGTGAAGAACATGGTGGAGGTGATTCTTAACAAGAGGCACAATACATGGCTGCTGAAGACGCTGACAGGTATGAAATTTTAGTTGTTCAACGTGTTTTGAGTGTGCAGGTGACACAACATGAGCAAAATCAGAGGCATGATTTGTTCAATACAAAGGGAGTTGTGAAGGAACGTTCTGTTCGCGTCATCATAGATGGAGGGAGCTGCAATAACTTGGCTAGCAAGTAGATGGTGGAGAAGTTATCTCTCACCACAAGACCACATCCGCATCGTTACTACATCCAATGGTTCAACAACAGAGGCACGGTTAAGGTAACATGTATTGTTCGTGTGCATTTTAGTATCGCTACATATGCTGATTATGTTGATTGTGATGTGGTACCCATGCAAGCATATTCCTTATTAGTTGCTAGGCCATGGAAATTTAATAAAAAAAATTGTACACCATGGCAGAA
The DNA here is from genome assembly GCF_018294505.1 of Triticum aestivum. NCBI lineage: Eukaryota > Viridiplantae > Streptophyta > Magnoliopsida > Poales > Poaceae > Triticum > Triticum aestivum. The sequence continues at coordinate 142,678,090 of NC_057813.1, read as the reverse complement.
ACAATCAGTATACTTTTGTTTATAAGCATAAACATATTACTTTGCTTCCTATGTGTCCAGATTCCATTTTGAAAGATGATATTAGTAGAGCTAGTAAAGCAAAACAGGAGCAAAGTAAGAGCGAAAATCAGATTGTGGCAAAAGAGTTTGAGCAACAAATGAAGCCTAACAATAAACCATCTAGTGTTGCTGCTAAAATTAAATAAAAAAATGGATGTTGACTTGCCACCAAATCTGATATTGATGAACTAGATTTCAGCAAATCTGTTTGCTATGCTTTTGTACGCAAAGAGGCATTATTTTCATTCGAGGATCAGCCTTCCTCTTTGCCTCCTACTTTCACTAACATTTTGCAGGATTTCGCTGACGTCTTTCCACAAGACATGCCATCGAGATTACCACCTATTGAGCATCAGATTAACTTAATTCCCGATGCATCGCTGTCAAAACATGCACCATACCATATCAATCCAGAGGAGACGAAGGAGATTATGCGTCAAGTACAGGAGCTGCTCGACAAAGGTTATATACGTGAATCTCTTAGTCGTTGTGATGTTCCTATTATTCTAGTGCCTAAAAAGAATGGTACATCGTGTATGTGTGTTGATTGTAGAGGCATTAATAATATTACTATTCGTTATCGTCATCCTATTCCTAGGCTAGATGATATGCTTGATGAATTGAGTGGCTCTACAATATTCTCTAAAGTGGATTTTGCGTAGTGGATAACATCAAATTCGTATGAAATTGGGAGATGAATGGAAAACAACATCTAAAACTAAGTTTAGATCATATGAGTGCTTAGTCGTGCCTTTTGGGTTAACTAATGCACCTAGTACTTTCATGAGATTAATAGACAAAGTTTTACGCGCTTTCATTGGACGATTTGTGGTAGTCTATTTTGATGATAACCGATTTATAGCAAATCTTTGGAGGAACATTTGGAACATTTGCGTACGGTTTTTATTGCTCTACGTTATGCATGTTTGTTGGTAACATTGGGAAGTGCACCTTTTGCACTGACCGGGTATCTTTTCTTGGCTATATTGTACATGGAATTGAAGTTGATAAAGTCAAGATTGAAGCTACTGAGAGTTGACCGCATCCCAAAATGGTCACACAAGTGAGAAGTTTTCTTGGCCTCGCTGGATTCTATAGGCGTTTTGTGGAAAATTTCAGCACCATTGCTACACCTCTCAATGAGCTTACAAATAAGGATGTGTCTTTTGTTTGGGGTGCCACACAGGAAGAAGCCTTCACGAAATTGAAAGATAAGTTGACACATGCTCATTTACTCCAACTTCCTGATTTTAATAATACTTCTGAGCTTGAATGTGATGCTAGTGGAATTGGATTAGGAGGTGTGTTATTACAAGATGGCAAACATGTTGCATACTTTTCTGAAAAATTGAGTGGGTCTAGTCTGAACTATTCTACTTATGATAAGGAATTATATACTCTTGTTCGGACTTTAGAAACATGGCAACATTATTTATGGACCAAAGAATTTATTATTCATTCTGATCATGAATCTTTGAAATATATTAAGAGTCAAGCAAAACTGAACCGTAAACATGGTAAATAGGTTGAATTCATTGAGACTTCCTCTTATGTCATTAAACACAAGAAGGGTAAAGAAAATGTTATTGATGATGCGTTGTCTCATCGCTACACTATGCTTTCACAACTTGACTTTAAAATATTTGGTTTGGAGACCATCAGAGATCAATATGTGCATGATGTTGATTTTAAAGATGTAATGCGAAATTGTAAAGAAGGAACAACATGGAACATGTTCGTCCTTAATGATGGATTTGTGTTCCGTGCTAACAAGCTATATATGCATTCCAGCTAGCTCTGGTTGTCTTTTGTTGTTGTAGGAGGCGCATGGAGGATCATTAATGGGACATTTTGGAGTGAAGAAGATGGAGGTCATACTAGCTACACATTTCTTCTGGCCAAAGATGAGACAGAATGTTGAACGTTTTGTTGCTCGCTGCACTACATGTTAAAAAGTTAAGTCACGACTCAATCTTCATGGTTTATATATGCCTTTGCCTATACCTAGTGTTTCATGGGAGGATATATCTATGGACTTTGTTTTAGGTTTATCTCGAACAAAGAAGGGGGAGCGATAGCATATTTGTTGTCGTGGATAGATTCTCGAAAATGGCACACTTTATACCATGTCATAAAAGCGATGATGCCACCAATGTTACTGTGAATTATTCGCTTGCATGGTGTGCCAAATACAATTGTTTCATATTGTGATACTAAACTTCTTAGCCACCTTTGAAGATGTTTATGGGCTAAGTTGAGGACTAAATTGCTTTTTAGTACTACATGTCACCCCAAACTAATGGACAAACACTACTGGAATGAGAGAATTTGCCGTCAGCTTATTCTTTGTCGTCAGCTTGCTATGGCAAAAAAGGTCTCTGCCGTCAGCTCGCAAAAAATGGACAGCAAAGAACTAGCTGACGGTAAAGACGGAGTTTGTCATCATCCAGCTCTTTGTCGTTGGCTAGCTGACGATAGAAGCTACTTTGTCGTCCGCTATCCCACAGCAAAGAAGTTGGTGGGTCCAGCGGAGGGCGGCTATCTTGACAGCCCGTCCCCCCACCTCTTTGCCATCCGCTAGCTGACGACAAAGTAGCTAGTGGACGGCAAACAAACATCTACCTAATGGCGCTAACACCTCGCCCCCACCCCCTCCTCTCTCTCCTATCTCTCTGTCTCCCATCCCCTCCTCTCTCTCTCTCTTATCTCTCTGTCTCCCACCCCCCCTCCTCTTTCTCTGTCTCCCACCCCTTCTCTCTCTCGCCGAACGCACCCCATCGTCGCCCCGACCCCACGCCGCCCCAGCCCGCCGCCCGCCGCCACCGACTTCCCGCCGCTAAGGCCCCCGGCCCCCCTCCACCCCCCATGCCCCACCGCTCATGCACACCGCCCCGACATCCCACGCAGCTCCCCCCACCCCCCAATGCCCCGCTGCTCCTACACGCCGCCGACCTCCTCGAGCTCTCCGCTACTATTTTAAACAACACATATTTTCTCATTGCATTTTCATTTGACATATATAGAGATATTTTACATAGTCCAACATAATTTAAAGAAAATTAAAAGAACGACGCTAAGCATCGTCGCTAGCCGCTAGCAGGTCGATTACAACGGTGCCTTCGCCGTCACCGCCGTCGTCGATGCTGCTGTCATCCCAGTCGACAGGGCCGTCCTCCTGCTGCTCCATCACCGCAGGCACCGCCTCCTCGTCCTCCACCGGCCCAGCGCCATCGCGGCCTCCTCTGCCTTCATGGCCTCGACGGCTTCAATTGCGACCGCTATCTCGGCGGCCTCCGCCGCCGCCGCCGCTTCTGACGGCCGTAGGGCGACGTGCCAACCCGGAGTGTTATCCGGATCGCTATCCTTGCGGAGGACCACTTGTTCTGGTGGCAGCTCCACTGCGGGGGAACGAAAGGTGCGCGTGTGGGTGCAACCGTCAGGGGTGCTGGCTGGCGGGCAGCTCCACGACGGCGCCCCCGCGGGGCCGGGCCGTGCGCCGGTGCCGGGGCGCTAAGGCAGCCGCTCACGTCGGTGAGGTCGGAGGTGACGCCAGCCGCCGCCAGCCGAAAAGCGGCGATGATGTGACGCCCCCGATTCAATCATACACTAACCATGCACGCAAACGTGTACGATCAAGATCAGGTACTCACGGGAAGATATCACAACACAACTCTAAAAACATAAATAAGCCATACAAGCATCATATTACAAGCCAGGGGCCACGAGGGCTCGAATACAAGTGCTCGATCATAGACGAGTCAGCGGAAGCAACAATATCTGAGTACAGACATAAGTTAAACAAGTTGCCATAAGATGGCTAGCACAAACTAGGATACAGATCGAAAGAGGCACAAGCCTCCTGCCTGGATCCTCCTAAACTACTCCTGGTCGTCGTCATCGGCCTGCACGTAGTAGTAGGCACCTCTAGTGTAGTAGGAGTCATCGTCGACGGTGGCGTCTGGCTCCTGGGCTCCAGCATCTGGTTGCGACAACCAGGTAGAAGGGAAAGGAGGGAAAAGAGGGAGAAAAGCAACCGTGAGTACTCATCCAAAGTACTCGCAAGCAAGGAGCTACACTACATATGCATGGGTATATGTGTAAAGGGCCATATCGGTGGACTGAATTGCAGAATGCCAGAATAAGAGGGGGATAGCTAACCCTGTCGAAGACTACGCTTCTGGCAGCCTCCGTCTTGCAGCATGTAGAAGAGATTAGATTGAAGTCCTCCAAGTAGCATCGCATAGCATAATCCTACCCGGCGATCCTCCCCTCGTCGCCCTGTGGAAAAGCGATCACCGGGTTGTCTGTGGAACTTGGAAGGGTGTGTTTTATTAAGTATCCGGTTCTAGTTGTCATAAGGTCAAGGTACAACTCCGGGTCGTCCTTTTACCGAGGGACACGGCTATTCGAATAGATAAACTTCCCTACAGGGGTGCACCACATAACCCAACACGCTCGATCCCATTTGGCCGGACACACTTTCCTGGGTCATGCCCGGCCTCGGAGGATCAACATGTCACAGCCCCACCTAGGCACAACAGAGAGGTCAACACGCCGGTCTAAATCCTATGCACGCAGGGGTCTGGGCCCATCGCCCATTGCACACCTGCATGTTGCGAGGGCGGCCGGAAGAAGACCTAGCCTCTCTTATACAAGAGTAGGCATTCCAGTCCAATTCGGCGCGCGCCGCTCCGTCGCTGACGTCAAGAAGGCTTCGGCTGATACCACGCCGTCGAGTGCCCATAATTGTTCCCGCGTAGTTGGTTAGTGCGTATAGGCAAGTGGCCAGACTCAGATCAAATACCAAGATCTCGTTAAGCGTGTTATTATGAAATAACCACGGACGCCGACCCGGGCCAGGCCCACCTCTCGCCTAGGTGGGCTGAACCTGCCATGTCGCTCCGCCACAAAGTAACAGTCGGGGGCCGTCGGGAACCCAGGCCCACCTCTACCGGGATGGAGCCACCTGTCCTTTCAGCCCCCTTATCCGAATCACTTGCGGGTACTCAACGAGCTAACCCGACTTTAATCACCATCTGTATAGTATGTATATATGTATAGTATATACCCGTGATCATCTCCCAAGTGATCATGGCCCGATAGTATAGCAAGGCAGACCGACAAGAATGTAGGGCCACAAATGATAAACTAGCATCCTATACTAAGTATTTAGGATTGTAGGTAAGGTATCAATAGATGTAGCAACAATGTCAGGCTATGCATTAGAATAGGATTAATGGAAAGCAGTAACATCCTACACTACTCTAATGCAAGCAGTATAGAGGAGAATAGGCAAAATCTAGTGATCAAGGGGGGGCTTGCCTGGTTGCTTTGGCAAGAAAGAGGGGTCGTCAACTCCGTAGTTGTACTCGGTAGCAGCAACGTCGGTCTCGTAGTCTACCGGAGAGAAGAGGGGGGAGAAACAATAAATATAATGCAAACATAAGCATGACGATGTATGACAAGACAATGAGTGGTGCTAGGTGTGCCCTAACGCGGTAGTAGGTGATACCGGCGAGAGGGGGAAATATCCGGGAAAGTATCCCCGGTGTTTTCGCGTTTTCGGACAAAAGAAGCGGAGGTGAAATGTTGCATGATTGTTATGCTAGGGATGTGTGACAGACGAACAGGCTACGTATCTGGTTTCGTCTCGTCGTTCTGAGCAACTTTCTTGTACAAAGTTTTTCCATCTGAGCTACGGTTTATTTTATATTAATTTTGAAAGTTTTAATCAATTTATAAATTATTAGTATTAATTTAATTCGAAAATGTTTAATGCGTCATCATGACATCAGCATGACGTCAGCAGTCAGCGTTGACCGTTGACTGGTCAAACTAACGGAAGGGCCCCACATGTCATAGACTAAGACTAACTAATCTGGTTTAGTTAGTCTAACTAAAATGATTAGGTTTATTAATTACAATTAACTAGGTTAGTTAATTTACTTAATTAAGTAATTGATTAATTTAATTATTAATTACTTAATTTTATTTTTTGTTGTTGTTTTTAATAAAAAGTTCCTGGGGGTGGGGCCCCGTTGTCAATGGCCCAAAGGGGTGCCTTAGCGGGGCGTGGGCGTAACGGGCGCAGGGGCGAGGCTGCCCGTCAGGGCGAACCCGGTCGACGCTCAGCGTGCGCGGATGGGCACCGGCGCGGCGCCGACGAGGCCATGGCAGGGCTGGTCTGTGGCGAAGCGGGCGGTCGCCAGAGTAGGACGCCGGGGCCGTGGAGGGTGCGACCAGACCACCGCGTGGCGGGTCGGCGAGTAGCGGCGGAGGTGGTTGCGGCTGAGTGGCAGGGCGCTGGAGCCCGAGGCGACGGGGAGCAGCCACAGGGGCGAGGTGAGCACGGGCGTACGCAGCGGGCGAAGCGCGCTCGGGCGACGGCCAAGCCACGGTGGATGCATGCTCGGGCGGCGCAGGGGCACGACCAGGGGCGCGCGCATATTGGAGCAAGGCAGAGGCAACGTGAGTGGAGCGCCGGCCATGGCGACTTCTAGCGCGGGATGACAACGACAAGCACGGCGATCAGAGGATGCAGATCAAGGGGAAGGTAGAGGGGAAAAGCGCGTCGGCTCACATCATTGACGGGGAGAGGCTTGGGGAGGCGCGGGATGCAGTGAAGACGTTGGAACCACCGACGAACGGCGGCGGAGATGAGCTCGATGGCGAGTGTACGGGCTGTCTCGGCTCGATTCAGAGCACGTAGGCGAACAAGACGACGATGGCGAAGCTCCTGGACGCCTTGACGCGACGAGGGGAGGCCGGTGGCCACCAGATCGATGAGGTGGCGGCGATGGTGGCGGTGGGCGGCTTCTGTAACGGGAGAGGGAGAGCTGGGGAAGGAGTGGATAGGCTAGGGTTCGGGAAGGGGCATCGGGGTACCTATAGGACGTCGGGGCGTCGCCGGATGGCCGGCGCATGGCCATCCCGGCCACGGACGCGTCCCCTCTGTCCATGAGGCTTCGGTGAACAGGAAGGAGATGGGGAGGTGAGCTGGGTTGCGTGGCCTCTTATGGCCCAGTGGCAAAGTAGTTTGTAGGCCCTTTTTCCTTTTCCTTTTCTCTTTAATTCTCTGTTTTAATCTTAGCTCCTGTTTTGCATTTAAGTTGAGCCACCAAAAGAATTTTGTAAGAAGTGCCACTTGTCAAAACAAATACTAGCCATTATTTAGAACCGCCACAAAAGTTTGGTGACTAGATAAACTAGTTCAACATTTGTTTATTATTTTAAAGCATTCAAATAATTGTTTTTTCTACTACTTTATTCATTTTAGAGTACTTAGGCATTTTATAAAAGTGGGGTTTCTTCACCATAATTACCCAGGATTTATTTAACACATTTACAACATTTTAGTTTTCACTTTTGAAAACTTTAACTGTTCGACTGGATCTTAAATTTGAATTTGGATCGGTTCTAAACTAACACGAGATTAGCAACAGTAAATCAAGGTGATGTGGCATCATTAGTAGATGGTTACTATAGCTTAATTACCCGGGCGTCACAATTCTCCTCCACTACAAGAAATCTCGTCCCGACATTTAAGTGGTGTAGTAAGGGAGTATTCTCCTCGAAGAGGTCGATCCATTACGTTGATGTCTCCATTTCTCAGCTTCAAGTCACCATGATCAAGTCGTCATCCTTTCTTAGGTATCTCCAACGTACTTACGAATAGGTAAGGGGCAGCTCGGCTACGACAGTATGCTTATGAGGGAAAACAATCTGGGGTTAACCCATGAATGAGCATAAGATTATCTCTCGAGTTGAACATATAAAATACATCAAGAGTAAGGTACGAAGGTACAATAAGAGGTTTTCCTAGCGATTAGATAGTTGCTCGAAGTCTGAACGAGAGTGAGAAAGGGGTTCAGAAAGGCGAGAGTAGGTATTGTGTTTGATACCAGAATAGATTACTAGGCATGTGGCCCGTGAATTACACACGAAGTCAAGCTCGAGGAATAACTTTGACAACAGGGTGTATAGGAGAGCCAGGTTTCGATCCTATGGATCAGTGGGTTATGGGCCCACCATGTGGGTTAAAGTAGGAAGGCGATGACGTCGTACATGATCATGTAAGCAAGGCATGTCAGAGGATAGTCTATTAGTTATGCCGACAACAACATTGGTACCAAGGGCGAGGGACGAAGAGAACCATTATCCTGCTCGTTGAACGAGGCGGGCCAATAGGCAAAGTTCTCATCCATCGGTGGTTACCGGAATGTCATCAACAAAAGTAACATGGTCTTACTAACAGAGTTGTACACCGAGGTGTTTGCATAAGCAGTGAAGTATTACTGCTTAGATCATAAAGCTCACAAGAAAGATTAAACAAAATAATGGAACGGAAAAGGTGATCATCAGATTAAACAGAACAATGGAAAGGAAAATGCGTTTAAACATTTATTTCAGGGGTATATCCTTCCCAAGGGCAAGCAGAGCATGATATCCATGACGGGATATTACGTAGAAAACCCTTTAGGAAAGGGAAGAGAAATTTCATGCCATTACCCATACAACGGTGTTTGGATAATTGATAAAGAAGATTTAGCATGGTGCTTCAAATGTTCTTATTGAAGATCGGAGTACCACAGACATGCTTCGAGATAGCATTGACATGGTCTTCAAGCAAAGGTCGGACTTTGGATACACAAAGGATCCATCAGGATAACTTATTAAACAAGGCATTTAAGTTCCTCATGGAAAATTGGTTAACCTTGTTAAAAAAAGAAACTATAACAATAGGCCCTTCGGCCAGGTGTGCTAGGCATGACATCACCTTACCGAGTCATATAAAGACCGATGTTATAACTCTTGGAAATATGTTCCAACCATCATATCTGACCGAGATTCAGATCCGATTGGTGTCATGATACCTTAGACTCAGGATGTCCGAGAACAAAAAGTGCAACACAAATCGACGAAATGACATACAAGATTCTCAGGAAAAGAAATACGTGAGCGGGTTCTTGAAGCAATAGTTCATCATTAAATCAAGGAGGGGATGAGAAGGTGGCTGATGGACTTAGCATCAACTCATTGAGATTTTCCAAAAAGATGGATTTCCACAGTTATGTAAACAAGGAGATAACATTTGTCAGCTCAAATGATATGATGATGTATGCTCGAGGAAAACATACACCATTAAACACTGGTTGAAAGGTGCACCCAAAATATGGGCTTAGGGAGCATGATCAAGGTTAGAATGGTGATTCAATAACCAACAGTCAAAGAACGAACTGTCGATCGTTAACTTCAAAGCAATAGGGTTGTTAGAAGTACAGAACTCAAGCAACATCGTTAGTATATTGGTATCCCGGTTAAAAACAACACGGAGACCAAGGAAGAATGGTGATGGTGAGAAGTATCATCATACCGAGAATTTCTAAGAGGTGGAGCAATCCCCACAACATTCTCGACATAAAAGACAGTAATACTTTAAGGCAGAACACAACACTAGCTGGAGAGCAAGTTGTATTCATAATGTGGACAAGTTCGTGATGAAAGGAAGTCAAGGGTGTTGTCGATGATAAAAAAAATCATCGAGGGCAAGGAGGGTATTTCTCATCATGAACACAGTTGACATCTCAGAAGAAGTCAAAGTGTTGAAGGTGATCTGACACATTTGCCGGGAGGTTTCAAGAGGATGTAATCAATCAACAACGACAACAAGAAAGGAAATGACGAAGTGGCAAGTTATAGAATCAATATATAAGATGCAAGCTCGGAACCAAAGTTGCCTTTCAAGACAAGCAACATGATGTTGAAAGCTCGACGTAAGTCGTGCTCACACACTGAAGAATTCGTGCACCAGAGAAGGACGAGGTAGCACAGTTAAAGATAGCAAGACCAGGATGCATCCGATAGTCTAGGAATGACCAGATTGGGTTCAGAATTTCCCAGTAAAAATACTAGGGGTATTTGATTTCTATTGCGGAATAATTTCACTAGTGTCCTTGGTTGACAACAACCCAGAACCCGTAGAGTGATTACGACAAGAGAGACATTACTTCAACAAAGTTATTAAGATGTGGTGCAATGGCAAGACATCTTCGAGATACTAGGGGGTAATACTAGAAGGTAGAACATGATAGAAGTAGAACTGGGTCATTGACCTATGACCGTAGATACTTCAACCTTGCCAAAAATAGTCGAGGTACTGGAATGAATCCCCATCAGATACATCAGATCAAGGATCAAGGACAGCATGGTCGGAACCATAACTGTAAGGAATCAACTTGAAGGATACCGAAAGAATCATACTGCTGGATAATCATTTTGCAAGAAGCTTCCGAGACGGTCTACATCATTTTCATGGGCATGAACACAAAGTTCAAGGTCGACTCCCACTTCTTTAATGCATATCATTTCATTCACCTCTCGCTTTGATAAAACTGTAGTGTTGGAATTTTATCTGGTAGAACACCGGAAGAGTAAGACTTGTGAAAACTTTCGGGTTCTCACGGATTAGGGGAAGGCATAGGTTCAACCCATCGGGCATCTTAGTAACACATACCACAAGTTTCAAAAGTAAATACACAAGCTCGAAAGCAGAGCATGGTTGGCCAAGCAGATGATACAATTTACCAAAGGCACTTAGTATCAGGGGAAGAACTCACAAGGTGATTGAATATGAAGGACATTGTCAGATAACAATCCAACAATGATCGGACGATCCACAACGGAGCTGATGTGAGTATCGGTACTCACTCAGAGGCAGAAAGAATGCAGAGTCATCAGATTCAAGAATCACCTGATTAGTCTGATGCTTAAAATAGAAAGAAATTATGGTTTCCAAATCAAATGATCAGAGGCAGACACTCTGATCAAGGATGGATAAGTTGAATAGCCTTAGGGGTACAATCGATGGCAATTGATTGGTCGAGATCCAGCTCATGTTTAAAATAACGTGTGAGCCGGAAGGATAATCCTAGGATTCAACTGATGATTGTGAACATTCGCAATTTATTGAATCAATGGACTCATAAATGATAGTGACCAAGGATGCCACTAAGATTAGTAAACTTATGGGATTAACCATAATGCAAGCAAGCAAGAATTTCAAGAACAACTAGCGGTTGAGGATTTTCGAAAGATCAATTAGTATTTCGAAGACTTTGGTGAAACACATGAACAACTGGGGAGAAACAAATCCTTGGTGGGTGTGAGGATTAATTTGTAGGTGTATTCAGGTGGCAAAGAACTGCAAGGCAGTAGGCACAAAGTATTCTCGAAACAATAGAGAAAACTTCGGGGTATCTTGTAATAACAAGATCAACGGGGGATGATCGTATGAATGGCAAGTGTAAGTAGTTATCCATAAGGATTTATCGGTGGTCGGGAATAGCAAAAGTGGTGGACACAAAGTCTTGAGAGAATATCGAAGAGTATCTTCGGAATCTTCTAGTGAAGCAGGCCATCATCTGGAATGAAGGGGGCTCTCTGGGAGAAAGTATTTATGAGAACCTAGAGTTAGAGTTAGCAAAAATCATTTAACCCGAGTAGAAGAGAGATCAGAATCCCAGAGTATAGGTCGAGGAATAAAAGATCTGAATATCACCCAATGGCGACATGGGCCCATGGGCCGCACAACCATGTTAGTATAATAGTTTTGTAATACCTAGACTCAACTTCGGCCAAGGAGTGTGGAAGGGGGATTCCTACAGGCAGTCGGCTCTGATACCAACTTGTGACGCCCCCGATTCAATCGTACACTAATCATGCATGCAAACGTGTACGATCAAGATCAGGGACTCACGGGAAGATATCACAACACAACTCTAAAAACATAAATAAGCCATACAAGCATCATATTACAAGCCAGGGGCCACGAGGGCTCGAGTACAAGTGCTCGATCATAGACGAGTCAGTGGAAGCAACAATATCTGAGTACAAACATAAGTTAAACAAGTTGCCATAAGATGGCTAGCACAAACTAGGATACAGATCGAAAGAGGCGCAGGCCTCCTGCCTGGGATCCTCCTAAACTACTCCTGGTCGTCGTCATCGGCCTGCACGTAGTAGTAGGCACCTCCAGTGTAGTAGGAGTCGTCGTCGACGGTGGCGTCTGGCTCCTGGGCTCCAGCATCTGGTTGCGACAACCAGGTAGAAGGGAAAGGAGGGAAAAGAGGGAGAAAAGCAACCGTGAGTACTCATCCAAAGTACTCGCAAGCAAGGAGCTACACTACATATGCATGGGTATATGTGTAAATGGCCATATCGGTGGACTGAACTGCAGAATGCCAGAATAAGAGGGGGATAGCTAACCCTGTCGAAGACTACGCTTCTGGCAGCCTCCGTCTTGCAGCATGTAGAAGAGATTAGATTGAAGTCCTCCAAGTAGCATCGCATAGCATAATCCTACCCGGCGATCCTCCCCTCGTCGCCCTGTGGAAAAGCGATCACCGGGTTGTCTGTGGAACTTGGAAGGGTGTGTTTTATTAAGTATCCGGTTCTAGTTGTCATAAGGTCAAGGTACAACTCCGGGTCGTCCTTTTACCGAGGGACACGGCTATTCGAATAGATAAACTTCCCTGCAGGGGTGCACCACATAACCCAACACGCTCGATCCCATTTGGCCGGACACACTTTCCTGGGTCATGCCCGGCCTCGGAGGATCAACATGTCGCAGCCCCACCTAGGCACAACAGAGAGGTCAACACGCCGGTCTAAATCCTATGCACGCAGGGGTCTGGGCCCATCGCCCATTGCACACCTGCATGTTGCGAGGGCGGCCGGAAGAAGACCTAGCCTCTCTTATACAAGAGTAGGCGTTCCAGTCCAATTCGGCGCGCGCCGCTCCGTCGCCGACGTCAAGAAGGCTTCGGCTGATACCATGACGTCGAGTGCCCATAACTGTTCCCACGTAGTTGGTTAGTGTGTATAGGCCAGTGGCCAGACTCAGATCAAATACCAAGATCTCGTTAAGCGTGTTATTATGAAATAACCGTGGACGCCGACCAGAGCCAGGCCCACCTCTCGCCTAGGTGGTCTCAACCTGCCCTGTCGCTCCGCCACAAAGTAACAGTCGAGGGCCGTCGGGAACCCAGGCCCACCTCTACCGGGATGGAGCCACCTGTCCTTTCAGCCCCCTTATTCGAATCACTTGCGGGTACTCAACAAGCTGACCGACTTTAATCACCATCTGTATAGTATGTATATATGTATAGTATATACCCGTGATCACCTCCCAAGTGATCACGGACCGATAGTATAGCAAGGCAGACCGACAAGAATGTAGGGCCACAAATGATAAACTAGCATCCTATACTAAGTATTTAGGATTGCAGGTAACGTATCAATAGATGTAGCAACAATGTCAGGCTATGCATCAGAATAGGATTAACGGAAAGCAGTAACATGCTACACTACTCTAATGCAAGCAGTATAGAGGAGAATAGGCAATATCTGGTGATCAAGGGGGGGCTTGCCTGGTTGCTTTGGCAAGAAGGAGGGGTCGTCAACTCCGTAGTCGTACTGGGTAGCAGCGACGTCGGTATCGTAGTCTACCGGAGAGAAGAGGGGGAGAAACAATAAATATAATGCAAACATAAGCATGACGATGTATGACAAGACAATGAGCGGTGCTAGGTGTGCCCTAACGCGGTAGTAGGTGATACCGGCGAGAGGGGGAAACATCCGGGAAAGTATCCACGGTGTTTTCGCGTTTTCGAACAAAAGAAGCGGAGGTGAAATGTTGCATGATTGTTATGCTAGGGATGTGTGACGGACAAACGGGCTACATATCTGGATTCGTCTCGTCGTTCTGAGCAACTTTCATGTACAAAGTTTTTCCATCTGAGCTACAGTTTATTTTATATTAATTTTGAAAGTTTTAATCAATTTATAAATTATTAGTATTAATTTAATTCGAAAATGTTTAATGCGCATCATGATGTCAGCATGACGTCAGCGGTCAGCGTTGACCGTTGACTGGTCAAACTAACAGAAGGGCCCCACATGTCATAGACTAAGACTAACTAATCTGGTTTAGTTAGTCCAAGTAAAATGATTAGGTTTATTAATTACAATTAACTAGGTTAGTTAATTTACTTAATTAAGTAATTGATTAATTTAATTATTAATTACTTAATTTTATTTATTGTTGTTGTTTTTAATAAAAAGTTCCTGGGGGTGGGGCCCCGTTGTCAATGGCCCAAAGGGGTGCCTTAGCAGGGCGTGGGCGTAATGGGCGCAGGGGCGAGGCTGCCCGTCAGGGCGAACCCGATCGACGCCCAGCGTGCGCGGATGGGCACCGGCGCGGCACCGACGAGGCCACGGTAGGGCGGGTCTGTGGCGAAGCGGGCGGTCGCCAGAGGAGGACGCCGGGGCCGTGGAGGGTGCGACCGGACCACCGCGTGGCGGGTCGGCGAGCAGCGGCGGAGGTGGTTGCGACTGAGTGGCAGGGCGCTGGAGCCCGAGGCGACGGGGAGCAGCCACAGGGGCGCGGTGAGCACAGGCGTACGCAGCGGGCGAAGCGCGCTGGGGCGACGGCCAAGCCACGGTGGATGCATGCTCGGGCGGCGCAGGGGCACGACCAGGGGCGCGCGCGTGTTGGAGCAAGGCAGAGGCAACGTGAGTGGAGCGCCGGCCATGGCGACTTCTAGCGCGGGACGACAACGATGAGCACGACGATCAGAGGATGCAGATCATGGGGAAGATAGAGGGGAAAAGCGCGTCGGCTCACATCGTTGACGGGGAGAGGCTTGGGGAGGCGTGGGATGCAGTGAAGACGTTGGAACCACCGACGAACGGCGGCGGAGATGAGCTCGATGGCGAGTGTACGGGCTGTCCTGGCTTGATTCAAAGCACGTAGGCTTACAAGACGACGATGGCGAAGCTCCTGGACGCCTTGACGCGACGAGGGGAGGCCGGTGGCCACCGGATCGATGAGGTGGCGGCGATGGAGGCGGTGGGCGATTTCTGTAACGGGAGAGAGAGAGCTGGGGAAGGAGTGGATAGGCTAGGGTTTGCGAAGGGGCGTCGGGGTACCTATAGGACGTCAGGGCGTCGCCGGATGGCCGGCGCGTGGCCATCCCGGCCACGGACGCGTCCCCTCTGTCCACGAGGCTTCGGTGAACAGGAAGGAGATGGGGAGGTGAGCTGGGTCGCGTGGCCACTTATGGCCTAGTGGCAAAGTAGTTTGTAGGCCCTTTTTCCTTTTCCTTTTCTCTTTAATTCTCTGTTTTAATCTTAGCTCCTGTTTTGCATTTAAGTTGAGCCACCGAAAGAATTTTGTAAGAAGTGCCACTTGTCAAAACAAATACTAGCCATTATTTAGAACCGCCACAAAAGTCTGGTGACTAGATAAACTAGTTCAACATTTGTTTATTATTTTAAAGCATTCAAATAATTATTTTTGCTACTACTTTATTCATTTTAGAGTACTTAGGCATTTTATAAAAGTGGGGTTTCTTCACCATAATTACCCAGGATTTATTTAACACATTTACAACATTTTAGTTTTCACTTTTGAAAACTTTAACTGTTCGACTGGATCTTAAATTTGAACTTGGATCGGTTCTAAACTAACACAAGATTAGCAACAGTAATCGAGGTGATGTGGCATCATTAGTAGATGGTTACTATAGCTTAATTACCCGGGCGTCACAGATAACCTCGTCGTAGACCTTGCCTTTCCAGAAGGCATGACGACCTATGATGTTGTGGCGGCCGCCGATGTGGGTCCAGAGCTCCTCCGCCATCGTGCCGGGGCCGAGCGTCGAACAACCATCGGCGCCGATCTTCCACTGTTGGGGAAGACGACGGTGGCACGAGGAGGCTGTACCGGCACAGCTCCACCGCCTCCGGATTACCGAGGCTGGATGGCCAGGTGCTCGGGGTGTCTTCATCGCCGCCGGTGCTGCTGCTCCCACGGTGGAAGGACATCGCCGGCGCTGCGCTAATTTTCTCGTAGGCAGCAGGACATGGGGTGTGAGGTCGGGTGTGGGGGGCGGCGCCGGGGCGGGGTCTTATAGCCGTCCAGGTGACGACAGGTGGGCGGCTGGCATTATTGCTCATTAATGCCGGTGCCTCAGGATGTGACACATCGACAGGACGGGGCGGTGGCGGGTGGAAGGTGAGGCGGCCGTCGACGGGACGGGGCGTCGGGGGTGGCAGATGATGCAGTTTGACCGGCAATGCACGTCGATTTGACCGAACGCTGCGGTTGGACGCCGCACGTCACGCGGGTACGTGAGGTGACGTCATGTTTTGCCGTCAGCTGGCAGACGACAAATCCTCCCGTTAGCCATCTAACAGGGCTAACGTCTCTTTTTGCCATCAAAGTTCTTTGCCATCTGCCACCGACAACAAAATGCCTTTGACGTCCGCTTTGTGGAAGTATACGGCAAAGAACCTGTTTACCGTCACTCTCTTTGCCGGGCAGGTTTGCCGTCGGTGGCGGACGGCGAAGAGGTTTGTCGTCCGCTTTCGATGCCTTTGTTGTCCGCCATGGCGGACGACAAATAAGCTAATTCCTGTAGTGAAACTGTAGTAGTCAATAGAACATTGTCTACTATGCTTAGGGTTGTTTTGAAGAATAACCTTAAAATGCGGGAATAATGCTTGCCTCATATTGAATTTTCTTATAATCGTTCGCTGCATTCTACTACTAAGATGTGCCCTTTTGAGATTGTGTATGGTTTCCTACCTAGTGCACCCGTTGATTTGTTGCCTCTTCCATTTTCGGGAAAGGGTAATTTTGATGCTAAACAACGTGTTGAATTGATCTTAAAGTGCATGAATTAACTAAGGAAAACATTGAGCGCATGAATGCTAAATACAAACTTATTGGCGATAAGGATAGAAGACATATTGTGTTTGAACCAGGAGATCTTGTTTGGTTACATACGCAAAGATAGGTTTCCAGATTGGTGCAAGTCTAAGATAATGTCATGTGCTGATGGTTCTTTTAAGGTGCCAGAGAAAATAAATGATAATGCATATAAAGCTACCTATAGATTTTGAGGTTAGTCCCACTTTTAACATTGCAGATTTGAAGCCTTATTTGGGTGAGGAAGATGAGCTTCCGTCGAGTACAACTTCATTTCAAGAAGGGGAGGATGATGAGGACATCAATACTATTGTTGCACCCACAACCCATGCTGTTATACATACTGGACCAATTACTAGAGTTCGCGCACACTGATTGAATTACCAGGTACTTTCGTTTCTTAGTAATGATTCTAATGTTCATGAGAATATGATGCTACCTAAATTGGATACATTTGTTTTGCTTACAAATGAAGGGCCTAGCTTGGACAAGAAGGATGAATATTGGAGCAAGATCAAGGATAAAGATGATAACATGCGCAAGGGAAAAAGAATGGAGTTTTAAGTGATGATTTCAGGAGTTTGAAACCACCATAATGAGTGCATGAAGGCTTGGACAAAATATACAAGATGCCACCTCCTAAATTTCGTCCAGAGGCTATTATAGGTGCCGCGTCACCTTATTATTGGGCCAGACCCATGTAATTTTGAAATACTTCAGTATAGGTTGTTATTAAAGTCCGTATGTGTGGGGAAACAAAGTTAGGGTTGGATTCAGACCCCTCCTCCAAGTGTCACGAAATTCCCCCTACCCCTCCATATATACAACCCTTAGGGCATCGTTTAGACTTTTGATTTTGTTTAGGTTAAAAGTTTGCCATAGCTGCAACTTCGCGTACTTCGCTTGTGTCAACGACCAGACCAAGACGTCACAAAACCTCACTTTCATCAATAAAGCTTTCCTCTTATATTCGCAATATCCGGATTGCAATATCAGTTTCTTGCTTGTTCTTCGTTTGCTCGCAGGAAATAGACCCTCATGGTCAGGTTGATCGTGCTTCGGCATGGTCAATAACCCCTAGGAAATTGGTTTAGCGATTGCTAAGGCGCGATGTCTCGCACGCTCGTAGTTGGATCGTCAAGGTCGACTCCCACATAAAATGATAGCCATCTCATCAAAACATCGGGACACCTTCGCCTCTATCAACATTGGAGGGAGATATGAAGGAACCTAATTTTTCACCGCATCGCCACTGCCAGAGCCGAATCCATGGACATTTAAAACCCCTAATTAAACAAACCTAGACTAATATGCGCACACATATCAAGGGTTAGGGCTTCTTCCTCATGTCGCCACCAGAGCAGCTAACTAAGACAAGGGAACCCTAGTGACACCAATAGTCGGATGCCCTCTCTTCTCCTTTCTCCAGGCGGGGTGTTGATGGCTAGGTTAGGAAACATAGAAAGGGTTGGCGCATTGGAGTACCCATAATTTGGATTTTACATGCAATCCATGTTTGGGCCTCGTTCTCATCTCTGCTGGCGATGGCATCTTCTTATCCAACACCTGTGAGAAGATTATACAGTTTGGGATGGCGGCACATAGATCGACGGTTAAGGGCCCATCTAGTGGGGATGACGCGGGTGCCATGGCACCCCCTCCAAAACTGTAAAATAAAATTTACTATATACCATAACACTAAATATTCATCAAGTTGTTGCTATTTTCAAACTTTTTTGTTGAGACTATGATGATGTTTAGTGTGAACTTTTAAATTGTGGCACCCCAAGCTTGCGATTCTAGGTCCACCATTGCCTATGGTGCTAATGGTGGCTAGGCTACGATTGCCCAATCTCGCTGCACGTAAGGATTTAGTGCACTCCGAAAAAATGAGGGAAGTGCATTAGGACTGATGAAACAAGCAACCCAAGAGGCACCTTTGTAGGCATTTTCCACATGCATGAGGGGGGTTGTGTTACTAAAAAACAGTAAAACCCAGCCACATACGGCCTCACATAGGACGTGTTTGGTTGCCTGCATATGGTCCAGCCTGACCCACGCGGGAAGAACTTGGCCCGTTTGGTTGCCTGCGTTTACTGTGCGGCCCGCATCGCACGAAACTTAAAGCACGTCCATGCCAGGCCCAGGGGAAACGCCCGAATCGGCAGTAGCTCATGAGCCTGGCTCGGGCGAGGCAGGGGAAGGTGACGCGCTTCTCTCCTTGTGCGAGCAGGGAGATGGCGCGAGCTCGTCCACGTCGCCGAAAAATCGTCGGGAGGATTTCGGCTCACCTCCCACCGAGTCCACCCCTATTTAGCCCCTCCCTTGTTGGAAATATGCCCTAGAGGCAATAATAAATTAGTTATTATTATTATATTTCCTTGTCCATGATAATCGTTTATTATCCATGCTATAATTGTATTGATAGGAAACTCAGATACATGTGTGGGTACATAGACAACACTATGTCCCTAGTAAGCCTCTAGATGACTAGCTCGTTGATCAATAGATGGTTACGGTTTCCTGACCATGGACATTGGATGTCGTTGATAACGGGATCACATCATTAGGAGAATGATGTGATGGACAAGACCCAATAGCCTAGCACAAAGATCGTGTAGTTCGTATGCTAAAGCTTTTCTAATGTCAAGTATCATTTCCTTAGACCATGAGATTGTGCAACTCCCGGATACCGTAGGAATGCTTTGGGTGTACCAAACGTCACAACGTAACTGGGTGTCTATAAAGGTGCACTACGAGTATCCCCGAAAGTGTCTGTTGGGTTGGCACGAATCGAGACTGGGATTTGTCACTCCATGTAACGGAGAGGTATCTCTGGGCCCACTCGGTAGGACATCATCATAATGTGCACAATGTGACCAAGGGGTTGATCATGGGATGATGTGTTACGGCACGAGTAAAGAGACTTACCGGTAACGAGATTGAACAAGGTATCGGTATACCAACGATCGAATCTCAAGCAAGTACAATACGCTAGACAAAGGGAATTGTATACGGGATTGATTGAATCCTTGACATCGTGGTTCATCCGATGAGAACATCGTGGAACATGTGGGAGCCAACATGGGTATCCAGATCCCGTTGTTGGTTATTGACCAGAGAGATGTCTCGGTCATGTCTGCATGATTCCCGAACCCGTAGGGTCTAGACACTTAAGGTTCGATGATGCTAGGGTTATAGGGAATAGATATATGTGGTTACCAAATATTGTTTGGAGTCTCGGATGAGATCCCGGACGTCATGAGGAGTCCCGGAATGGTCCAGAGGTAAATATTGATATATTGGACGAAGGGTTTTGGAGTCCGGAAGTGTTCCGGAGGTACCGGGTGATGACCAGCATGACCGAAAGGTGTTTCGGGAGCCCCGGCAAGTGTTGGGGGGCTTCATGGGCCAAGGGGAGGGGGCAAACCAGCCCACTAAGGGGTTGTGCGCCCCCCTCACCTATTCCCACGTGACCAGGGAGTTTGGGGCACCCTATCTAGGGTTCCCACCTCCTGGCTTGGGGGCCAAGTCACCCAAAGGGGAGATCCCATCTGCCCTGCCCCCCCCCCAGGGGAAACCCTAGGGCGCCTCCCACTCTCCCTTCCCCCTATATATAGTGGAGGTTTTGGGCTGCCCAACACATGAGTCTCTCTCTCCCAAGGCGCAGCCCTACCTCTCTCCCTCCTCATCTCTCGTAGTGCTTGGCGAAGCCCTCCTGGAGTACCGCGCTCCTCCACCACCACCACGCCGTCGTGCTGCTGCTGGACGGAGTCTTCTCCAACCTCTCCCTCTCTCCTTGCTGGATCAAGGCACGGGAGACGTCACCGGGCTGCACGTGTGTTGAACGCGGAGGCGCCGTTGTTTGGCGCTTAGATCGGAATCGACCGTGATCTGAATCGCCACGAGTACGACTACCTCATCTGCGTTCTTGCAACGCTTCCGCTTAGTGATCTACAAGGGTATGTAGATGCACTCCCCTCTCTCTCATTGCTAGTCTCTCCATAGATAGATCTTGGTGACTCGTAGGAAAATTTTGAATTTCTGCTACGTTCCCCAACAGTGGCATCATGAGCTAGGTCTATTGCGTAGATTCTATCCACGAGTAGAACACAAAGTAGTTGTGGGCGTTGATTTTGTTCAATATGCTTACGTTACTAGTCCAACCTTGATTCGGCGGCATTGTGGGATGAAGCGGCCCAGACCGACCTTACATGTACTCTTACGTGAGACAGGTTCCACCGACTGACATGCACTTGTTGTATAAGGTGGCTAGCGGGTGCCAGTCTCTCCCACTTTAGTCGGATCGGATTCGATGAAAAGGGTCCTTATGAAGGGTAAATAGCAATTGGCATATCACGTTGTGGCTTTTGCGTAGGTAAGAAACGTTCTTGCTAGAAACCCATAGCAGCCACGTAAAACATGCAAACAACAATTAGAGGACGTCTAACTTGTTTTTGCAGGGTATGCTATGTGATGTGATATGGCCAAAAGAATGTGATGAATGATATGTGATGTATGAGATTGATCATGTTCTTGTAATAGGAATCACGACTTGCATGTCGATGAGTGTGACAACCGGCAGGAGCCATAGGAGTTGTCTTTATTAATTGTATGACCTGCGTGTCATTGAGCAACGCCATGTAATTACTTTACTTTATTGCTAACCGGTAGCCATAGTAGTAGAAGTAATGAGTTGGCGAGACACTTTCATGGAGACACGATGATGGAGATCATGATGATGGAGATCATGGTGTCAAGCCGGTGACGATGATGATCATGGAGCCCCGAAGATGGAGATCAAAAAGGAGCAAAATGATATTGGCCATATCATGTCACTATTTTGATTGCATGTGATGTTTATCATGTTTATGCATCTTATTTGCTTAGAACGACGGTAGTAAATAAGATGATCCCTCATTAAAATTTCAAGAAAGTGTTCCCCCTAACTGTGCACCGTTGCGAAAGTTCATTGTTTCGAAGCACCACGTGATGATCAGGTGTGATAGATTCTAACGTTCACATACAACGGGTGTAAGCCAGATTTACACACGCGAAACACTTAGGTTGACTTGACGAGCCTAGCATGTACAGACATGGCCTCAGAACACAAGAGACCGAAAGGTCGAGCATGAGTCGTATAGTAGATACGATCAACATGAAGATGTTCACCGATGATGACTAGTCCGTCTCACGTGATGATCGGACACGACCTAGTTGACTCGGATCATGTTATCACTTAGATGACTAGAGGGATGTCTATCTGAGTGGGAGTTCATAAGATGAACTTAATTATCCTGAACATAGTCAAAAGATTCTTGCAAATTATGTCGTAGCTCGCGCTTTAGTTCTACTATTTTAGATATGTTCCTAGAGAAAATTTAGTTGAAAGTTGACAGTAGCAATTATGTGGACAGTAGAAGGCTTATGTCCTTAATGCACCACTCAGTGTGCTGAACCTCGAACGTCGTTTGTGGATGTTGCGAACATCTGACATACACGTTTTGATGACTACGTGATAGTTCAGTGGGTAATGTTAAATGGTTTAGAAATGAGGCACCGAAGACATTTTGAAATGTCGCAGAACATATGAGATGTTTTGAGGGCTGAAATTGGGATTTCAGGCTCATGCCCATGTCAGAGGTATAAGACCTCCGACGAGCTTCTTGGCCTACAAACTAAGGGAGAAAAGCTCAATCGTTGAGCTTGTACTCAGATTGTCTGGGTACAACAATCACTTGAATCGAGTGGGAGTTAATTTTCCAGATGAGATAGTGATGTTTCTCCAAAGTCATTGCCACGAAGCTACTAGAGCTTCGTGATGAACTATAACATATCAGGGATAGATATGATGATCCTTGAAGTACTCGCGATGTTTGACACCGCGAAAGTAGAAGTCAAGTAGGAGCATCAATTTTTGATGGTTAGTAAAACCACTAGTTTCAAGAAGGGCAAGGGCAAGAAGGGATGCTTCATGAAACGACAAAACAGTTGCTGCTCTAGTGAAGACCCAAGGTTGAACCCAAACCCGAGACTAAGTGCTTCTGTAATGAGAGGAACGGACACTAAAGCAGAACCACCCTAGATACTTGGTAGATAAGAAGGCAGACAAGGTCGACGGAAGTATATTGGATATACATTATGTTAATGTGTACTTTACTAGTACTCCTAGTAGCACCAGGGTATTAGATACCGGTTCGGTTGCTAAGTGTTAGTAACTCGAAATAAAAGCTACGGAACAAACGGAGACTAGCTAAAGGTGAGCTGACGATATGTGTTGGAAGTGTTTCAAAGGTTGATGTGATCAAGCATCGCTCGCTCCCTCTACCATCGAGATTGGTGTTAAACCTAAATAATTGTTATTTGGTGTTTGCGTTGAGCATAGACATGATTGGATTATGTCTATCGCAATACGGTTATTCATTTAAGGAGAATAATGGTTACAATGTTTATTTGAATAATACCTTCAATGGTCTTGCACCTAAAATGAATGGTTTATTGAATCTCGATCGTAATGATACACATGTTCATGCCAAAAGATATAAGATAGTAATGATAGTACCACCTACTTGTGGCACTGCCATGTAAGTCATATTGGTATAAAACGCATGAAGAAGCTCCATGTTGATGGATCTTTGGACTCACTTGTTTTTGAAAAGTTTGAGACATGCGAACCATGTCTATTGGTATGTACACATGAAGAAACTCCATGCAGATGGATCGTTTGGACTCACTTGATTTTGAATCACTTGAGACATGCAAATCATACCACATGGGCAAGATGACTGAAAGCCTTGTTTTTAGTAAAATGGAATAAGAAAGCAACTTGTTGGAAGTAATGCATTTTGATGTGTGCAGTCCAATGAGTGCTGAGGCACGCAGTGGATATCGTTATGTTCTTACTTCACGGATGATTTAAGTAGATACTGAGTGTATTTACTTGATGAAACACAAGTCTGAATTATTGAATGGTTCACGTAATTTCAGAGTGAAGTTGAAGGTCATCGTGACAAGAGGATAAAATGTCTATGATATGATCATAGAGATGAGTATCTGAGTTACAAGCTTTGGCACGCAATTAAGACATTGTGGAAATTGTTTCACAATTAATACCGCCTGGAACACCATAGTGTGATGGTGTGTCCGAACATCATAGTTGCACCCTATTGGATATATATGGTGCGTACCATGATGTCTCTTATCGAATTACCACTATCGTTCATGGGTTAGGCATTAGAGACAACCGCACTCACTTTAATAGGGCACCACGTAATTCCCTTGAGACGACACCGTTTGAACTATGGTTTGGAGAAACCTAAGTTGTCATTTCTTAAAATTTTGGGGCTGCGAAGCTTATGTGAAAAGTTTCAGGTTGATAAGCTCGAACCCAAAGCGGATAAAATGCATCTTCATAGGACACCCAAAACGGTTGGGTATACCTCCTAATTCAGATCCGAAAGCAATAGGGATTGTTTCTTGAATCGGGTCCTTTCTCGAGGAAATTTGTCTCGAAAGAATTGAGTGGGAGGATGGTGGAGACTTGATGAGGTTGTTGAACCATCACTTCAACTAGTGTGTAGCAGGGCACAGGAAGTTGTTCCTGTGGCACCTACACCAATTGAAGTAGAAGCTTATGATAGTGATCATGAAACTTCGGATCAAGTCACTACCGAACCTCGTAGGTCGACAAGGACGCGTACTACTTCAGAGTGGTACACAATCCTGTCTTAGAGGTCATGTTGCTAGACAACAATGAACCTACGAGCTATGGAGAAGCGATGGTGGGCCCGGATTCCGACGAATGGCTCGAGGCCATAAAATCTGAGAAAGGATCCATGACTTTGGAAGAAATACTTGATGGTCGTAAGGCCGTTGGGTACGGATGGATTTTAAAAGGAAGACACACAATGATGGTAAGTATCACCATTAAGAAAGCTCGACTTGTCGTTAAGTTTTCCGACAAGTTCAAGGAGTTGACTACGATGAGACTTTCTCACTCGTAGCGATGCTAAGAGTCTGTTGGGATTATGTTAGCAATTAGTGCATGATTTATGAAATCTTGCAGATAGGATGTCAAATCATTGTTTCCTCGACGATATCCTTGAGGAAAGGTTGTATGTGATACAACCAAAAGGTTTTGACAAATCCTGAAAGACGCTAACAAGTATGCAAAGCTCCAGCAATCCTTCTAAGGACTGGGGTAAGCATCTCGGAGTTGGAATGTACACTTTGATGAGATGATCAAAGATTTTGGGTTTATACAAAGTTTATGAGAAACTTGTATTTCCAAAGAAGTGAGTGGGAGCACTATAGAATTTCTGATAAGTATATGTTGTAAACATATTGTTGATCAAAATGATGTAGAATTTCTAGAAAGCATATAGGGTTATTTGAAAAGTGTTTTTCAATGGAAAACCTGGATTAGGCTACTTGAACAATAAGCATCAAGATCTATAAGATAGATCAAAATGCTTAATAATACTTTCAAATGAGCACATACCTTGACATGATCTTGAAGGTGTTCAAGATGGATCAGTCAAGGAAGGAGTTCTTGCCTGAGTTGTAAGGTATGAAGTTAAGAGTTAAAGCTCGACCACGGCAGAAGAGAGAGAAAGGACGAAGGTCGTCCCCTATGCTTCAGACGTAGGCTCTATAGTATGCTATCTTGTGTACCGCACCAGAAGTGTGCCTTGCGATGAGTCAGTCAAGGGGTACAAGAATGATCCAGGAATGGATCATTGGACAGCGGTCAAAATTGTCCTTGGAGTAAATAAGGACATGTTTCTCGATTATGGAGGTGATAAAGAGTTCGGCGTAAAGGGTTACGTCGATGCAAGCTTTAGCACCTATCCGAATGACTTTGAGTAGCAAACCGGATACGTATAGTGGAGCAACCATTTGGAATAGCTCCAAGTGGAGCGTGGAAGCAGCATTTACAATATGACCTAGAGATTTGCAAAATACATACGGATCTGAATGTTGCAGACCCGTTGACTAAAACCTCTCTCACAAGCAAACATGATCAAACCCCAGAACTCATTGAGTCTTAATCATATGGTGATGTGAACTAGTTTAGTGACACTAATAAACTCTTTGGATGTTAGTCACATGGCGATGTGACCTATCAGTGTTAATCACATGGCGATGTGAACTAGATTATTGACTCTAGTGCAAGTGGGAGACAGTTGGAAATATGCCCTAGAGGCAATAATAAATTAGTTATTATTATTATATTTCCTTGTTCATGATAATCGTTTATTATCCATGCTATAATTGTATTGATAGGAAACTCAGATACATGTGTGGGTACATAGACAACACTATGTCCCTAGTAAGCCTCTAGATGACTAGCTCGTTGATCAATAGATGGTTACGGTTTCCTGACCATGGACATTGGATGTCGTTGATAACGGGATCACATCATTAGGAGAATGATGTGATGGACAAGAGCCAATCCTAAGCCTAGCACAAAGATCGTGTAGTTCGTATGCTAAAGCTTTTCTAATGTCAACTATCATTTCCTTAGACCATGAGATTGTGCAACTCCCGGATACCGTAGGAATGCTTTGGGTGTACCAAACGTCACAACGTAACTGGGTGGCTATAAAGGTGCACTACGGGTATCTCTGAAAGTTTCTGTTGGGTTGGCACGAATCGAGACTGGGATTTGTCACTCCATGTAACGGAGAGGTATCTCTGGGCCCACTCGGTAGGACATCATCATAATGTGCACAATGTGACCAAGGGGTTGATCACGGGATAATGTGTTACGGCACGAGTAAATAGACTTACCGGTAACGAGATTGAACAAGGTATCGGTATACCGACGATCGAATCTCAAGCAAGTACAATACGCTAGACAAAGGGAATTGTATACGGGATTGATTGAATCCTTGACATCGTGGTTCATCCGATGAGAACATCGTGGAACATGTGGGAGCCAACATGGGTATCCAGATCCCGCTGTTGGTTATTGACCAGAATGTCTCGGTCATGTCTGCATGATTCCCGAACCCGTAGGGTCTAGACACTTAAGGTTCGATGATGCTAGGGTTATAGGGAATAGATATACGTGGTTACCGAATATTGTTCGGAGTCCCGGATGAGATCCCGGATGTCACGAGGAGTCCTGGAATGGTTCGGAGGTAAAGATTGATATATTGGACGAAGGGTTTTGGAGTCCGGAAGTGTTCCGGAGGTACCGGGTTATGACCAGCATGACATAAAGGTGTTTCGGGAGCCCCGGCAAGTGTTGGGGGGCTTCATGGGCCAAGGGGAGGGGCAAACCAGCCCACTAAGGGGCTGTGTGCCCCCTCACCTATTCCCATGTGACCAGGGGGTTTGGGGCTCCCTATCTAGGGTTCCCACCTCCTGGCTTGGGGGCCAAGTCACCCAAAGGGGAGATCCCATCTGCCCTGGCCGCCGCCCCCCTAGGGGAAACCCTAGGGCGCCTCCCACTCTCCCTTCCCCCTATATATAGTGGAGGTTTTGGGAATCCCAACACATGAGTCTCCCTCTCCCAAGGCGCAGCCCTACCTCTCTCCCTCCTCGTCTCCCGTAGTGCTTGGCGAAGCCCTGCTGGAGTACCGCGCTCCTCCACCACCACCACGCCGTCGTGCTGCTGCTGGACGGAGTCTTCCCCAACCTCTCCCTCTCTCCTTGCTGGATCAAGGCACGGGAGACATCACCGGGCTGCACGTGTGTTGAATGCGGAGGCGCCGTTGTTCGGTGCTTAGATCGGAATCGACCGCGATCTGAATTGCCACGAGTACGACTACCTCATCTGCGTTCTTGCAACGCTTCCGCTTAGCGATCTACAAGGGTATGTAGATGCACTCCCCTCTCTCTCGTTGCTAGTCTCTCCATAGATAGATCTTGGTGACTCGTAGGAAAATTTTGAATTTCTGCTATGTTCTCCAACATCCCTCACCGCCCCAACTCTCACCACCATTCTCCCTCTATTCAAGCTTTCCCGCCGACGCACATCGGCACCGACGTGCAGGTAAGCGGTGCATCTTCATCGGCCGGCGGTCCACGGCGTCGGTGCTCCTTCACCGGCTGACATTGATCTTCCACGACCGCCCCCCTCGTCCTCGAGCTACAGCCATGGCCTCTGTGGGTTCAATCCCCGTTTCTCTCTGTTCCTTCTAGCTAGATCTGAGTTGCATCTAGGGTTTGATCTAGATGCATGGTTGATTAGTGGTCTGATCTGTGAGCTGATATGGTTGATTGCTATGCTGCGGTTGAAATTAGTGGTAGGGCTAGATGTTCAAGCATGTGGTAGGCTATATTAGTAGTAGAGTTTGAAGTTGAACCTTGTGCTTGTGTTGGTTCGTGCTTAGATCTGTGATTTGTAGCTATTGGTGGTCCATTTGTAGCATGTTGTTTGTTGTAGATGTATGTTCGTGCTCATAGATTGTCCGGTATGCTTAGTATGATAGCGATGAACCATCTGCTTAGTATGATAGTGATGAAGCATGTGCTTGCTATGATAGTGATGAACCATATACATGTAGTATGCTCCTGATTTCATGGATTGTCCGGTATGTTGTGTGCTATGCTTACTATCAGTGCGTGCTACGATTGTAGGACATGACCACGCAGACGCAAGATCTTAGTCAGGCCCTTGTCCTATCCGACAGCCAGTTTCCTCCATCGTTTGTCGAGGCAGTCTATGTCCGAGATGGCACCTGATTCAGAGGTGTTTGTGTATGATTCCCTCTACGTGCTAGTAGTGCTTGTTGAGCCAACTCCTACTAGTGTTGCTGCTGCCGTTGCATTCAAGGTAGCATCAGCAAAGGCAAAGAAGGATGGTAGGTCGAACAACATGAAGTGGTAGCCATTCATGTCCACATTCATGCTGAACAAGATGTGTAAGCTCATCTCTAGTGGAGTTAGGACTAACAAGGTTTTCAAGAAGGTGCACTTGAACACCGTTGCGAAGCAAGTGTTCGAGTTCTATGGGCAAGACGACACGCTCTCATGCTGGTGGTGAACTTGCAGTGGTAGGATGACACCCTCTTTTGGATGTGGTGGTAGGTTAACACCAAGGTAGTGCTAGGTTGAACTTGCTATGTCATATGATCATGCATGCTTTACTTCTCTTTTGCTCCATTG
The DNA here is from genome assembly GCF_018294505.1 of Triticum aestivum. Taxonomy (NCBI): domain Eukaryota; kingdom Viridiplantae; phylum Streptophyta; class Magnoliopsida; order Poales; family Poaceae; genus Triticum; species Triticum aestivum. Next base: position 142,649,142 of record NC_057813.1, on the reverse strand, counting down.
TTGTTTGTGTGCTACTTTACTTGCTACTTGTGTGCTCCATTGATTTGTTGCTTCAACTATTGCTCTTGTGCATTGCTAGGGCAAGTGGTATGCCGTGTTCATCGGTAAGGCTCCAGGGGTTTATAGTTCATGTGTTGGGGATATAACTATTTGTGTAAGCCGCCCAGGAGGGGCCGGGTTACGCAAAGAAGACTCACCAGAAAGAAGCCCAAGACCAAAGCATGAAGATGGCGGTTCATAGAGGGCTTAAGGCCCACAGGCGACTTAAAGCCCGTTGTAGTAAACCGCCACAGTAATATGACTTGTATCATAAGGTAGACTTAACTAGTCACTGAGCCGGACACTGTTTATAAGCCGGTCGGGACTCTGTAAGCCGCAGGGCGTCAACCCGTGTATATAAGGGGACGACCTGCTGGCGGCTTGGGGCAAGAAACAACTCATCGAGAGCCGGGCATAGTGTATCTCGCTCCCTGGTCATCGAAACATCAATACCAACCCAACTAGACGTAGGCCTTACCTTCACCGTAAGGGGCCGAACTAGTATAAAACCTCTCGTGTCCCTTGTCCCGATTAACCCCTTCAAGCTTCCTAGTTGCGATGGCTCCACAACTAAGTCCTTTCACGAGGACATCTGACGTGACAATTCCATGACAGTTGGCGCCCACCGTGGGGCCAGCGCATGGTGGATTTGAGTTCTTGAAGGGCAACTTCGAAGGGCTCAAGGGATACGTAGTGGGCCGGATGACCAAGAGTCGTCGCGGCAAGATCTACATCGACGACGAAGGCTGGGGCCCCGATGCCGGCTCAATCGAGTACGGGTACCGGGTCCCCTTCGGCGGAATCCACGTCTTCATCGGCCGGATCGGAGAGCCGGGACCTGAGCCGGACAGCAGCACCGACCTCATCGAGACGACTCAGCGTGCGAGGAAGACCCGAGCTCAACCCGTCATGAAGCGTGCTTTCGTGGGCTGCATCCACGGAGAGGAACTTCCTGAAGGATCTGAACATAGTCGTGAGACGGCCGGTGATTCGTCCGCCGGTTCAATAGATTCGTTGTACCAGGTGCGAGACGGCGTGCTTGGGGCCGTTCCGATGGCATCAGTATTCCGGACCCCTATGAGCCGCCGAGATGGGCAGGAATCTTTATGGCTAGGACTCAGCCCGGTTCTAATTCTATAGCTGCTGCAGCAATAACATCCGGGATAGGGACAGCTGGGGCAGGTGGCCCTGTGCGCCCGCCGACTCAGGTGCTGATAGACCTCATGGACAAGCTTATGACCCTGTTAACCGCCACGGTTATCCCTGCGAACAAAGATGAGCATGACGCGGAGGTGGCATGGGTACGTGAGGAGATAGCTGAGGCCAAGGAGGCCTTGGCAGCTGAGGATACTAGACTAGCTACAGAGCGGGCGACTCTCGACGCCCGGGCATAGCGGTTGTAGTCAGAGGCTTACCAGCTCACGATGAGCTTAAACGCGTCCAATGAGGTAATGAGGAGGATACACCAGAAGACCCAATCCCGTTTACCTCCGAATTACGACCATCGGGTTCTTTTCACTACACCCGGAGCCGGCCCAAGTAACCCGCTAGATGCCAATCAGTTTATGACAGCCGGAGCAGGAGGACCGGCTCAGCCTCGAGAGATGCCGCCTCCTCATGTGAGCATGGCACCACCGCGTTATGTGCCGATACCGGAGGGTCACTTTTCCAACCCCATGGAGAACTTAATCGCGGCTTCGGCGCGCTTGGCGGCTTTGCCTGTGGACGGTGATGACCCGACAGCGGTGGAGACCCGGAGGGTCAGAGAGCTTCTCCAGACGGCCCTGGCTCAGCAAGAGACCTATTCTTACAGCAGAGACAGGATCCATTCAACTCCTCCGCCTTGGTTATCACCGCCGCATCAAAACCGGAGCCCGAGTTACAGCAGGCACATGGAGTCCGAAGCTTTGTCAAGCAACGCCCAACACCGTGTCCAACATGGTGGCTATAACCCGGTGCAAGACCGAGTACGTCAGGAGAACGAGCGGGCGGCTCAGCTGGCGGCTCAACAGGCGGCTCATCAGGATATTCCAGAGTATCCAACGACTTCTGTTGAGATGGGAGTAGCCACTAGGACCGGTGGTGTTCCTTGTTTGGTACCGGCTTTGCGCAACGTGCGCCTGCCCAAGGACTTCAAGGGACCTCGAAAGGTGCCAAATTACACGGCCGACTTACAGCCTGGAGCATGGATCGAGAGTTATGAGATGGCCATGGAGCTGTTGGAAGTCAGTGACGCGGCAATGGCTAAATATTTCACCATGATGTTAGATGGAACGGCCCGGTCTTGGTTAAAAGGTTTGCCACCCAATTCCATTGGTTCGTGGGAAGAGTTGAAAGCCCGTTTCATCCAGAACTTCAAGGACACCTGTAAGCAATCTATGTCGATCGTGGACTTGACGAATTGTAAGCAGGGGGAGGGTGAATCCACCACCCATTGGGTACGCCGGGTTAAGGAGATAATTCATTCATCTGATAAGATGGATGCCGGCTCTGCAGTCCTTATGTTGGAGAAGAATTGCAGCTTTGAGCCGCTGAGGCAGAAACTGGGGCGCCTTAAACGTGACTGCAAGGATATGGGTACGCTAATGGCGGCTTTAGTCAAATATGCCGATTCTGATAGTACCAAGGATCCCGCGTCGGACGATGAGAAGACAGGGAAGGGAAAAAGGAACGGCAATGGAAAGGGTCAACAGCACAACCCGGTGAATCAAAGCGGCAATAAGCGTAAGGCGGACGGCAACCCGGAGTTTGTAGCCAACGCTAATGCACAGGGTAACAATCAGAGACGTAAGGGTAAGTGGCCTCGATCCGGCGGGTCAGGCCCATCTCTTGAGCAGCTACTCAATGAGCCCTGCCCGAAACACGGCACCCGGGAGCACCCCGCTACACACCTGTGGAAAGATTGCGCGATCATGAAGGCGTTTAAAAATTCCAATACCTTTGATGGCAGTCATGGATCTGGCGGCGGTTCAGGGGCTGGCGGCTTTCATGGCCCGGGCGGCGGCTCAAACTCCGGTTTTCAGGGACATCCGGGTGGAAATAATCAGCAGCAGTCTGGTCAGGGAGGGCAACAACAGCAGCAGTCGGGTTATCAAAGCCATCCGAAACAGTTGAGTGGTGGGCAGTACCATGTGTTTACCACTAGCTTATGCAAACGTGACCAGAAGGTTCATAAGAGGGCCGTAAATTCTATTGAGCCGGCAATTCCTCGTTATTTGAGATGGTCAGAGCAACCCATTATATGGAGCAGAGAGGATCACCCTCCACGAGTCGATAATCCGGGTCAGTTAGCCTTGGTGGTAGCACCCCAGGTTGGTGGATATAAATTCACTAAGGTACTCATGGACGGAGGTAGCAGCATCAATATCCTCTATTATGAGACTTTTCAGCGCATGGGGTTGACAGAGAAGAATCTGAGAACATCCAACACTGTTTTCCATGGGGTGGTTCCCGGCAAGTCGGCTTACCCAGTTGGCAAGATTGAATTGGAGGTGGCTTTTGGGGATGAGTATGATTCCAGGGCTGAGAAATTGACGTTTGAAGTGGTTAAAATCAGGAGTCCATATCACGCTCTGTTTGGGCGACCGGCTTATGCTAAATTCATGGCACGGCCGTGTTACGTTTACTTACAGCTCAAGATGCCGGGTTACAAGGGCACCATCACTGTGCATGGGAGTCGAAAGGTGGCCTTGGAATGTGAAGAAGGCGACGCGGCTTACGCTGAGTCTGCCTGTGCCGCGGAGGAGCTCAAATTTTATCAAGACAATGTTGACCCGGCGGATATGACCTCCCTCAAGAAACCAACTACTGAGCATGACCCGGCGTTGAAGTTTAAATCGGCCGCTGAGACAAAGCTTGTTGACTTTACCCCAGGAGATGCCTCTAAGCAGTTCAGTATCAGTGCCAATTTGGATCCTAAATAGGAAAGCGCGCTCATCGAGTTCATCCGTGAGAACCGGGACATCTTTGCATGGAAACCTTCTGACATGCCGGGTGTACCGAGGGAACTCGCTGAGCACACTCTCAATATTGATCCAAAGTATAAGCCGGTCAGGCAGTTTCTCCGACGGTTCAACGAAGAGAGATGGAAAGCTATTGGGGAAGAGGTCGCCTGGCTCTTAGCGGCCGGGTTTATTGTTGAAGTTTTTCACCCGGAGTGGTTGGCTAACCCGGTGTTAGTGCTCAAGAAGAACGGCACTTGGCGGATGTGTGTGGATTACACGGACTTAAACAAGGCTTGTCCGGCTGATCCCTTTGCTCTCCCCGTATTGATCAAATCATTGATGCTACGGTGGGTTGTGAACGTTTGAGCTTCTTGGATGCTTACTCTGGCTATCATCAGATCAAGATGGCAGTTAAGGACCAGGAGAAGACAACTTTCATCACTCCGTTTGGAGCCTTCTGTTATGTATCTATGCCATTTGGACTCAAAAGTGCCCAGGCGACTTATCAGCGGTGTGTGCAGAACTGTTTGCACGATCAAATTGGGCATAATGTTCATGCTTACGTAGATGACATTGTGGTGAAGTCCAGAGAAAGGAAACCTTGATATCTGACCCAAAAGAGACCTTTGATAATCTCCGGGTTTACAAGATGATGCTTAACCCGGCCAAGTGTGTGTTTGGTGTACCTGCGGGCAAGCTCTTAGGTTTTCTGGTGTCAAACAGAGGCATTGAAGCTAATCCGGAGAAGATTAAGGCGATTACCTCTCTGGCTAAGCCGGCGTGCATCAATGATGTTCAGCGCCTGGCGGGTCGTGTGGCCGCTTTAAGCCGGTTCATAAGCCGGTTAGGTGAGAAGGCCCTTCCATTATATTAGATGATGAAGAAAACTGACACTTTTGTCTGGAGTGATGCTGCGGATGCTGCCTTTGAAGACTTGAAGAGGCAATTGTCTGAACCACCGGTTCTTGCGGCTCCCATTGACAGAGAGCCGTTGCTGTTATATGTGGCTGCTAATTCACGAGCGGTCAGTGTTGCCATCGTGGTGGAGCGTAAGGAAGCTGGCAAGGAGCATCCGGTTCAACGGCCGGTTTATTATATCAGTGAGGTGCTCATTGAGTCTAAACAAAGGTATCCACATTGGCAGAAACTCGTTTACGGAGTGTTTATGGCCAACCGGAAGTTGAAGCAGTACTTTCAAAGTCATCCTATAACTGTGGTAAGTTCTGCCCCTTTGGGAGACATCATCCAGAATAGGGAGGCCACAGGACGAGTCGCCAAGTGGGCTATCGAGCTTGGGCCTCATGATTTGAAGTACATGCCATGTACTGCTATTAAGTCTCAGGCCTTGGTGGACTTTATCAATGATTGGACAGAGTTGCAGGCACCTGAGGAGAAGCCAGATAACACATATTGGACTATTCACTTTGACGGGTCCAGGCAGCTAGAAGGCTCGGGGGCTGGAATTGTTTTAACTTCCCCTCGAGGTGACAAATTTTGTTATATACTCCGGCTTATGTTCCCATGTACTAATAATGCAGCTGAGTACGAGGCCTTACTCCATGGTCTCCGGATGGCCAAGGAGATGAACTTAAGCCGGGTAAGGTGTCTGGGCGACTCAGATCTCGTGGCTCAACAGGTGTCAGGCAAGTGGGATTCCAAGGATCCTCTCATGGCGGCTTATCGACGTGAAGTAGATGTTGTGGCTGGACATTTCAAAGGTTATCAAGTGGAGCACATTGATCGAAGGAAGAATGAGGCGGCTGATGCTTTAAGCCGGCTGGGATCTCAACGTAAGCCGGTGCCACCTAACACCTTTCTTGATGTTTTGCATAACCCTTCTGTCAAGGTGCCTACCGAGGAAGAACTAGCGGTGCCAGACCCGGAGGCCCAGCTGGTGGCAGCTCTTCATGTTATCCCGGATTGGACAGTGCCATATTTGGCCTACATGACACGGGGAGAGTTACCGGAGGATGAAACTTTGGCAAGACAAATTGTCAGACGATCCAAATCCATGACGATTGTTAATGGTGAGTTGCATCATTGCAGTGTAACAGGGGCGTTTCAACGCTGTGTGTCGCCTGCAGAAGGACAAGAGATACTTCGTGAGATTCATGAAGGAGATTGTGGTCATCATGCCGGCTCAAAATCTCTTGTGGCCAAGGCTTTCCGTCATGGTTTCTACTGGCTCACGGCTCATGCTGATGCGGAGGATCTGGTCAGTAAATGTGACGGTTGTCAGAAGTTCTCACGACGTGCTCATGTGCCGGCTCAAGAATTAAGGATGATCCCAATTACTTGGCCGTTCGCAGTCTGGGGGCTTGACATGGTTGGACCTTCAAAAGGTCTAAGGATAAAAAGACACATCTCCTGGTGGCAGTGGATAAGTTTACAAAGTGGGTTGAGGCGGAGCCAGTCAGTAAGTGTGATGCGGCCACAGCGGTTCAGTTCATGAAAAAGGTGATCTTTCGTTTTGGTTTCCCACACAGCATTATAACTGATAATGGTACTAATCTTTCCAAGGGAGCCATGGAAGAGTTCTGTCAACGAGAACATATCCGGCTTGATGTTTCGGCTGTTGCTCATCCTCAATCCAATGGTCAAGCAGAAAGAGCTAATCAAGAGATACTGAAGGGTATTAAGCCCCGGCTCTTTGTCCCCTTAAAACGGACTCCGGGTTGCTGGGTGGAGGAGTTACCCTCTGTATTATGGAGCATCAACACTACGCCTAACAGATCTACGGGTTACACACCTTTTTCATGGTCTATGGAGCAGAGGCAGTTCTACCAAGTGACATCCGACACGACTCACCCCGTGTGGCGGCTTATGTTGAGGCGGACAACGAAAAGGCTCGTCAGGAGGCACTTGACTTGTTGGATGAGGAGCGAGACTTGGCAATAGCCCGCTCGGCGATTTACCAGCAAGACCTGCGCCGTTATCACAGCCGCCGGGTCAAGAGCAGAACCTTTCAGGAAGGTGATTTGGTGCTCCGGCTCATCCAGGATCAATCTGACATGCACAAGCTATCTCCGCCTTGGGAAGGACCCTTTGTGGTCAGCAAGAATCTGAACAACGGGTCATACTACCTCATTGATATTCGAGAGCACAAGGACTCATGTAAGTCGGAGGAGGAGACCCGCCGGCCGTGGAATATCGCCCATCTTCGGCCTTACTATACTTGAGCCACCGGCTCTTAAGATGTATATACTTTTGACGATGTACATATTATATAAAGCAATAAAGCAGGACATCTGTCCTTTTTCCCATAAAGAATGTTTTTATGTCTTCTTTATTAGGTGGTGGACACTACCAACAGGGAGCGGATCATATCTGAATCCGGCTTTCCCTTTGGTCCGGCTTATGATCATATCTGAATCTAGCCATGATCACTTGGGGGCTTCCTGTTCAAACATAGGTCGTATTCGAACCAAAGAGAACATAGCTGTCGATACCCGCTTGATCGGCATACTGCCAAACCCACTTGGGGGCTTCTTGATCATATTTGAATCACAGCTTAACCCCTTTGGGCCTGACGTGGATCGTATTCGAATCAGCGTCATTAAACAACTCTTATGGTCACTTGGGGGCTTCCTGTTCAAACATGGGTCGTATCCGAACCAAAGAGAACATAGCTGTCGATACCCACTTGATCGGCATCGCCAAAGCCACTGGGGGCTATATGATCATATCTGAATCTTAGCTTAACCCCTTTGGAACGGTTTACTGATCGTATTCGAATCAGAAGCCTGTGAATGTTGTTTATTATTCATCATAAGTATAACTATTTTTGAATATCTTGAGACCTTCTGGAAAGCATTATGAGATGGTTTTCGTCTCTTCCGGTTTAAATTTTGGTCCTCCCAGGTTGTTAAGTGCCAGATGAACATCATGTAAGCAGGAAAGATTATCAAAGGGATCACAGGTATGCTATTATATAGTCATAAACCGGCCTGTATATGATGCCTTTGGTTCGTGTTCCGGGTTATCAATACTTTATGTGACCCCCGGCGCGATAAACCGCCAAGGGAACTTTTGTTTGTTTCATGTGCAGGATAAGGCAAGCAAAATTTAAACGTCAAAGGAATAAAGGGTTAAACGTAAGCCCGAAATCTATAGCAATAGCGGCTTACGAAAGTGACTAAGCGCTCGGAACATGCGTGAAGGCATGACAAACATTGAGAAGTTTTTTCTACCCTATTACAAGACTCCCCGAGTCTGAACAAATGAAAGATTGTTTTTGCACAACACCTGGCGACTTACTCCTTCGGCGGGCTTGAAGACTCCGGGTTATCCTTCTCCGCTTCTCCGTCGGCTGTCTTGTCCTGGAAAGTTGACGAGGCCCAGTCAATGCCGCTCAAAGCTTCAAACTCAGCTTCATCATCTATTAAACCGGCTGGGTCCACTTCAGGGGCAAAAGTATGCTTACGAATAGGAGGGATCAGGCTGACTTCATCATATGGAATGTTTGGAATTCTCCGGTTCTCACTATCATAGCCCGGAGAGTACTTTGTGAGGTCAGTATCGTTCCAAATGAGGGTCTCCACGGGACGTATGACTTCGACACAGGCGATAAAGTCATGATCATCAAATACAGTGCCGTCCTCCTTCCGACTGGGGTATCCAAGAGCAAGGTCGGCCGGGTCTAGCTCTGGAAGCCATGCTTTTGCCCGGCTCAATGCGGCTACGGCTCCGGCTCTTGCGGATGACAGCCTTAAATCCTGAATTTGCTGAGGTAGTACAGCGAGATGCTTCAGCACGTCTTGTAAGAGGCAGGGAGGGGTGTTTGATAAGGCTACAACAGCCAAGGCACGTTGTGACCTGGAGTACAGCTGTTCCACTAAGTTGTAAACTGATTTAAGCTTGATCAGCATGTTTTGCTTAAGGTTGGTACTCCTGGGGCCTATGTGTGCACAAGCATAACAGTCAGCCGGAAGTAATTATTACAATAGTCATTGTAAGGTTACAATGTTTGAGGTTTTGCACAGTAACTTACCGAAGATGGCTGAGACCATTTGAGATATCTGCCGTTTTAAGTCGGACAGCTCGGTTGTTGCTTCTGCAAGAGATGCTTCTGCTGTCTCGGCCCGAGTCACCAGTGAAGCCTTCTCATCAGCCCAAGTTTTCTTCTCTGACTCAAAATTTTTCTTCAACTTCTCATTTTCAGAGACACTGAATGCAAATTTGGAGTTGGCCTTCTGAGTTTCAAGTTCTTGAGTTTCCAGACGACTCTTCAGGACAGCAAGCTCCGATTCAAATTGACTTGTGGTGGCCTGCATTGACACCAGGTTATGGTAAGGATCATGGTAAGGTAACATTCAAGTCCCAAGCACTTTACAAGTAAAGATACTTGGCACTTGGGGGCTAATGTATGCTGAAGAATTTTAAACCTATCATACCGGGTCACACATATTAAGTCTCAAGCACTTTACAAGTAAAGATACTTGACCCTTGGGGGCTAATGTATATTGCAAATTTAAAACTATCATGTTATAACCGGGTTAAATATATTCTCTTTGAACCGGATAAACTAACAAGTAAAGCAGATTTCTAAGTCTACAGCATATTTATTCATAAGCAATAGACTTGGGGGCTGGTACAGTATGTAAGATTCAGGTAAATAGTATAAGTTATACCTCAGATTTGTGCTGTATTTGTTTCACCATGTCAATTTCCAGGTCACGGCTATTATGCACTTGATTCAGATAGCCCGAGACTATATCACCAATGCTTAAGTGAGTATAATCAGTAATGTCCTGCTTGGCTTTTCGGCGTTCGGCGAGTTCTTCCTTGGCAGAACATTTGGCAAGGATAGTAGGCCGCCCCGGTTCAACAAACTGATTTTTCACAAACTCAACTTCCGGTTCAGACGTCTTGACCGGGCTAGGAGCTTCCGGGTTATCGCAGCTGTTGAGAGTATCTTCGGCAGGCGGGTCAGAAGTTGGCACTGGAATGTCAGAGGCCGGTTCAGGCGGCTGATGGGTAGAGCTGTCTGGAGCAGACATATTAATCACCGGTTCAGTTACAATCGAGTCTTGGGACGGCTTATTCTTCTTTGCCCTCTTGCTGGGTTTCACTTGCATGCTGTTAACAAAGGCAGAAGGATGAATACTAAAGCATGGGTAGAGTAAAGCTCAAGGTACATAAGGTTACATTACCCGGGAGCAGTTTTGAAAGCCGGCATGTTTGATTGCATGGATTCGCCGGAAGAAGGCGAGGTATCCTGATAATTGGAGTCAGACGAATTGAGAGGTTGACGAATTAAGCCCTCTAAAGGTAAAACAGAACGTAAATCGAAGATAACCTCAGTCCGACGCTTCCTGGTTACGTCAGGTAAGCCGGAGGAGAGTTCTGCATCCTTGTTGTTCCGGGTCTGCCTCCAGGTTCTCAAGCTATTGTTGCTTCAAAAGAAATTGAGAATCTTGATAAGCAAGAGCATGTGAAAATCTTACTTTCGGGGTCACCCTTCAGATCTTTTGCTTTGGCAAAGGCTCTGAGTCGGAGGAGATTATAGTTACCTCTTCATCGGCTACTTGACTGTTCCCCGTATCCTCCTGAAGGGATAAAATGTCAGACAGGTAATGACAAGGGAATTAAGAAAATTTAAAGATTACCTCTTCATCATCCGAAGAACTATCATCCAATTTGAGTAAGTCGGAGGCGCTGGGTTTCTTCTTCTTTGAGGTTCCTGTCTTGGCGGCTTTCCTTTCGGTTTTCTTGGTCGTCCTGGCTTGTTTGGCAGTCTCATGGTCATATTTGACCTTCCAGAAGTTATCATCGGCCTGTGGAAAAGGATAAGGAATTATGAGTACAAAAAAGGTATAACAGAGCAAAGAGTATTTATTAAGATTGATAACTTACTGCAGGGGCCGGGTTCTTCTTGCAAAAGGGAAGTAAGCCGAAGGTGTTATTCGTCACAGTGCCCTCCTTCAGCAGCAACTAGGTCGTAGCATCCACCACATGATCTGGTAAGTCGTTAGGACTATGGCGTAACGGGTCATCCTTTTCGCCTGTGTAAGTACACATTAAGCCGGAACGGCGGCTTAATGGAAATACTCGCCAAGTGACCCAGACTCGGACCAGATCGATGCCGTTTAAACCGTTTCCCAAGAGAGCTTTGATCTTCTTGATGGTGGGATTGAGAGGCAGACGCTCAACGGGCGTCAGTTTGTCTGCTAGCGGATGGTTGAACTCAAGGCACAGGGCGCGAAAGCCGGGCAGAGGCTTCTCATCAGCCGGAGAAGTGTCCTGACAGTAGAACCACATTTTGTTCGAATCTTTGGGGTGACTCGGTAGCTCAGCATAAGGAAAAAGGCAGTCTCTCCGTCACTGAATCGAGATGCCGCCTAGCTCAAGACTAGGCCCATTGGTGCGTTCATTTTGCCGATTCAAGTAAAAAAGTTCTCTGAACAAAAGCAGGCTTGGCTCCTCTCCCAGATACACTTCGCAAAAGACTTAGAAATTGCAAATATTTGACATGGAATTGGGTCCGATGTCTTGAGGTCTAAGGTCAAAGAAATTCAAAACCTCCCTGAAGAATTTTGAGTCGGGAGGAGCAAATCCCCGGCTCATATGATCCGTAAAAATTATTACCTCCCCTTCTTTCGGTTGAGGCCTCTCTTCAGACGGGTCAGGGGCACGATAAGACATGACCTCCTTTTTTGGCAGGTGGCCAGATTTCACGAACTCAGCCAGTTTACTCTTGGTAACTATGGATGGGACCCAATTGTAGGTGACAGGGGCTTTGGCAGCCTTAGGAGCCATGACAACAATTGGCCTATGACAAAATAAGAAGATCCGGTTCAATTTTAACCCGGAAGAAATATCTTAATTATTCAAGGTGGCGGCTTAATAAGGGGCCTAATGATATAAGGATAGTTGTGCAACAGTGTCTAAGCCGCCACATGTATCAAAAGCAGTTCAAACTTCTTAAGGTCATAAGAAGCAAGTAAGGTTAACAGATCAGTGTTATCTATTTGAACCGGCTACATAAGCAGTTGAGTTTAAGCGTATTCAACAGAAGCGGTTTTCCGGGTGATACAAACATGTTTCATAATCTACTACTGTTGTTGGAGATCAAAGATCTGTTTTGATAAGAAAAATTTCTAGACCTAAAAGCTGATGCAGAGGTGTTCATAGGCTCGAATGAGGCTCTTAGGCAGAGAAAGAGATCTGATTTATATCCAAAACAAGTGCGAAAACAACTACTGCGGCCATTTTATATCATTCTCAGATCAGAAGAGGCATCTAAGAAGAGAACTAACCAGGGCTTGGTTCTAATGGTGATGAACTCCGACGAACTCGAGGAAGATCTAATGTGGATCTAAGCAAGGAAGGGAAGGGAACTTACGGATCTGGATGGGTTGCGGGAGTTCACCGTTGTTTTCTGATCCGATTCAGGTTGATGCAGCGGCCTGGGACGGTGAAGACAAGAAGCTCGACAGCGGCGGCGGTGGAGCTCAAGAGCAGCAAGAGGAGGAAGATGACTGGAAGGAGGAAATGGGAAGACCAGGGTCGCGCCTATTTATAAGAGAAGGATAACTGAGGCGGCGCGAGAAACGAGGAGATAAAATTTATTATCCAGCGGCCCTGATGCCTCGATTCTCGGGATGGTCAGTAAAGGCAAAGATCCTTTGGAGGATATGACGGAGTAAAAATAAGTTTTATTGAAGATGACGTCACGGTGATTTAACCCGGATCCAGATGATGACGTTACGGCGGGTTAAAATTTTTGTGCAAGACAAAAGACTGAAGGACAGTTCCATAAGGTATTTTAAGATTGACATGAACAGGTTCGATCAATCTGGGGCCTAATGTTGGGGATATAACTATTTGTGTAAGCCGCCCAGGAGGGGCCGGGTTACGCAAAGAAGACTCACCAGAAAGAAGCCCAAGACCAAAGCATGAAGATGGCGGTTCATAGAGGGCTTAAGGCCCACAGGCGACTTAAAGCCCGTTGTAGTAAACCGCCACAGTAATATGACTTGTATCATAAGGTAGACTTAACTAGTCACCGAGCCGGACACTGTTTATAAGCCGGTCGGGACTCTGTAAGCTGCAGGGCGTCACCCCGTGTATATAAGGGGACGACCTGCTGGCGGCTTGGGGCAAGAAACAACTCATCGAGAGCCGGGCATAGCGTATCTCTCTCCCTGGTCATCGAAACATCAATACCAACCCAACTAGACGTAGGCCTTACCTTCACCGTAAGGGGCCGAACTAGTATAAAACCTCTCGTGTCCCTTGTCCCGATTAACCCCTTCAAGCTTCCTAGTTGCGATGGCTCCACAACTAAGTCCTTTCACGAGGACATCTGACGTGACAATTCCACGACACCCTCTCACGCTGGTGGTGAACTTGCAGTGGTAGGATGACACCCTCTTTTGGATGTGGTGGTAGGTTAACACCAAGGTAGTGCTAGGTTGAACTTGCTATGTCATATGATCATGCATGCTTTACTTCTCTTCTGCTCCATTGTTGTTTGTGTGCTACTTTGATTGCTACTTGTGTGCTCCATTGATTTGTTGCTTCAACTATTGCTCTTGTGCATTGCTAGGGCAAGTGGTATGTCGTGTTCATCGGTAAGGCTCCAGGGGTTTATAGTTCATGGGAAGAAGCCAATGCACAAGTGGCATCGTATAACAACATCAGCCATAGAGGGTTCAAGACTAGCAGACAGCAGAACAAGCTTACTTTGACTGGGTGCGAAAGCACGGAGGCAGCAGTGTTGACAGTGGCTAGGTTGGAGGTGTCAAAGTGAAAGGTGCTAAGGTGGATCGTCAGTTTGGGCTGAAGCTGAATCAATTCATCATCTTCGCCCAGTTCATCACCATTGTTGTGTTGTGGCGTTGGTGTGCTAGGTGTGATCATTGTGGGTAAGCTCACCAACTAGGGTACAAGGTAAGCACAACATGTACGCCGTATGCAACCAAACACCGTGTTCATGTGCCGCTTGGGCCAATGCAGACAACCAAACAAAGTGCACCTGCGTATTATCTAATGCAGGGACACTAGATGCAGACAACCAAACAACTTGTAGATGGCGTATTAGGGCCTGTTTTTGCTTAATCGGGCTAGGTTAATAAGTGTATGCGATGCAGGAACTGTTCACAACGGCAACCAAACACGCCCATAGTGTTTTGAGTTTTTTTCTTCTTCTTTTTCTGCTAGAAGTGTTTTCGGCTTGTTAGCCATCGGATTTGGCTCACGTACGATAGGATTGCTCGGCAACACGTAGCGAGTGGATGTACAGAGTGGACCGTGGTAGTCCAACAATGTACATTTTCAATTGTGATTTTCCAAAAGAAAATATTAGTACAATGTAAGTGGAGGCACTAATTACTTACAACATTCATATGCATTTCCCATGGAAACAACAAGCTCGCTACAAGAAGAAAAGAAAAACACTTTCTCTCAATTTGATTGTTCATAATTCAATCCGTGAGACTCCCCTAAGAAAATATAAATTAAATTAAACAATCCCAAATCCCATCTCTTCCCAGATTCGAAATTAACATATAGAACTCACATGGCGTTGCCACCGGCTTGCCCCGCCTCCCATGGCCTTTGGGTCGTGGAGGTGCGGAGAACCTCGACCCTCGCCGGTGGGAGGGACCCCGCTCTCGTTCTTGTTAGGTTTTAGTGTCTTGGTTGGAGTTGTGTGACCATGATGATGTCCCTAAGTAGGAATAATGTCTTCCACGTCTAATCCCATTTTGATGATGTGTCTAGCGTCGTTGAAGGAAGTCTGTAGGTGTGTCTCCGTCGGATCTTGTTAGATTCGATCGGTGTTGGTCTTCGATGGGTCTATTTGGATCCATTGTGTTTCATGGCTTACATGTTTGATCCTTCTAATCTACAACTCTCTTCATCGGGGATGGTTTCTGCTGTGGTGTGTTGGTTTCGTGGGGCCTTAGCTATTGGAAATATGAGCAATTTACCGAATGATTTTATTAACAGAAATACTAGATAAAGCATGACTAGTATAGCAGTGATAAAACAAGTCATGCGATTTGACAAAGTGAAGGTAAATAACATGTGCATATATGAGCTAGAACCGATCATCTCTCGAGCAGACAGTAGATCAAGATGCATATATGAGGTAGATCCTAACATGTGTAGGGAAAACACTAGAACAAGGAACTGTGGCAGGACCTCTAATAGGAAAAACAAGAACACGTACTGGACAGTAGCCGGAGCAGAGGCACTGGACTTGGGGTCGGTGTCCTCCATGTCGTCGAGGAGGTTGTCGACGTCAGGGAAGTAGTCGTCGGAGTCCGGGGCGTCCGTGACGAAGAAGTCAGTAGTCGCGCAGAGCGCTCCCCAAAAACCTTATCACCCTTCTCCCGTACAGGACTCAAAAGGTGCAGTTTCGGAGGCCTACTGTCCCGACTCACGGTGCACGCCACAAGCCGGGATGAGGAAGACAGCAGCAGCGCAGAGATTGGAACCGGTGGCGAGAGGAAGGAGAGGTTCTGGTGCGTCTCTCTGGGAGGAGCGACCTCCCTTTTATAGGCGCAAGAGAAGGAGGCGAGAGGCTGCGCCGGGAGCTGAAGGGAATGCGGGAGACGAAACAAACAGGCAGCAGCCGAAGAGGCGCGCCGTTCGGATTCAGTGTCCACTACAGAAAAATGTTTCAGCTTCTGAGTGACCTTTCGTATACCCGTAATGCATGGCAAAAATTTAGACATCGGCTCGGCTCATTCCCGCGGCGCGGCGCGTTGTGACGAGGCATGGCGTGGCGTGGCGTGGCGTGGCAAGGCGGGCGGCGGAGGAGGAGCGCGCGTGGATGTCCCTCTTGTTCTCATGCTCATACAAGTGGGGAAAGAACCTCCCTTATAAGGAGGTCCAACTCCCACTCAACTATCAATGTGGGACTAAACTTTAGTAGTATCCCTTGCCTTGCACAAATGGGCTAAGTGGGCCTCTAGGATTTATTTAGGAATTTCTGAAATAGTTATTGGGTTGTCCCAAAATAGACTAAATTCCAGCAATCCCCCACCAGATCCCAGAGGCGCACAAAATTTGCCTTTGGTTCCAAAACACTGTTTTATATACCGGTACTGCAGTGGAGACTGTTAAGTTGAACTTCCACCTAGAACTCTATGCTACACTAGTAAGCAACTTGAACAGTGGACTGGGCCTTGAACTGCAAGTTTTCCGCGAATCTAGCTTCACATAAAGCCTTGACCGATACGTGGCTACCGTGGGTCTTCCCCACGGGTGGAGCTTATGCGTCATACTCCGAGACCTTTCATGAGTTTACTAGAGAGAACCCTACTCTCATAGATTGCGACGTTTAACAATCAGACTCATATAGGTGCGTTCTTCAAAAGATGTTCTGCAGGACAACATCTCTGCTTCAAAGAGCCACTTAGAACACATTAAGATATACATCAACCTGCCATGCAGATTAGGAGAGTATTGCATCTTCATGGAGTGGTATTTTTAACAGTAAGGATACTCTCCTCCCAGTTGACCAACAGCTTGTCTTCCACATCTAATTCACGGGATCTCCGATCACAAAGAATAGGTTACCACTGTGAACAACTCATATTGTGGGTCTCATACCCATCTCCCTCGATGCATTATCTATCACATTACGTGATAGACCCTTAGTAAAAGGATCTGCCAGATTTTTAGACGTTTGGATATAATCCAATGCAATAACTCCGGAGTTTCTCATTTTTCTGACAGACTTTAACCTTCTCTGAACGTGTCTTGATGACTTCATGTTATCCTTTGAGCTGTTCACTTTAGTGATCACAGTTTGATTGTCGCAGTTCATAAGGATACCCGGTACAGGTTTCTCAACAACCGGCAAGTCATTCAAGAGCCGACGAAGCCAATCTGCTTCGATCGTAGATGTATCTAGTGCTGTGAGTTCTGCTTCCATTGTTGACCTCGTTAAGATGGTCTGCTTGCAAGACTTCCAAGAAACAGCGCCACCTCCATGAGTGAACACATATCCGCTCGTGGCCTTTATCTCATCAGCATCTGAGATCCAGTTTGAGTCACTATACCCTTCAAGCACCTTTGGGTGCCCGGTGTAGTGAATTCCATAATTTGCAGTGCCTTTCAAATAACGCAAAACTCTCTCTAGAGCTTTCCAATGCACATCTCCTGGTTTTGAGACAAACCGGCTCAGTTTGCTAACAGCAAAAGAGATGTCAGGTCTTGTAGCACTGGCTAAGTACATAAGCGAGCCAATAATCTGAGAATATTTCAATTGGTCTCTAGCAATTCTTCGATTCTTTCGAAGCAACACACTAGCATCATATGGTGTTGGAGAGGGCTTGCAGTCACTATAGCCAAAGCGACTCAAGATCTTTTCCACATAGTGAGATTGAAGCAATGTAATCCCACCATCATCGTCTCTCAACAACTTGATGTTCAGAATGACATCAGCCACTCCTAAATCCTTCATCTCAAAACAGCGAGATAGGAAATCCTTGACCTCCTTAATAACATTCAGATTTGTTCCGAAAATCAGTATGTCATCAACATACAAGCAAAGCATAACTCCCTCGCCCCCACCATGGCGATAGTACACACATTTGTCAGCTTCGTTCACAACAAAGCCTGCAGCTGTTAAAGTTCTTTCGAACTTCTCATGCCACTGTTTGGGTGCTTGCTTGAGTCCATACAAAGACTTCAGCAACTTGCACACTTTCCCTTCCTGACCATCTATTACAAACCCATCTGGTTGTTCCATATAAATTTCCTCATCCAACTCTCCATTTAGGAAAGCAGTCTTAACATCCATTTGATGAACGAGAAGACCATGTGAGGCAGCTAGTGAAAGTAGAACTCGAATAGTGGTCAGTCGAGCCACAGGTGAGTAAGTATCAAAGAAGTCTTCACCTTCCTTTTGGGTATAACCCTTAGCCACGAGCCGAGCCTTGTACTTTTCAATAGTACCATCAGGCCTAAGCTTCTTCTTGAATACCCATTTGCATCCTATAGGTTTGCACCCATAAGGACGATCAGTTATCTCCCAAGTTTCATTCGCCAAGATGGAATCCATCTCGCTACGAACTGCTTCCTTCCAGTAGTCAGCATCTTCAGATGCATAGGCCTCTGAAATAGAACTGGGAGTGTCATCTATGAGATACACAAGAAAATCATCACCAAAGGACTTTGCAGTCCTCTGTCTCTTGCTCCTAATAGGAACTTCATTGTTCTCCTCCACAGGACTTTCAAAGTGTTCCATCGAAATGGCAGGTTCAGTAATTGTAACTGGTTCCTGATTCGATGAACTAGGCATCTCCTGATTAGATGAGGTAGCCATATCCTTCATGGGAAAGATATCTTCAAAGAAAGTCGCATCATTCGACTCCATGATCGTACCGACATGCATGTCAGGTACCTCAAATTTTACAACCAAGAATCTATAACCAATGCTTTGAAAAGCATATCCCAGGAAAACACAATCCACCGTTTTTGGTCCCAGCTTCCGCTTCTTTGGAATTGGCACATTGACTTTCGCCAAACAACCCCAGGTTCGTAGATAAGAGAGCTTTAACCTTTTCTTCTCCCATTCCTCGAATGGAGTTATCTCTTTGTTCTTTGTGGGAACTCGATTTAGGACATGACATGCTGTCAATATCGCCTCCCCCCACCATGCCTTGGAGAGACCCGATGTGTCTAACATGGCGTTAACCAAATCAGTTAGAGTACGGTTCTTTCTTTCGGCCACCCCATTTGACTGAGGTGAGTAGGGAGGCGTCCTCTCATGGATTATACCATGTTCCACACAAAAGCATCAAATTCATTGGAAAATACTCTCCACCACGGTCGGACCTAAGCCTCTTGATTTTCGATCAAGTTGGTTTTCCACTTCAGCTTTATAGATCTTGAAAAGTTCAAAGCCTCATCCTTAGATTTCAGAAGATACACATGGCAGTATCTAGTGGAGTCGTCAATTAACGTCATGAAATATTTCTTTCCACCTTTTGTCAAAACACCATTCATTTCACATAGATCTGAATGTATGAGTTCTAGTGGTGCAAGATTTCTCGTTTCCGCAGTCACATGAGACTTACGAGGTTGCTTAGCTTGCACACACACTTGACACTTAGATCCCTTGACAGTGGTGAAACTAGGGATTAAGTTCAACTTCGCTAGTCGCGACATGCAACCAAAGTTAACATGACAAAGACGTGAATGCCACACATTTGATTCACTATTGTTGCAAATATGATTAACAACTTTATTGCAAACGTCTGATAAGGATAAACGAAACAGGCCTCCTGACTCATAGCCTTTACCAACAAAGGTTCCATACTTGGAAATTACAAATTTATTCGACTCAAAGACAAGCTTGTAGCCATCTCTACACAGAAGAGATCCGCTAACAAGATTTTTATTGACGGAGGGGACATAATGCACGTTCTTCAGCCGCACGATCTTCCCCGAAGTAAACTTCAGATCGACCGTGCCAACACCACGAACAGAAGCACTTGAACCGTTGCCCATCAGCACGGTTGAAGTCCCTGCGGTCTGATAAGACGAAAACATGGAAATATCACCGCATACATGCACATTAGCACCCGTGTCAATCAACCAATCAGGAGAATGACATACTGAAAGAATAGTGGGAAATATACCATACCCAGCATCCTTCATGTCAGTGTCTCCAATGACAACATTAGCGGTCTTGCCGCCTTTCCCAGGATGACGCTTGTCATAGCGATTAGGACAACTAGGAGCCCAATGATCAGGATCTCCACACACATGACAAGCACCTTTCTTCTTGTCACTCTTCTTCTTGAAGTTCGTGTGTTGTACAGCCTTGTTCTTCCCATCAAACTTTGCTTTACCATCAAGCTTGCCCTTGTTCTTGAACTTGTGGGACTGGAAGTTTTTCTTCTGTACCAGATTGGCACTAGATCCTCCCTCAATACCTCGAGCACGTGTGTCCTTTGCTCTCGCCTTTTCTTCCACATCAAGAGTACCAATGAGATCCGGAACAGAAAACTCCTGTCTCTTATGCTTCAGTAAGGTAGCAAAGTTCCTCCACGAAGGAGGAAGCTTAGTGATGATACCCCCGGCAACAAACTTGTCCGGTAGCATGCAATTGAAGTGCTCAAGTTCTCTAGCAAATGACTGTATCTCATGAGCCTGCTCAACCACGGAGCGCTCTTCAGTCATCCTGTAATCATAGAATTGCTCCATGATGTACAACTCAGTGCCAGCATCCGAGACCCCAAACTTGGCCTCGAGTGCGTCCCACATATCTTTTCCATTGTCAATTGACGCATAAGCATCAACTATGTTCTCACCAAGAACACTCAAGAGAGCAGCCTTAAACAAGGTATCCATTTTCTGAAAAGCTTGTGCCTGTTGGGCATCTTGTTATCCTTCAGGTTTGCCAAGAGTGGTGTCATAGCAACTCATGGTTTGAAACCATAAGACTGCTCTCACGCGCCACCTCTTATAGTGGATACCCTCAAACATAGGAGGTCTCATGGAAGCAGCAAAACCACTTGGGGTAAATTGCCTATAATAAGGTTTTTGGATTGTTGGAAATATGAGCAATTTACCGAATGATTTTATTAACAGAAATACTAGATAAAGCATGACTAGTATAGCAGTGATAAAACAAGTCATCTGATTTGACAAAGTGAAGGTAAATAACATGTGTATATATGAGCTAGAACCGATCATCTCTCGAGCAGACAATAGATCAAGATGCATATATGAGGTAGATCCTAACATGTGTAGGGCAAATACTAGAACAAGGAACTGTGGTAGGACCTCTAACAGGAAAAACAAGAACACGTACTGGACAACAGCCGGAGCAGAGGCACTGGACTTGGGGTCGGTGTCCTCCATGTCGTCGAGGAGGTTGTCGACGTCAGGGAAGTAGTCGTCGGAGTCCGGCGCGTCCGTGACGAAGAAGTCAGCAGTCGCGCAGAGCGCTCCCCAAAAACCTTATCACCCTTCTCCCGTACAGGACTCAAAAGATGCGGTTTCGAAGGCCTACTGTCCCGACTCGCGGCGCACGCCGCAAGCCGGGATGAGGAAGACAGCAGGAGCGCAGAGATTGGAACCGGTGGCGAGAGGAAGGAGAGGTTCTGGTGCGTCTCTCTGGGAGGAGCGACCTCCCTTTTATAGGCGCAAGAGAAGGAGGCGAGAGGCTGTGCCGGGAGATGAAGGGAACACGGGAGACGAAACGAACATGCAGCAGATGAAGAGGCGCGCCGTTCGGATTCAGTGTCCACTACAGAAAAATGTTTCAGCTTCCGAGTGACCTTTTGTATACCCGTAATGCGTGGCAAAAATTTTGACATCGGCTCGTTCCGGCGCGGCGCGTCACGACGAGACGGACGGCGGAGGAGGAGCGCGCGTGGATGTCCCTCTTGTTCTCATGCTTATACAAGTGGGTAAAGAACCTCCCTTATAAGGAGGTCCTACTCCCACTCAACTAGCAATGTGGGACTAAACTTTAGTAGTATCTTTTGCCTTGCACAAATAGGCTAAATGGGCTTCTAGGATTTATTTAGAAATTTCTGAAATAGTTATTGGGCTGTCCCAAAATAGACTAAATTCCAACAATAGCATCACAAACTTCTTGATTTTCTACCACTACAAAGTTTGCCCTGCTCTAGTGAGAAAGGACGTTGACGACGATGTATCTTTGGCTTGCTTTAATGCTTATGGTTGTCGCTAGATGGTCCGTAGACATGATTGTAAATGTTAACTCTAATGTTCTAGGTAAGTTACGATTGAAAGTTTTTCTTTTTAAAAAAAACATGCTGCGACTCAGATGCCATTATCGAAAGAGCGATAAAATCGTAAAAATGCAGCAGCAAACAGCCTTGCCATGTGCCGAAGAAGATCTCCCCACAAGATACCTAATACAGCAGTATAGCTCTAAAAAAAATACCCAGGACAAAAACAAGAAGCAAACACCGGCATGTGAGCCGCGAGAGCAATACAAAACTCCAACAACAATCAGGTCCCTGCACAGCACTGTCAAACACAGCAGCCTGTCAAACACAGCAGCACGCCGAGCCAAACCGAAAAAAAAAACGAGAAGCGGATCGAGTCATCGTCGTCAGTTTAAACGGCGTGAACCCGCGCCGGCAGCCGCGGCGCCGACTCCGTCGTCACGGGCCCAAACGGCTCCCTCCGCTCTAACCGTGCCGGCCAATCCCGGCCGTCCGCTGGCATCTGAGGCCCGAGCCGCGGCCACGTGTGCGCGGCGCCCGCCCGTGTGCAGCCCCCCGGTGCCACCAACCGTTTCCCGCAGCGGGTTAGGACACGCATTAATACGGCTACGCGCACCCCGCCAGAGGAGTGTGTGCATCACGGTCACTTCCACCGACGCCGCGGCCCAAAAATAACTAGGCGCCCCCACAAATCGCTCTCCCTCACCCTCTCTCTCTCTCCCTCCCTCCTCTGCCCCGAGATCCGCCCCGCGACCCCGTCACCCCGCCACGCCCCGCTCGCCCGTCTCCGGCGCCGATCCTCCAACCCCGCCGCCCATTTCGGTGCCCACCGGTGCTCGTCCCCTACGGCGGCACGACCACGGCCGCCTTCCTTTTGGCGGTTCATTCGAGGAGCCGATCGATACGGGTACGGCACCGCGCCCGACGTGCCGGACGGGCGGTTGCTGCTCGCCGGAGGAGGCAGCGAGGGCCGTCCACGGCCGCGTTTCTGTCGCGAACGTCGCGGCTCTCTCGGCTGTGGTGGACCGACGAGGGCAGAGGCCTTGTGCGCTGCTGCATTGGGTGGAACGGAGCCAGAGCCACAGCCAGGCGGGCTCCTCGAGGCGGCGGCGACGGATTTGAGGCTCGGATGCTTGCTGCCCCGAGGATTCCTCTGCTCCCGTCGGTCCATGGTCGTTGATGGCGTGGAAGGCGGCCATGGGGGGTAAGGCGGCCGGCATCGGAGGCGAGAAGCTCAAGTGCCCGCCGTCGTCCGCCGCAAGGTCGCGGATGAAGCTCTGGATGGTGCGCGCCACCACCACCGTCCTGCTCTGGACCTGCGTCATGCAGCTCACCGCCGTCGGCGAGACGTGGGGCCCGCGGGTGCTCAAGGGATGGCCCTCCTGCCTCACGCCCCCCGAGGAGGCCGCCGCCGTGCGCCCGGCCGTCGTCGAGAGGGCCGCGTTGCTGCCGCCCAAAAGTGAGTTTGATTCTTCGCTCGCTCTCTCGCTTTCGCTCGCCCTGTTCGATCCGCTCCGTGTCCGAATGCTGTTCCTAGGACATTGACAGGCCGCCAGCATTTTGGTCTGGTACATCCATCCAAAATCTCCAGCGTAGATTTTATCAACCTGGGATGATAAAGATTGGTGGTTGGCGTAGATTTCGCTCATTTTTCCATGTGCCTGAGTTGGTTTGCAAATTTGCGTAATTTAGCTCGGGCGATGCGGATTTCATTCTGTGGTAACGCTGTTAGTGTAGAAATGTTTTTTCATCTTTGCTGCATCGGAATCGGTAAATTAATTCTCTTGTTTAGTAGGCTGGACATGTGGTGATGCCGATTGTAGAAATTGGGCAATGTAGGATCTCCTTTCGATTGGTGCCTAGGTGGGTCAGGAGGAGTCTTCACTATTCTGGTCGTTCGCAGCCTCCACGATAGATTCATGTTTTGGGTTCTTTCCATGTTAGGATCACACTTTTTAGGTTGGTTGAACCTGAATACTTGAATATGCTTTTACTGCCGGCAATCATTCATGACTCCAACCGATGTTTTGGTCCCTCATAATTATGCCCATCATTTTTCACATCGATAAAAAAGGAATGCCCAGCTGCTTTTGAGTAACTGAAGCAACGTGTTGTGAGCTAACTGTATTGGAACTTTTGTGCGTAGCATTCACGTTCTGTAGGCTAACTGTTGGTATGTTCAGTTACATCGTGGCGCTTCGACGTGTTTGCACACTGTATCCTCATTCATAATTATGAGTCTTTTCCAGCATGGAAAGTTGCAATTTTTATGACCCGAGGGACTGCTAAAGTATGCTCGATTTTCCTGTTGCCACAAATACTCAGTGTACATCACTGCATTAATATTGCTTTGTTTGTTATTAGTACAGCCTTGCCTTGAATATTTAAGCATCTGCTATAACTGTGCTAATGTTTTATTGCTGTCATCATCTTGCAGGAATTTACAGGAACAATGGTTATTTGATGGTCTCATGCAATGGTGGTCTTAACCAAATGCGAGCTGCTGTAAGATATTGGAAATCTGTGTTCATAATTTTTGTAAGTAATGTGATTGACAACCATTGACTCTTAATATTGGTTTCTTTTCTCTATGTTTTGTTCTTTCAGATATGTGATATGGTTGTAATAGCAAGATATTTGAATGTCACTTTGGTTGTGCCAGAGTTGGACAAGACTTCTTTTTGGAATGACCCGAGGTACAGTTTGACACCTTGATATTAGTTTCATTTGCCTGTTTTTTTCTTCTTGAAATATTAGTGGGCTTTGCCTTTAATGTTGATCCATTCTGCATTGCAGTGAGTTTCAAGATATATTTGACGTCGAACACTTTATAACCTCCTTACGCGACGAAGTTCGCATACTGAGGGAACTGCCTCCAAGGGTAAAGCGAAGAGTTGAACTTGGTATGTTCCACTCAATGCCACCTATCAGTTGGTCTGATATCTCCTATTACCATAATCAGGTAAGCTGCACGTCATGTTATGTTAGGGCTGCTTTGGAGCATATTATTGAATAAGCTAATGGTTGATTAAATTTGACCCAGATTCTTCCATTGATTCGAAAACACAAGGTTCTGCATTTGAATAGAACTGACGCTAGGCTAGCAAACAATGGTTTACCTATGGAGATTCAAAAACTGAGATGCAGAGTAAATTATGCCTCTCTGAGATTTACCGCTGAAATTGAAGATTTGGGCAAGCGTGTAATTAGAATACTTCGCCAAAATGGTCCTTTCTTGGTTCTTCATTTACGTTACGAAATGGATATGCTGGCTTTCTCTGGCTGTACTCAAGGTTGCAGTAACGAAGAGGCAGAAGAGCTCGCAAGAATGAGGTGAATATTTTGGTATTGTTACAATTTAATTCTTCTTAGGACAATACCTGTTAGTAGAGCGGGTCTTTAAAACATTCAATTAAACATACTCTTACAACAGCTGTCAAACTATTGTTGGCTTTTTAAGGTATGCTTATCCGTGGTGGAAAGAGAAAATCATCGACTCGGACTTGAAAAGAAAAGATGGCCTTTGCCCATTGACGCCAGAGGAGACTGCTCTTGTCCTCAGAGCATTGGACATTGATAGAAGTATGCAAATATACATCGCAGCTGGGGAAATATATGGTGGAAAACGCAGGATGGCAGCTCTCACTTCAGCTTATCCGAATGTGGTATGGACACAGTGGACATGTTTAACTGTTTATCACACTTGCATTAGATGGAAATTTCTTTCTTGTTCTCCTTGCTAATTCATATTGCTTTAACAATGATTTACAGGTGAGGAAAGAGACACTTCTGGAACCTTCTGATCTAATGTTCTTCCAGAACCATTCGTCCCAAATGGCTGCACTGGATTACATGGTTTCTCTAGAAAGTGATATATTTGTTCCAACATATGATGGCAATATGGCTAAAGTTGTTGAGGGTCATCGCAGGTATGCATTGCACTTGGGTCATACATTTTGCATATTTTGTCTCTGTACCACCCCACCTATGTCTTCTAGGCATAGCCGGTCCCAAGCCCGGGTAAAGGAGGAGGGTTGTGATAGGCTTGGCGAGCCAACGTAAAAACTAGCCAGTCCCATAGGTATGAAACCCATTTGAGCGAGAATAGTACTAGGATGGGTGACCTCCTAGGAAGTCCTCGTGAAAGGGTTTCATATCTAAGGGTTGTGATAGGCTTGGCGAGCCAACGTAAAAACTAGCCAGTCTTTTGGGTATGAAACCCATTTGGGCGAGAGTAGTACTAGGATGGGTGACCTCCTGGGAAGTCCTCGTGAAAGGGTTTCATATCTAGCCTACCCCAACTTGTTTGGGATAAAAGGCTTCGTAAAACTAAAACTACCACCCCAAACATAGTAAGTTGTGTATTTATTCCGATGTGTTACTTACATGCCACTTGCTGAATGCAGGTTCATGGGTTTCAAGAAGACGATCTTGTTAGATCGAAAACTCATCGTCGACCTAGCAGATCAGTACAACAACGGTTCGTTGCGATGGGATGAGTTCTCTTTGTTGATCAAGGCTGCCCACGCAGGGCGGATGGGATCAGCCTCGAAGCGGACAGTGATTCCCGACAGACCCAAGGAGGAGGACTACTTCTATGCAAACCCCCAGGAGTGCCTGCAAGGCCCCGACCGCCTACGCACATCATGATAATCGCCGCCACCCCTGTCAATATTTCCACCCACCTCATACCATTCTTTTCACGGACGCAGCAGCCGAACCTGAGGCCAGGTTCGTCGTTATTTTGCTTGAAGAAACCGAAAGAGGGGCGGCTCGGCTCGCCATAGCTGGGATGTAAACTTGGGGAGGGGGTGGGCGCGGGTGTTGTATATCTTGGATGTAGCTGCCTAGCTGGTAAATACTCTACACGTTATAGAAATGGGGGGCGGATTATTCGTTCGTTCCACGAAAATAATGAGGAGTCATACTGAAGATACTCTTGTATAGAAGATGGTGATGATAGAGTCTACTACCACGAACAGGAAAGGTAAATTTGAGTGAGGGAGAGATGGCTGGACCCACATGTCTGTCTCTGGTGGTCTTCTTTTGGTTGTGTAAAACATAGCAGTTGTTGTTCTCCGTAGCCTCCCCCGTGCTTCCTCCCCGTCAGGCAGGGCTTATTTTTTTTTTGTCAATCAAAGTTGCTGAGAGTTGTATACTACAGTGTTTATTGGATCGATGGTTACCTGTGCAGAATGTCGCTCACCACTTGGTGGTATAATTTTATTGATCCGTTGGTGCATCGAACCCTTACATGGAGTTGCTGCCGCCTGTTCGCACGCACGTGACCATGTGATGTGAGCTCGTGATCCTCGCCCTCATGTAGTACGATTGGGAGCTTAAGATATTCATGTTTGATGAATTGGTTCAGGAGTCGAGAGCGGATTTTTCATGTTTGATGAATTGGTTCAGGAGTCGAGAGCGGATTTTTCATGTTCATTGTAGTGCTGAAATGTTTCTTCAATTGCCATGTTGATTTTCCGTTACAGAGCTATATTACGTATTTTTTTGATGCATTTTTGTGTTTCGTTGTTTGCTGTTTCTGAGATTCAGAGGGTTTTGTCATTTTTCCTTGTCTCGTTGGCTCTTGTTGGCAGCTGGGAACTGAATGGCTGATTAACCAAAGGCTTTTATCAGCGACCCAGTTACCCACTCGTCAGTTGTCACGTGCAGTTGGCTGGCTCACTTGGTTCTGTCTCCCATGCTTCCAGTTCCAGAAACGGGAAAAAGTGATTAAAGTAGCGAGGAGGTGTGTGGACGAGGCGATTTGGTACCTAGGCTCAGCTGCACCTGTGATGAAAATAAAATTTTAAGAAAACACTAGAAAAATTCAAAAAAATCTAATTACTTTTGCATGAAAGATAGTTTGGTGCGTGAGATGCGCTTCAAATTTTAAATCATTTGGACATTTGATTAGCTCTTGGCCAAAAAGGCAAATTTGAGATATGTGAAAAGTTTATTGTTCATGTATTGTTCTGATCCAGTTTGTTTTTTTGCTGTGAGCTACTCATATGTTCAAATGATCTAAAATTTGGAGCGCATCTCACGCACCAAATTATCTCCCACGCAAAATTAAAAAACATTTTTTTGAATTTTTTAGTATCTTTTGTGAATTTTCTCTTCACCAGATGCAGATGAGTCTGGACATAGAAATGGATATTCAAGAGGTGGCCAGAAATTGTTTTTTGGAGACCGAGCTCTATGTAGGCCTCCAAATGCAAATTTCAAAATTCATGAAAATTCAAATATGTTGATATGAGGCTTGTGCAAAAAAAATAAAATCTGAGACCTTTTAACACATGATATTATTCATCTTCCAAAGCCATGAATTTGTCTTTTTTGCACATGTCGCATTTGAACGTATTTCATTCTGAAATTTTACACACATACACCTCTCATCCTTTTAATTAATTGTACAATTTTTTCAGTCTTTTGAAAATAAATTATTTGATTTTAAAGATCCGGCCTCCATGGAGGCCAAAGATCCAAAACGCCCTACTCGAAGGTGGTGTATTTTATACAAACCTTCTTATATGGTGATTATACAGACTCTTAATTGTATTTGAGAAACAAGGACACTAGGCCACATATAAACAAACTAAAATAAAGACGTGTTCGAAGTACCCTCTCAATTGTAGTAGGAATTACTCGATGCTAAAACGAATGTATCTAGATTTAAAATATATTTAAATACATCTATTTCAACGTCAATTAATACTCTTTCATCCCTAAATAGTCTCAATTTTATACTCTTATTTTGAGACGGATGGAGTATGAAATACAGGTAGTACTCATACCGGCCCAAACTCCCAGTCTGACGGACACCTCTCATATCCACCCCAAATATGGGAGGGATATGGGGAGGCCCGGACTCGTCTGTCATGTCGGGTCCATCCCACACTGGCCCACACAACCTTATTTATATTATTTTTTAAAAAACATTATTTATATTCATCTCCATCCGCTTCCCGAACAAAATCCTAGCCACTCTACTTCACTCCGCTCCGCTCCGCTCTACTCAACTCCATTGCCAAGCTCCCTTCCGGTGACCGGCCTTCTCCGGCATGGCAGGCAGCAGATCTGACTCCTTTCTCGCTTGATATGCGGACTGGGACCTCATCCCAGTTGGGCCCGAAGAGGAGATGGTCGTCTGCATTGTGCTTCACCGCGCCCTCGAGAGAATCCCCGACAATGGTCAAACTCGATCAGACGGGAATCCACAGTGTCCGCTCAAATGGTGTTTGGATCCGGCACGAGGCGCGTCGCCGCTGTCTCGTCGGAGGCGGTGCGATCCTTCGGGCGTCCGAACGCCGTGGCGGACTCGCAACCCCTTCGTTAGCGCACTGACTCGGAGGCTCTCCGTGGCCCATCCACTGAGGCTATGACGCGACGTGCCCGCCGTGCCAGGAGGAGGGCACGCGCGGGAGGCCATGGAAACCCTTGGGCAGACACCGGTGAGGCGGAGTCGTAATCTTCGGCGCCGATACGGGTGGTCGGTAACCCCAGGTGCCGCAACCGCATCATGATGGACGTGTCGGGCTCCGGCCACAACAGATCCATCATCGACGCCACATCAACCGTTGACGTACATACCACGGGCTTCGAAGAGGAAGAGTAGGGCATATGAGAATGTGGCGTCTCGAGACCCGTGAGCCCGTGTGTGTCCCACGTCTTACTCTACCTCGCCGGCGACCGCAACAACACTTCGAGGGGCATAGCTAGCCTTTGGACATGAACAGGACGGAGCCGGATATGCTCCGCTCAAAATTAGGTTTCACGTTGCATGCAATTGTATGGATTTAAGGATTCATAATTAAGATATCCGATTGTGAAAACGATAATTCAGGTGTGGCCGGTCACTACTCCGCTGACACGCTCGAGCGAGTCTATTGGCTTTTGAGGGTCGGATTTGGTGTATCCAGGTGTAGATGCTCTAAGAAGAGCCTGCGCACACTGTATTCTTTTGCAAAAGGTGAAAGAAGCCTTCATATACTAACGACAGATCACACTAACAAAAAGCCTCCATGCTCATCGCAGATCACGCTTCCCATTTAACTCTTTTAGTTTTGAGCGGAACCTCCCATTTAACTCTGGCACCTGCTTTAGCACCGATCTTCACATCCCAGGCCTCGTTTGTTTAGCGTGGATTGGAGGGGTTTGCAGAGGATAAACCCCGCGAGACCCAGAATCCCCCCAAATACCCGTTGGCCCATTTGGTAGGCGTGGTTTGGACGGCCCAATCCCCTCGATTCCCTTTCGACCCACCCGTTCCCACGCGGTTCAGAATCATCGAGGCCCCCTAGAGGATTTGGCTGCTCGACTCGAGACGCCGCCGCCGCCGCTGCGCCGCCTCCTCCCCAAGTCGCCGCGCCACCCGACGCCTCGACGCCGGTGATCTCCTCCGGCATACTGGACTTCTCACTGGTGGTTAGTCATCGCAGCCCCTCCCCTCCCCTCCCCCCTCCTCTCCATGGCTGCCACCGCCCGTACGCCCTCCGTCCGCCTCGTCCTCACCGGCGAGCACGCCAAGAACGACCCTAACCCTAGGCCTACCCAGCTAGCTTGCCAAGAATGCCCGCCTCCTCTAGCTCCTCTTTACCCTAACCCTAAGATTGCCAAGAAAGCATAGGATGTGTCTGCCGGACAGTGCAGATGGGCGAGGATGCACTCCTGCTAACCTTCTCAATGCTTAGTTACCTCTACCTTTTAAGCAATATTCTGCTGTTAGTGGTTATGAAACTGTCACCTTGATGTGCGTAGTAGTAGGCGAGTTTCGCTAGAAGATCAAAGACTTAAGCATGGAGAAGTCCGTAGTTGATTAGTACAAATGGCTATTACGCATAGTACAAATGGCTATTTCTCTTTGCGGGTCTCAACGGATTATTCTATACATACAGGCAACATTATACTTGCACTGAACCTTACAGTCAGTGAGATTCTGTCATCGAGGAAGATACACACTGTGTATGATGTATCAGCTAACTCTGTCATGTGACTATCTTCTACATACAGTATGTGCTGTCAAAATTTTCTACCCCAAAACTTAGACATGCTTGTGTTCCCAAATATCAAAAAGACGCTTAGTTAGATCTAAGAACAAACCTATACACCAATAGTCAGCATGAAGTATTTCTAAAAGAAGTTAAGACAGTCAGCAGACACTCCACCAAATGGCACAAGTATTGACTTCACATTATGATATCTGCTAGTTTCTCTCCAAGATATGTCCAGCTTCCTGGGTAGTTTATACTGCCCCACCTGCATTTGCAATAACATTGAACGCAGAGTTAATAATTTAGTAGACTGGAAACAAAGTATAATTGCAGTTAAAACATGCATACCTTATAACAATGAACCAAACAAATCATTCCTGCTTGACAGAGTTCATCTGTCAAGAGTTCATCCTTCCCCGTTTCATTTTTGTAACAAAAAAGAGTCCGTAGTTGATTAGTTAATTGTTTAATCCTGATGGTAAGCATAGCCCACTTGACTTGTGCTCATTTGTTTGTCTGCGATAATCTGCTAGCCCACTTGACAGATTTGTTCATCTAAAAAATAACAGTTCTGTTTGGCGAGGAGACTTATAGGCGCCATTCATTCATTAACAGTTCCCTGTAGTTGTAGTACATCTGTGATAATCTGAATCAAAGGCTAGAATTTCCTGATTGATGCAGCTGAGCTAAAGTGTGAGCTTCAATGTTATAGACCTTGAGACATGGAAAACCTG
Source organism: Triticum aestivum (assembly GCF_018294505.1). Taxonomy (NCBI): domain Eukaryota; kingdom Viridiplantae; phylum Streptophyta; class Magnoliopsida; order Poales; family Poaceae; genus Triticum; species Triticum aestivum. The sequence goes on along the minus strand of NC_057813.1, from coordinate 142,617,763 downwards.
AACTAAACTGAATCTAGATCTGTGGTGGTACACAAGTTCAGTTTATTCCTAGTTTGGTTGGTTCATATGGATTAGCTGAATGTTTTGCGAACTCATTCAGTTTATTCCTAGTTTAATTGCCGAGGTTCATTCCTGCAATATGTGGCACTGATACTAAGTACTAGTAACTACTTATTTTTGACTCTGTTGATTGATTCTATGTCATCGAGAGATTGGTTCAGATTGGTTCTTATTTCTGTCATCGATTTATTATCTAGCTAGCTAGCTAACTTGGTCCATTTCCATTGAACTGAATCTATGTAATGGACTTTGCTAACTTGTTCTCCCTCCATTTACAAATGCCATTAAATCAGGAGTAGGATTTTCTGTAGCTCCAATATAAATTCAGTGTTGCTGTAGCTTCTTGCAGTACCAAGATATTGTCAGTAGCAAGTATTTGGTTGCGCAGTGTTATCTGTATTGCTTGTATCAGTAGTACCATCTGTATTGTTTGGAGTACTCCTGTTTGCTTGCTGCGCACCTACAAAAAGAAAATGAAGAAAAAATTAAATTAATGTTGCTTGCTGGAAACTTTGCTTTAATATATGCAGCTTGTTTCTTGCTAGTAGTACAATGCTCCTACTACAAGTACAATACTCCTTGCTTGTTCTGTTCCTGAAACTTGCTGTACTACAGGCCTACTTATGTTCCAGAAGGCACTCTAATGTTCATCTAGCAAAACTTATAGTTATAAGTTATTCTGAAGGCACTCTAATATTCATCTCTATTTGTTTCATCAGGTTCTCAAGCACCAAAAGAAGCAACAATAAACAAGCTGGAGGGACAACTTTCTCTCAGATTCTCAAAGATAGATGATCATGACACCAAAAGATGGATATATCTGTATGCGAAATTATAACTGATCTTGAGCTATTCCAGAAGTACTTGTGTTGCGTTATCTTTGCTGCAAAATTATGTTGGGGCTGTGATGAACTGTTGTTGCTGCGAAAGATCATGTTGTCATGATAAATTATGATTCCTGGGATTTGGGATTCGAAGCCATGTTATTATGATAAATTATGATGTTGTTGTGATGATATATTGATTTCGAGTCATGCAAAATTATGTTGCTGCTGGGAAAAACTGCTGCTAAATTATTCCCCTGTAGCAGCTTTTCTCATTTTTATTAGGTGGCCTTTACAATTCTGTAGCAAGGATATAAGGGAGTTAGTTACATTGTATGTTATGTCAATTTGACAAACCTTGCCTACCAAACAGAAATTAAGGATTGGGGATGGAGGGGTTTTGGGGATTCAAGGGGTTTTCAGGGGATTGGGTGGAAGGGAGGGATTCACCAAATCCTCCCAAATCCTCGCCTCCGAATTCCTCCCAAATCCCTTTGTGCCAAACGAGGCCTTAGGAGATTTTTTATTTTAGGCAAAAGAGAGTTTTTTTTAATCTCCCGCGCTGAAACTCGAGTGCTGCTAATCAATGGGCGGGCCCATCTAGTACATCTGCCGTGCCTTTGGTTCCGGCTATATTTCAGGTTTTCTGCTCCAGATTTTTGGTTGTATATCTGCATTTATTGTCAGTTTTTATTTGTAAAACTTATTTATATTTAATAAAATATATTATTTGCAAAATAATATTTCAGTTTTTTTCGTGCTTTCTCAAAATCTTCGTCCCATGTTTTTGAAAATATTCATGTTGAAAAAGCGTGTGTTTAAAAAAATGTCTGTCAGTTAAAAAAATCTTCATAAACTTTCAATTTGATCACGGCATTTTAAAATGTTCGTGAATTTACAAAAATATCCATGATTTTTAAAGGACTCTAAGAATATACACAAACCTTAAAAAATTACATATTTTAGAATTATTCTCATGGATGAAAAGTATTCATGAATTTAATAAATATTCATGAATTCTAAAAATGCTCAAAAATTGTTTATTAAATGTTAGTGATATTTATAAAAGTGATGAATTAAAAAAGTTCATGTATTAAAAATATAAGGTGTATTAATTTTTCAAAAGCCATTTTTTTATGTTTGTCAAAATTTATAGAAAAATATATAAAGCATGAAAGTATATTTTGATGAATCTAATGATATTGATTCGGTATTATAGTTATTGAAATTGATGTTTTGCGTCAAACATAGCGAAGTTTGACTTACTCAAAAATAAAAAAAATCAATACAACATATATTTTTGAACATAGTAGCATATATATTCTCAGCATTTTTTTCTACACTTGAAGTAGCTAGATGCATACATACGTTATGTGGCTTATTGAAGGTTTATTAGTTGATCTAGTGATTTGTTTGAATAAATAATATAGTGCATTATCCACAATTTTTATTACTGAAGGTTCACAGGTACAATTGATACATCCTAGGGTTTTGTGTCAGGATAGGAACGGCCCAGTTTGGCCCGTCGGGTCGCTTACAATTTCAAGGCCAATGGGTCATGTGAGTCGGTATTAAACGAGATTTGGGTCAACAAAGTCGGGTGACTCGCTGGGTCAGCCGGGTCCGCCCACCTTATACTATTATATCGAACAGTAGCTGCATTCTTTTCACGCGGCGTAGTCGTGGGACCTAATTATATAATTTCTGGCGAATGCTCGCGTATATGATCAATAAAATTGTCTTATATATTTTGATAAGATACATACATACAAAACCACAAGCAAACGACTTAAGATTTTCCCCCTACTAACCACGTATTAGAAATCTTATTAATTCTTACACTGGCCGTATTTCATGAAAGCATAGTTAATTTTAACGTCTTGTTTGTCCACAAGGAAATTTAAAGTAAGAATTTGGGCAATAGCGGCGATCTTCATAGTCCGCCTCCACCGCGTCTTCATAGTCCGCCGCCACCAATCTATCTTTCTGTCACTGCAACATTTGGTAGCGGACAGATTGCACGAACATTCTTGAATCGGCGTCCAAAGAGTCGACATTTAAGGTCTAACATCTTGGCGTCCTCCGCATTGGCGGCGATCGTCACCCTCTTCCTCGAGCACGACCTTGCTCTCTTCGATCATGGTCCTTTTTTCGAGCTTGAGCTTCTTGCATGTCGCATCCATCAACAATGTGAACCTCCTGATGATGCCATGAACCTAGGGCAGGGTCATAGGCCTGACCTATACGCCCTACCCAATGTCACTACCCTAAAATCAAGGATATTCAAAGTATAGCAAGAAATACCGACTGAAGTATCCATGGAGTGCAATCCACTCGACCAGTCACCTCACTCGGATACCCCCAATTTCACTCAACTTGGATGAAGTCATTCGACCATACAGGAAACTACCTGGAGTACAGAAGACCTAGAGTCGCTCAGGATAGCAACGGTCAGACGTTCACTCAGGTGTCTCATTAATAGCACTTTATAGCTGGTGTTACCAGAACGCCCTGTCTTAATGTACATTGAACCCTGTAACGGAGGATGGCTGGGGTCCTGGCGCACTCTATATAATCCACCCCCTCCTCTCAGACAAGGGTTCGCACCCCTTGTAACACACACCCATATTCCAGTCGACCACCTTAGGGCACCGAGACGTAGGGCTTTTACCTCCTCCGAGAGGGGCATGAACTTGTAAACTCGTGTGTACAACCTCGCCGTAGCTAGGGCCTTGCCTCCTCATACGCACCCCTACTCTTACTGTCAGACTTAGTACGACGACAGTTGGCGCCCACCATGGGGCAAAGCGTCTTGGCAACTTCCGGTGAGGTTGCATTTTTTCGATCTTCATCAACATGGTTTCCAGCGGCGGTTTGGTCATGGGCTGCGAGTTCCGACCCAGCGCGCTCACTTTCGTCGCCGACGACTCCGCCTGGCTCCAAGAAGCCCCCATCGATGTCGAGGCTCTTCCGATCCGTGGGGCGTCGCACTTCCACGTGAGTGCCTGCGACGTTCTTCTACGACAGCCGTTGACTCCGTATTGGTCGGCCCTCACATCTTCTGCTCACTCCGCTGGTCACCTCCGCAAGCGATTCGGTCGGTCGCGGCTCCAACATTGGGTCAAGCATGCGGTGGCCCGTCAAATGGCCACCCCACAAGTCGCGATGATCGAGCCCGACGAATCTCACTACGGTCCAGTCGACCCGTCGACTGGCTCTATGGATACTTTTTCCGAGCGCGGGAGCTGTGACCCCGCCGCAGAAGTTCTCATGGTCGACTCCCATCGCAGCCCACCCGGGTTTCAGCATAACAGCGGCAACGGTGACAGCGACGGCCCGTCATTCGGCCACGAGGAGTACGAGCCCCAACCTCTCAATTCGCAGCAGAGGGAAGAGTTGCACCGCTGCAACGTGGAGGCCCTCCAGACACCCATCATAGGGGAAACCGCCGAGGCTCGGGCCTTGGAGGTTGCGCGCCTCGCCACATTGGCTGAGCGCGCGCATTTGGAGAATCTCCAACATTCTCTCGACGAACGCGCCCATCGACTGATCCCCGAATCCAGTCGACGTCAACGGCAATTGTTTCTGCCTGAACCTCAGGTACACCTCACTCCGATCCAGAATCTTACAGCGGCTGCACGTATAGCAGAGTCTATTCAGCTGTCCTGTTCAGAAGCTGCAAGAGGCTTGGAACAGATCCGAGCGCTGCTCCGGGCAGCAAGAGAGCTGAACTCCGCCGCTTCCCAGTCGCGAAACAGGATCCACAGCAGGTCAGTAAGGGCAGATACAGTTTAGTCAACACATAGTCCTGGGTCGCCTTTGCGACGTGAAGATCATGATCGCCGTCGAGATCGACACCTGGGAAGAGCTCATGGAGAGTTTGATCGTGACTGTGCCCGTGACAACCACCGTCGAGTGCCTTCACCCCCTCCGAGGGATGGGTCATACGCGCCCCGGCGGTATGATGACAGGCGCCCGTATGGTAATGACCGCAGAGTTCCAGTCAACCCAAAAGAGCCTGGGTTCGACGCAAGGTCAGTCCTTATACAAGGTTTGGTCGACTGAAACAGAGCATACAGAGAAGGGTTGGATAGAGATAGACCCGGTGGAAGCAGGGTGCACGTTTCCGGCCCTGAGTGTTTCGGAAGAGCCATCTGAGCCGCTGAGATCCCTCACAACTTTAGATTGGCGACTGGCATCAGTAAGTTCACCCGGGAGTAGAATCTTGATACTTGGTTGGAAGTGTTGGGGAACATAGTAATATCAAAAAATTTCCTACATACACGCAAGATCATGGTGATGCATAGCAATGAGAGGGGAGAGTATGTCCATGTACCCTCATAGACCGTAAACGGAAGCGTTAGCACAACGCGGTTGATGTAGTCGTATGTCTTCACGATCCGACCGATCAAGTACCGAACGCACGACATCTCCGAGTTCAACACACGTTCAGCTCAATGACGTCCCTCGAAATCCGATCCAGCCGAGCTTCGAGGGAGAGTTCCGTCATCACGACGGCGTGGTGACGATGATGATGTTCTACCGACGCAGGGCTTCGCCTAAGCAACGCTACGATATTATCAAGGTGGAATATGGTGGAGGGGGGCACCGCACACGGCTAATAGATCTCAAGGATCAATTGTTATGTCTATAGGGTGCCCCTTGCCTCAGTATATAAAGGAGGAGAGGAGGGGAGGGGCCGGCCCTCTCTATGATGCGCCCTGGGGAGTCCTACTCCCACCGGGAGTAGGATTCCCCCCTTCCATGTAGTAGGAGTAGGAGTCAAGGAAAGGGAAGAAAGAAGGGAAGGAAGGAGGGGCCGCAGCCCCTCTGAAAGGATCGATATGGTTGACTAGAGGGGGGGGGGGTGAATAGGCAACTAACAATTTTTAGACTTTTCTTTAACAAATTAAAACTTGCAATGAAATAGGTTGTCTAGATGTGCAACTACGTGGACAACCTATATGATGCAAAGACAATAAGCACACAAGCAAGCAATGGATATAACTCAAGTAAGCTTGCAAAAGTAAAGGGACAAGATAACCAAGAGTGGAGCCGGTGGAGACGAGGATGTGTTACCGAAGTTCCTTCCTTTTAAGGGGAAGTACGTCTCCGTTAGAGCGGTGTGGAGGCACAATGCTCCCCAAGAAGCCACTAGGGCCACCGTAATCTCCTCACGCCCTCACACAATGCGAGATGCCGTGATTCCACTATTGGAGCCCTTGAAGGCGGCAACCGGACCTTTACAAACAAGATTGGGGCAATCTCCACAACACTTGGAGGCTCCCAACAACACCACGAAGCTTCACCACAATGGAGTATGGCTTCGAGGTGACCACAACCGTCTAGGGTGCTCAACACTCAAGAGTAACAAGATCCGCTAGGGATAAGTGGGGGGAATCAAATTTCTCTTGGTGGAAGTGTAGATCTGGGCCTTCTCAACCAATGCCGAGCAAATCAACAAGTTTGATTGACTAGGGAGAGAGATCGGGCGAAAATGGAGCTTGGAGCAACAATGGAGCTTTGGGGGAAAGAGGTAGGTCAACTTTGGGGAAGAAGACCCCTTTATATAGTGGGAAGAATAATCCAACCGTTATCCCACTCACCAGCCCCGCACAGAGCAGTACTACCGCTAGGGAAGGGCGGTACTACAACTCCGGGCGGTACTATCGCTCGACCCAGCGGTACTGCCGCGCTGCCTGGGGCCCTGACCCCAGGGCGATACTACTGCCAGGGAAGAGCGGTACTACCGCTCCGGGCGGTACTACTGCTTTGACCCAGCGGTACTGCCGCGCTGCCCAGGGCCCTGACACCAGGGCGGTACTACCGCTAGGGAAGGGCGGTACTACCGCTTAGAGCGGTACTACCGCCCCTACTACCTCCCTTAGTGCTGCAAAACCCGACACGAAAAATTCGTTCGAAAATCGAGGCGGAAGTAACCCAGACGCACAACGGTACTACGGCCGAAAAACCCAAGCGGTACTACCGCTCTAAGAGCGGTACTACCGCTCGGAGCGGTACTACCGCTCTGAGAGCGGTACTACCACTGTGGAGTTTTGGCGGTACTACCGCTGTGGACGCGGTACTACCGCTAGGGCAGAGCAGAGCATAGTAAGGGGAAAACGGCAGCTCCAGAGATGCGAAAGGAAAGACGACGGGTGTGATAAGGATGTGTACGTGTGATTCCACCCAAGTCTTACCAAAACAGATCCCCTCTTGATAGTACAGTGACTCCTACAAAACTAGTCCACCAACAACGAAACAAAGGAGCTACACCGTCTTGAATTACAACACCGAGGGGAGGAAATCGTCTCGTGCCAATGGATGAATCTCTAAAAGAACTAAACGCACACGATTAGTCCGCACAAGCATTGTCATCAATCACCAAAACATATTGGGAATAAATATGCCCTTACAATCTCCCCCTTTTTGGTGGATTGATGACAATACGGGATTTGCACAATATGATAGATATAGGATAAGCGCAAAAGCACAACCGTCCTATAATGTCGAAGGGCCTCCCCTGGATGTGTGCTACCTAGAAAAGTGCTTTGGACTGCACGGCACAGATGCCAGGAGCAATGCCCCCCCTTCATTTTAGAGACCAACTACCTAAGCAAGATATGAGAGCAACATAAATATAACAGGATAAGTATGGAACTCATAAGCTAGATAGACATAGAAAATGAAATGGAAAGATAAGGTAGCATATGTCTCACACCATATGACTCGAGCTTAGGTCTTACTGACAGAGCCAGAACTTAGGTCTCACTGACACAAACCAAATAAAGCAACAAACAAAAGCACAAACACAAAAGACGGAAGACACAAAACGCAAATCCCTAAACTCTCTCCCCCTTTGGCATCGAGACACCAAAAAGGAGAGGGAGTGTTGCTACGGCTCCAGGTGAAGGCAAACGATGGACACCCATCAGATCTCAGAGGGATCATCTGCGTTACCATCGTCAGCCGGGAAGTGCTCAGCATCAGAATCAGTCCAGGGCAGTGCTGCTGAATCCACTCCTCCTCCTCGGTAAGCTGATCCTCAGAACCACTAATCACAATAGCACCCATCTGACGCATGAGCTCCTTGTGGCGACCTCGGGCCTTCTTCTCAGCCACATGAGTCATGTACTGACCGTGAGACTCCATGCAAAACAGCTTCTTCACCTTGATCTTGAGCTTCTTGGCCCAAGAGGGCTCTGCCTCAGAAGGCACGTAGTCATCATCTTCATCCTCAGCCTCAGCCCCAAACTCCTCCTCAGTCTCCATGGCAGCAGCAGATGAAGGAACTCCAGTCCTAGGGGCCTGAGTGCCCCAGTTATCCTTCTTCCTCAGACGCTTGACATCGTGAGAAACCAACTCTCCAATCTCCAGCACCACCTTGGGATAGACACGATCCCAGGCCTTCTCAATGAGCAGCATAATGAACGGACCATAAATCGGGCACTTGCGCTCGGAGATAGCAGAAACCAGCTCAGACCACATAACATGAGAGATATCCAAGGACTCTCCGGTGCTCTGCCCCTTCTCCCGCTGACAGAAGAGAAGCATGTCCACGAGATAAGAGTGAACCTGGTCCAGATTCCCGATGCGAGGGAAAAGAGTCTCTCTGAAGATACGGTGAAGAATGTCCAGATAGGCAGGCAGCTCATAGGTCTCCTTCTTCGTCTCATGGTTGATCCTCAGAGTGCAGTAGGGCCACAGAGCTTGCTTGTGAGTGGCATTGGCGCGACGGTGGGGGCGAAAGCCGACAGAAGACTCAAGTCCAAGATCTTCCACCCCAATCAACTGCATGAAAGCTTTCCACTTGACTGACAGCAACTTGCCATTTGTCATCCAAGTCAGAGTCCTGTCCTCATCGGTCCCAAGGTGAACCGTGGCATAGAATTGGGCCACAATATCAGCATCATAGTCCTTGTTGAATTGCATGATCCCGAGAATGTTCAGCTGAGTGCACATCTGAAGAGCTTCACCAAAGTAGTCAGGATCATTCTCCATATGCTCGGTGTCGATGGAGTGCACGTTGACATAGAGATTCTTCTTGGCTTTGAGAACATCAAAATAGATGGCAAACTGGAACCTGTTCCAGAACGGACGGTTGACCAAAGTGGGATCTTGGTCGACCTCATACGGGTTGCGGCGGCGCCTTGCCCAGAACTCCTTGGGCGGCATTTCTGGCACGGTTTTGCTTGGCTTTGGCTTGACCCCAGGCTTCTTCTGCAGTTGGGGAGGAGGTGGAGCACTAGAAGATCCTCCGACAGGCTCAGTGGGCTTAGTGGTGCGGTAGCGCTTGGACGAGGCACGACCGGGGTTGACACGACGAGCCTGATGCTCAGGAACCTCATCACCTGGAACCACACACACAAACACGCAAACAACCAGAAAGAACGAGCGTAAGCCACAAGCACGAACAAAAAAGATCACTGAGAGGTAGGAGGATGATGGAACTAGGTAGAAGGCGGTAGTACCGTGACCCTTGAGCGGTAGTACCGCTCTGGAGAGAGTGGTAGTACCGCTCTCAGCGGTAGTACCGCTCTAGGAGAGCGGTAGTACCGCTCAAGGCAGGGAAACAGCAGTTTCCTACTACCGTGGTCAGATCCGGTACTACCGTCCTACCAAATTCAAAAATACTCCAATCAAACACTAATCCAAACAGTCTAGAAGCATTCTCCATCCTACTCAAGCCTAGATCTGGACAAAAATCTAGAGATGCAACTGCTATTGCCCCTAGAACGCTAGATTGGAAATCTAGACCAAAGGAAACAGGGAACGGGGGCACTACCGGCATCCATGGCAAGAGGACAAGGTGGGGATCGATTCCACCAAAGGAAACGGAGAGGAGTGCCCCGGAGAGGGAGATCCACCAAAGCCCTCCCGCAGCGCCGGTTGCTAAAGAGAGAGATGAACAACGCGAAGGGGGTGAGCGAATGGGTATGGGGGAGAAGAAACTCCCCCTGCCCCCGATATAACCCCCAGCCCGCGCCTCACAGCGGTAGTACCGCTCTGGAGGGCGGTAGTACCGCTGGGAGCGGTAGTACCGCTCTGGAGGGCAGTAGTACCGCTAAGAGCGGTAGTACCGCTCGCCACCAGCGGTAGTACCTCTTCAGCAACCACACTGCATCTAGACCAACGGTTAGCGCTCAAAGAGAAACGGAAAGCAAAGCCAAAAGAACGAGAGGACCGACGCGGCAACACACACACACACAACAGACCAGAAACAACTCAAACACAAACAACCACACGAAACAGAGCAAGCTCTGGCCTCTCTCAGGAGAGGGCGGTGGCCGGATCCACCTATGTTTGAGTCAATTGGTATGGCACCGCGAAGAATTATCCTTGGGCCCATGACCAAAACTCGTCTTTGAATCACAAGTACCATAAAAAATGGCTATTGTGAAAGAGTTGATCGTTTTATGCATAATGGGGGGAGGGAAAGTTCATTGAGAGAACAACACTCCCCCTATGTCCATGCCTACATCTAAGCTAGATACCAAGTTGAGTGGGGTGGGGTGTGCAAGGGTTCAAGTCACATTGCTCGAATCAATGATATTTAGCTCATGCCTTAACTCGCGAAATCTTGCTTCATCCAAGGGCTTCGTGAAAATATCTGCAAGGTTATCATGAGTGTTGACATACTTGAGCTCGATCTCTCCTCGCCTAATCTGATCCCGGATGAAGTGATACTGAATCTCAATGTGCTTCGTCTTGAAGTGTTGCACCGGGTTGAGAGAAATCTTGATGGCACTTTCGTTGTCACACCAAAGAGGCACTTTGTCACAAATGACACCGTATTCCTTTAAAGTTTGCCTCATCCACAAGAGTTGTGCACAACAACTACCGGCCGCCACATATTCTGCTTCGGTGGACGAGAGAGACACACAACTTTGCTTTTTGGAAGACCAACTCACCAAAGAGCACCCAAGAAACTGGCACCCTCCGGAAGTGGACTTCCTATCCACTTTGTCTCCCGCCCAATCGGAATCCGTAAACCCTTCAAGCTTGAAGTTTGCCCCTCTTGGGTACCATAAGCCAAAGTTTGGGGTATGAGCCAAATATCGAAAGATTCGCTTGACCGCCACATAGTGACTTTCCTTCGGTGCAGCTTGAAACCGTGCACACATCCCCACACTCAACATGATATCTGGTCTAGATGCACAAAGGTAAAGCAAGGAGCCAATCATGGAGCGATATACCTTTTGATCCACCGCTTTACCATTGGGATCAATGTCAAGTTGGCACTTGGTGGGCATTGGAGTAGAAGCCGGCTTGACATCACTTAACTTGAATCTCTTGAGCATGTCTTGAGTGTATTTGGCTTGGTTGATGAAGGTACCTTCTCTTCTTTGTTTGATATCAAAACCAAGGAAGAACTTCAACTCTCCCATCGAAGACATCTTGAACTTAGAGGTCATGAGAGCGGCAAATTCTTCATTGAAAGCTTTGTTAGGGGAACCAAAGATAATGTCATCAACATATAGTTGGCATACAAACAACTCCCCTTTGACCTTCTTAGTAAAAAGAGTGGGATCGATTAGCCCCACTTCAAATCCACGATCTTGTAACAACTCGGTAAGGTGGTCATACCACGCACGTGGGGCTTGTTTAAGGCCATAGAGCGCCTTATCGAGTTGATACACATGATCCGGGAAGAAGGGATCCTCGAACCCGGGGGGTTGCTTGACATAGACCAACTCATTAATAGGACCATTAAGAAAAGCACTTTTAACATCCATTTGTTGCAACTTAAAGTTGTGATGGGAAGCATAAGCAATCAACAAACGAATGGATTCAAGACGAGCAACGGGAGCAAAGGTTTCACCATAGTCGATACCCTCGACTTGGGAGTAGCCTTGTGCTACCAATCTTGCCTTGTTGCGAATGATGTTTCCATGAGCATCTTGCTTGTTCTTGAAGATCCACTTGGTTCCAATGATGTTATGGTTCCCGGAAGGCCTTGGCACCAATCTCCACACCTTGTTGTACTCAAAGTTGTTGAGTTCTTCATGCATGCCATTGAGCCAATCCGAGTCTTTGAGCGCCTCATAGACCTTATGGGGTTCAACACAAGAGACAAACGCATGATGTTCACAATAGTTTGCTAACTGTCTACGAGTGCTTACCCACTTTCTTAGGCTTCCAACCACATTCTCCATGAGATGACCTTTGGTGGTGAGTTTGGAAGCAATCTTCGCGGCACGACGCTCCAATTCCTCCTCGGATGTCGAAGGAGGAGGGTTCACTTGATCATCTTGAGCGTCGTCATGAGCTTGTTCTTGATCTTGAGCTTGCTCATGATCTTGAACTTGCTCGAGGGGAAGAACTTGACCTTGGGCATCATGTGGAGGTTCATCACCATCTTGTGATTGATCTTGCCCTTGGTCTTGTTCCTTAGGTTGAGGGCCTTCACTTTGTTCTTTGGAAGCGTGTGGGTCTTGAGTAGGTGAAGGCTCCACTGAGGTGGAGCATTGTCCTTCTCCTTCGGCCACAAGGGGTTCCTCAATGGGTAGGATATGACCAATACCCATTCTTCTTATGGCTTGAGGAGGAATTTCATCACCTACATCACAAGTACCACTTTGCTCCACTTGGGAGCCGTTATTTTCATCAAACTCTATGTTACACGTCTCCTCAATGAGCCCATTGGACTTGTTGAAAACACGGTAAGCATGAGAGTTTGTAGCATAACCAACAAATATGCCCTCATGAGCTCTAGCCTCGAATTTAGACAAACGAACACCTTTCTTGAGAATGAAACACTTACACCCGAACACCCGGAAGTACTTGAGATTGGGCTTGTTCCCGGTGAGTATCTCATACGGAGTTTTGTTCAAGCCTTTGTGGAGATAGAGCCGATTGGATGCATGACAAGCTGTGTTGATGGCCTCGGCCCAAAAGTTGTATGGAGACTTGAACTCCGCCATCATGGTTCTTGCCGCATCCATCAACGTCCGGTTCTTCCTCTCCGCAACACCATTTTGTTGAGGGGTATATGGTGCAGAATATTGATGCTTAATCCCTTCATCACTAAGAAACTCATCCAAGGTGTAGTTCTTGAACTCGGTGCCGTTTTCACTTCTTATTGTCAAGATCTTTGCATTGTGTTGACGTTGAGCTTCATTTGCAAAGTCGATGATGGTTTGTTGAGTCTCACTCTTCCTCTTGAAGAAGTATACCCAAGTGTATCTTGAATAATCATCTACTATCACCAAGCAATACTTTCTACCCCCAAGACTGTCAAAGGATGGGGGCCCAAAGAGGTCCATGTGGAGGAGCTCCAAGGGTCTCTTCGAGTAGATGATAGTCGTGGGAGGGTGAGCCGTCTCATGAAGCTTTCCTTCGATACAAGCACTGCAAACACGATGTTTGGCAAAACTAACATTCGTTAGTCCATGAACATGGTCCCCCTTGAGAAGACTTTGCAAAGATCTCATATTGACGTGGGCTAAACGGCGATGCCAAAGCCATCCCACATCAACTTTAGCCATTAGGCATGTCATGGTCTTAGTGGGTTGCTCCGAGAAGTTAACCACATAGAGACCGTTCTCGACATGCCCAACAAAGGCTACTTTAAGAGTCTTGCTCCACAAGAGGGCCACGGTATCAATATCAAAGAAGGTGGCAAAACCCATGAGTGCGAGTTGACAAACGGAAAGTAAATTGAACGCAAGGGACTCAACAAGCATGACTTTCTCGATCGTTAGATCGTGAGAAATGAAAACCTTGCCAAGACCCAATACCTTAGAATGTGAGGCATCACCCCATTCGACATTGGTGGGCATAGATGGGATCTTGTGCACGTCCACCACCAAGTCCTTGCTCCCGGTCATATGATTTGTTGCTCCACTATCGAGCAACCATGACCCCCCACCGGAAGCAAACACCTACAAGAGATCAATGCTTGGTTTTAGGTACCCTTGAGTAATGGGTCCTTTGATGTTAGTAACAAGGGTCTTAGGAACCCAAATAGACCATTCAATGTACTCATAAGAAGAACCAACAAATTTAGCATAAACATGCCCATCACTAGCACGGCACAACACATAAGACGGGTTAAAGTCGCCGACTTTGTTGGGAGAGATGGCTTTGCGCTCTTTGGCATCACCACTCTTCCCATTGTTCTTCTTATCCTTAGGAGCACCTTCTCCCTCCCTCACAAAGGTTTGCATGAGCGAAGGAGGTCGATCGGTCTTGCTCTTCTTCTCCTTGTTCTTCTTCTTGTTCTTGGATTTGGGTGAGAACCCAACTCCCTCCTTGCCCACAACTTCCTTTTGATTGCTCAAAAGGTCATTTAGGTTCTTCTCGCCTTGTATGCATGACACAAGACCTTTCTCGAGTTGTTCCTTCAACTTGGCATTCTCCTCCACAAGATGCACATGCTCACAACAAGGGTTAGTAGCATTTGCATTATCAATTAAGACCATGTGAGGAAATGTGGCCTTTTCCTTGGTTAGCTTAACTTGGAGTTGAGCATGAGACTCCTTGAGGGTAGCATGAGCACCTTTCAAGACCTTGTGGGCCATGTCAAGTACATCAAACTCCTCCGTGAGTCTAACATGATCAACCCCAAGCTTAGCCTTCTCGGAAGCTAGAACACGAGACACAACAAGAGCATGATCAAGATCTTTCTTTAGTTTAGCATGACCATCGTTGTGTGACTCCTCAAGAGCCAAACGATGCTCACACTCTTCCTCAAGAGCATTAGAGAGATCCGATATCTCATCGGCATAGTCATGAGTATGACTTTCCATCTTAGAGATGGTTTCTTCGTGAGCCTCGATCATGTCATTGGCTTCACCAAGTTGTTCCAAGAGAGCAACGAAGTGCTTCTTGGATTTGCCCTTGAGCTTACTCATGAAGGACTCAAATTCATTGATCTCCTCATTAGACCCCTTACCATTATCAAAATCATCCGTTGAAGGAGGGTTAGGAATAATGGTGGTTTTGATGTTGGAGGTTACCTTGTTGGTGGCCTTAGCCATGAGGCACTTGGCGGTGATGTTCTCGTTAGGTGCATCGAAGAGAGACACCCGGGGAGTTGTGACAATGGCAACGGATGCCATGGCCATTGTTTCACCATCTTCATCATCATCGTCATCCTCACGGTATTCTTCTTGAACCACCAACCCGCGAGACGGAGTCTTCTTGTTGAAGTTGTTCTTGTTTGGGAAGGACTTGGCTTTGTCTTTTCGGATGAACTTGCCACCATTGTCTTCCCGCTTCTCGTAGGGACAATCCGCAACGAAATGGCTAACATTGCCACAGTTGAAACAGGTTCTAACTCGTTGCTTCCCTTTGAGGCCACTTGAGTTGTTCTTGTTGAAGTTGGGTCTTGTATTCTTCTTACTCCAAAACTGTCTTGAGGCAAGAGCCATGTGCTCATGATAATTATACTTCATGTCCTCGGGGTTGCTCTCCTCATCTTCCTCTTCTTCTTCTTCTTCCACACTAGCCTTGGCCTTCAAGGCAAGATTGGGCTTCTTTGCCCTTTGGGAACGGAGCACCGCATTGTTGGCGGTCTTGTCCAAGATGCTCATTGCAACAAACTCATCCAACACTTCACTAGAGGTCATGGAGTGGAAGTCCGGTCTTTGGCGAATGACGGAGGACATGGCCTTGTTGTAGGGCATCATGGCCTTGAGGAACTTGCGCTTGATCCAGTTGTCATCCGTGTCCTTGCTTCCATGATCTCGAAGTGCGACCGTGAGTTTGGTCACTCTTCGAAAGAGCTCACGAGGTTCTTCATCCTTCTTTATTGCAAACTCATCAGCTTCATCTTGCACCACTTCATAGTTGGAGCGTTGAATGCTAGCACTTCCTCGATAGAGACGCTCGACACATTTCCATGCTTCTTTAGCCATGGCATGAGGTCGAAGATGAGGGATATCTTCGGGGAGGATTGCATCTTGGATGATGAAGAGAGCACTTTCATTGAATTGATTGTCCACTTCTTCTCGAGGGGTGAAGTTGCTTGGATCATGAGGATAGAAACCTTCTTCAATAATTCTCCAAAGGTTAGTGTTCACATGTTTTAAGTGACGCTTGAAGCGATAGAGCCAAGCATCAAAATCTTCATTTTTCACATATTTAGGAGGAGGACCGGCATGATTCAAATGAGTAGAGGGGATCGGTCCTCTATACACCGGAGGTTCCACATGGGCAAAGATGCTGGTGCCATTTCTACCACTAGTAGATGGACTCTTTTCATTGTTAGCTTCCCCCTTATCAGAGTTAGCATCCGTCACCTTGTTAGTGGGATCACCCACTTTCATTGGTGAGGTAGATAGTTTAAGTCCCTCTAGAAATTCAGTAAACATGCTTTTAACCTCGGCCATCATGGAGGTTTTCAATGTGTCTAAAGCCACATTGAATTCCTCACGTGAGACCGACGTTCCCCCTTCGGCCGAAGACGAGATGGGATTCACACTGGAGTGTTCCTCCGCACCGTCGTTGACGTCAACCATACTCTTCGGACGGCAAAGTCCTTAATAAAGAGACGAGGCTCTGATACCAATTGAAAGGATCGATATGGTTGACTAGAGGGGGGGGGGTGAATAGGCAACTAACAATTTTTAGACTTTTCTTTAACAAATTAAAACTTGCAATGAAATAGGTTGTCTAGATGTGCAACTACATGGACAACCTATATGATGCAAAGACAATAAGCACACAAGCAAGCAATGGATATAACTCAAGTAAGCTTGCAAAAGTAAAGGGACAAGATAACCAAGAGTGGAGCCGGTGGAGACGAGGATGTGTTACCGAAGTTCCTTCCTTTTAAGGGGAAGTACATATTCGTTAGAGCGGTGTGGAGGCACAATGCTCCCCAAGAAGCAACTAGGGCCACCGTAATCTCCTCACGCCCTCACACAATGCGAGATGCCGTGATTCCACTATTGGAGCCCTTGAAGGCGGCAACCGGACCTTTACAAACAAGATTGGGGCAATCTCCACAACACTTGGAGGCTCCCAACAACACCAGAAGCTTCACCACAATGGAGTATGGCTTCAAGGTGACCTCAACCGTCTAGGGTGCTCAACACCCAAGAGTAACAAGATCCGCTAGGGATAAGTGGGGGGAATCAAATTTCTCTTGGTGGAAGTGTAGATCTGGGCCTTCTCAACCAATCCCGAGCAAATCAACAAGTTTGATTGGCTAGGGAGAGAGATCGGGTGAAAATGGAGCTTGGAGCAACAATGGAGCTTTGGGGGAAAGTGGTAGGTTAACTTTGGGGAAGAAGACTCCTATATATAGTGGGAAGAACAATCCAACCGTTATCCCACTCACCAGCCCCGCACAGAGCGGTACTACCGCTAGGGAAGGGCGGTACTACCGCTCCGGGTGGTACTACCGCTCGACCCAGCGGTACTGCCGCGCTGCCTAGGGCCCTGACCCCAGGACAGTACTACCTCCAGGGAAAAGCGGTACTACCGCTCCGGGCGGTACTACCGCTTCGACCCAGCGGTACTGCCGCGCTGCCCAGGGCCCTGACACCAGGGCGGTACTACCGCTAGGGAAGGGCGGTACTACCGCTTAGAGCGGTACTACCGCCCCTACTACCTCCCTTAGTGCCGCAAAACCCGACACGAAAAATTCGTTCGAGAATCGAGGCGGAAGTAGCCCAGACGCACAACGGTACTACGGCCGAAAAACCCAAGCGGTACTACCGCTCTAAGAGCGGTACTACCGCTGTGGAGTTTCGGCGGTACTACCTCTGTGGACGCGGTACTACCGCTAGGGCAGAGCAGAGCATAGTAAGGGGAAAACGGCAGCTCCAGAGATGCGAAAGGAAAGACGACGGGTGTGATAAGGATGTGTACGTGTGATTCCACCCAAGTCTTACCAAAACGGATCCCCTCTTGGTAGTACGGTGACTTCTACGAAACTAGTCCACCAACAACGAAACGAAGGAGCTACACCGTCTTGAATTACAACACCGAGGGGAGGAAATCGTCTCGTGCCAATGGATGCATCTCTGAAAGAACTAAACGCACACGATTAGTCCGCACAAGTATTGTCATCAATCACCAAAACATATTGGGAATAAATATGCCCTTACACCCTCCCCCTAGTCCAATTCGGACTAGGCCTTGGGGGGGGGGGGCTGACCTAGGCAGCCCCTCTCTCTTTCCCATATGGCCCAATAAGGCCCAATACTTCTCCCCGGCGAATTCCCGTAACTCTCCGGTACTCCGATAAATACCCAAATCACTTGGAACCTTTCCGATGTCCGAATATAGTCATCCAATATATCGATCTTTACGTCTCAACCATTTGGAGACTCCTCGTCATGTCCCCGATCTCATCCGGGACTCCTAACTGCCTTCGGTACATCAAAACACATAACTCATAATATAAATCGCAATAGAACGTTAAGCGTGCGGACCCTACGGGTTCGAGAACTATGTAGACATGACCGAGACTCATCTCCGGTCGATAACCAATAATGGAACCTGGATGCTCATATTGGCTCCTACATATTTAACGAAGATTTTTATCAGTCAAACCGCATAACAACATACGTTGTTCCCTTTGTCATCGGTATGTTACTTGCCCGAGATTCAATCGTCGGTATCTCAATTTCCTAGTTCAATCTTGTTACCGGCAAATCTCTTTACTCGTTATGTAATGCATCATCCCGCAACTAACTCATTAGTCACATTGCTTGCAAGGCTTATAGTGATGTGCATTACCGAGAGCGCCCAGAGATACCTCATTGACAATCGGGGTGATAAATCCTAATCTCGAAATACGCCAACCCAACAAGTACCTTCGGATACACATGTAGAGCACCTTTATAATCATCCAGTTACGTTGTGATGTTTGGTAGCACACAAAGTGTTCCTCCGGTAAACGTGAGTTGCATAATCTCATAGTCACAGGAACATGTATAAGTCATGAAGAAAGCAATAGCAACATACTAAACGATCAAGTGCTAAGCTAACGGAATGGGTCAAGTCAATCACATCATTATCCTAATGATGTGATCTCGTTAATCAAATGACAACTCTTTGTCCATGGCTAGGAAACATAACCATCTTTGATTAACGAGCTAGTCAAGTAGAGGCATACTAGTGGCACTCAGTTTGTCTATGTATTCACACATGTATCATGTTTCCGGTTAACACAATTCTAGCATGAATAATAAACATTTATCATGATATAAGGAAATAAATAATAACTTTATTATTGCCTCTAGGGTATATTTCCTTCAGTCTTCCACTTGCACTAGAGTCAATAATCTAGTTCACATCATCATGTGATTTAACACCAATATTCACATCTGTATGTGATTAAGACCCGAAGGGTTTACTAGAGTCAATAATCTAGTTCACATCACTATGTGATTAACACCCAAAGAGTACTAAGGTATGATCATGTTTTTCTCGTGAGAGAAGTTTAGTCAACGGATCTATCACATTCAGAGCCGTATGTATTTTGCAAATATTCTATGCCTACAATGCTCTGCACGGAGCTACTCTAGCTAATTGCTCCCACTTTCAATATGTATCCAGATTGAGACTTTAGAGTCATCTGGATCGGTGTAAAAGCTTGCACCGATGTAACTCTTTACGACGAATTCTTTTATCACCTCCATAATCGAGAAACATTTCCTTAGTCCTTACTAAGGATATTCTTGACCGTTGTCCAGTGATCTACTCCTAGATCAAAATTGTACTCCCTTGCCAAACTCATAGCAAGGTATACAATAGGTCTGGTACACAGCATATCATACTTTATAGAACCTATGAATGAGGCATAGGGAATGACTTTCATTTCTATCTTCTGCCGTGGTCGGGCTTCGAGTCTTACTCAATTTCACACCTTGTAACACAGGCAAGGACTCTTTCTTTGACTGTTCTATTTTGAACTACTTCAAAATCTTGTCAAGGTATGTACTCATTGAAAAAACTTATCAAGCGTCTTGATCTATCTATATAGATCTTGATGCTCAATATGTATGCAGCTTCACCGAGGTCTTTCATTGAAAAACTTTTATTCAAGTATCCTTTTATGCTATCCAGAAGTTCTATATCATTTCCAATCAACAATATGTCATCGACATATAATATCAGAAATGCTAGAGAGCTCCCACTCACTTTCTTGTAAATATAGGCTTCTCCAAAAGTCTGTATAAAACCATATGCTTTGATCACACTATCAAAGCGTTTATTCCAACTCCGAGAGGCTTGCTCCATAAATGGATCGCTGGATCTTGCACACTTTGTTAGCACCTTTCGGATCGACAAAACCTTTTGGTTGCATCATATACAACTCTTCTTTAATAAATCCATTAAGGAATGCAGTTTTGACATCCATTTGCCAGATTTCATAAAATGTGGCAATTGCTAACATGATTCGGACAGACTTAAGCATCGCTACGAGTGAGAAAATCTCATCGTATTCAACACCTTGAACTTGTCGAAAACCTTTCGCAACAAGTTGAGCTTTGTAGATAGTAACACTACTATCAGTGTTCTTCTTCCTCTTGAAGATCCATTTATTCTCGATGGCTTACCGATCATCGGGCAAGTCAATCAAAGTCCACATTTGTTCTCATACATGGATCCTATCTCAGATTTCATGGCTTCAAGCCATTTCACGGAATCTGGGCTCATCATCGCTTCCTCATAGCTCGTAGGTTCATCATGGTCTAGTAACATGATTTCCAGAATAGGATTACCGTACCACTTTGGTGCGGACCATACTCTGGAAGACCTACGAGGTTCGGTAGTAATTTGATCTGAAGTTTCATGATCATCATCATTAGCTTCCTCACTAATTGGTGTAGGAATCACTGGAACTGATTTCTGTGATGAACTACTTCCCAATTCAGGAGAAGGTACAATTACCTCATCAAGTTCTACTATCCTCCCACTCACTTCTTTCGAGAGAAACTCCTTCTCTAGAAAGGATCCATTCTTAGCAATGGATATCTTGCCTTCGGATCTGTGATAGAAGGTGTACCCAATAGTTTCCTTTTGGGTATCCTATGAAGACACACTTCTCCGATTTGGGTTCGAGCTTATCAGGTTGAAACTTTTTCATATAAGCATCGTAGCCCCAAACTTTTAAGAAACGACAACTTTGGTTTCTTGCCAAACCACAGTTCATAAGGCGTCATCTCAATGGATTTCGATGGTGCCCTATTTAAACGTGAATGCAACTATCTCTAATGTATAACCCCAAAACGATAGTGGTAAATTGGTAAGATACATCATAGATCGCACAATATCCAATAAAGTGCGGTTACGACGTTCGGACACACCATAACACTGTGGTGTTCCAGTGGTGTGAACTGTGAAACTATTCCACATTGGTTTATATGAAGGCCAAACTCGTAACTCAAATATTCTCCTCCACGATCAGATCGTAGAAACTTTATTTTCTTGTTATGATGATTCTCCACTTCACTCTGAAATTCTTTGAACTTTTCAAATGTTTCAAACTTGTGCTTCATTAAGAAGATATACTCATATCTTCTCAAATCATCCGTGAAGGTCAGAAAATAATGATACCCGCCACGAGCATCAACACTCATTGGACCGCATACATCGGTATGTATTATTTCCAATAAGTCAGCAGCTCGTTCCATTGTTCCGGAGAATGGAGTTTTAGTCATCTTACCCATAAGGCACGGTTCACAAGCATCAAATGATTCATAACCAAGTGATTCCAAAAGTCCATCTTTATGGTGTTTCTTCATGCGCTTTACACTGATATGACCCAAACGACAGTGCCACAAATAAGTTGCACTATCATTATCAACTTTGCATCTTTTGGCATCAATATTATGAATATGTGTATCACTACGATCGAGATCCAACAAACAATTTTCATTGGGTGTATGAACATCAAAGGTTTTATTCATGTAAACAGAATAACAATTATTCTCTGACTTTAAAAGAATAAACGTATTGCAATAAACATGATCAAATCATATTCACGCTCAACGCAAATGCCAAATAACATTAATTTAGGTTCAAAACTAATCTCGAAAGTATAGGGAGTGTGCGATGATGATCATATCAATCTTGGAACCACTTCCAACACACATCGTCACTTCACCCTCAACTAGTCTCTGTTTATTCTGTAACTCTTGTTTCGAGTTACTAATCATAGCAACCGAACAAGTATGAAATACTCAAGGGCTACTATAAACACTAGTAAGGTACACATCAATAACCTGTATATCAAATATACCCTTGTTCCCTTTGCCATCCTTCTTATCCACCAAATATTCAGGGCATTTTCGCTTCCAGTGACCATTTCCTTTGCAGTAGAAGCACTGTTTCGGGCTTTGGTCCAGCTTTGGGCTTCTTCACGGGAGTGACAACTTGCTTGCCATTCTACTTGAAGTTCCCTTTCTTTTCCTTTGCCCTTTTCTTGAAACTAGTGGTCTTATCAATCATCAACACTTGATGCTCTTTTCTTGATTTCTACCTTCGTCGATTTCAGCATCACGAAGAGCTCGGGAATCATTTTCGTCATTCCTTGCATACTATAGTTCATCATGAAGTTCCAGTAACTTGGTGTTGATGACTAGAGAACTC
The DNA here is from genome assembly GCF_018294505.1 of Triticum aestivum. Taxonomy (NCBI): domain Eukaryota; kingdom Viridiplantae; phylum Streptophyta; class Magnoliopsida; order Poales; family Poaceae; genus Triticum; species Triticum aestivum. The sequence continues at coordinate 142,595,324 of NC_057813.1, read as the reverse complement.
TGCCAATCACTATCTTATCAGGAAGATTAACACCCACTTGATTCAAGCGATTGTAGTACTCAGACAATCTAAGCACTTGCTCACTAGTTGAGCAATTCTCCTCCATCTTTTAGGCGAAGTATTTGTTAGAGGTCTTATACCTCTTGACACGGGCATGAGTCTGAAATACCAATTTCATCTCATGGAACATCTCATATGTTCCATGACGTTTCAAAAACATTTTTGTAGTCCTGGTTCTAAGACATAAAGCATGTTGCACAAAACTATCAAGTAGTTATCATATTTAGCTAGCCAAACGTTCATAACGTTTGCATCTGCTCCTGCAATAGGTCTGTCACCTAATGGTGCATTAAGGACGTAATTCTTCTGTGCAGCAATGAGGATAAACCTCAGATCACGGACCAAGTCCGCATCATTGCTACTATAATCTGTCAACTTAGTTTTCTCTAGGAACTTATAAAAACATAGGGAAGCAACAACATGAGCTATTCATCTACAACATAATTTGCAAAATACTATCAGGACTAAGTTCATGATAAATTAAAGTTCAATTAATCATATTACTTAAGAACTCCCACTTAGATAGACATCCCTCTAATCATCTAAGTGATCAGGTGATCCAAATCAACTAAACCATGTCCAATCATCACGAGAGATGGAGTAGGTTTCAATGGTGAACATCACTATGTTGATCATATCTACTATATGATTCACACTCGACCTTTCGGTCTCAGTGTTCCGAGGCCATATCTGTTTATGCTAGGCTCGTCAAGTTTAACCTGAGTATTCCGCATGTGCAACTGTTTTGCACCCGTTGTATTTGAACGTAGAGCCTATCACACCCGATCATCACATGGTGTCTCAGCACGAAGAAATTTTGCAACGGTGCATACTCAGGGAGAACACTTATACCTTGAAATTTAGTGAGAGATCATCTTATAATGCTACCGTCAATCAAAGCAAAATAAGATGCATAAAGGATAAACATCACATGCAATCAATATAAGTGATAGGATATGGCTATCATCATCTTGTGCTTGTGATCTTCATCTCCGAAGCACCGTCATGATCACCATCGTCACTAGCGCGACACCTTGATCTCCATCGTAGTATCGTTGTCGTTTTGCCACCTATTGCTTTTACGACTATCGCTACCGCTTAGTGATAAAGTAAAGCATTTACAGGGTGATAGCATTGCATACAATGAAGCGACAACCATATGGCTCCTGCCAGTTGCCGATAACTCGGTTAAAAACAAGATCATCTCATACAATAAAATATAGCATCACGTCTAGACCATATCACATCACAACATGCCCTGCAAAAACAAGTTAGACGTCCTCTAATTTGTTGTTGCAAGTTTTACGTGGCTGCTACGGGCTGAGCAAGAACCGTTAGTCAAGTTAGTGCTGTTTTAACCTTCTCCAGGACCGGGTGTAGCCACACTCGGTTCAACTAAAGTTGGAGAAACTGACACCCGCCAGCCACATATGTGCAAAGCACGTCGGTAGAACCAGTCTCGCGTAAGCGTACATGTAATGTCGGTCCGGGCCGCTTCATCCAACAATACCGTCGAACCAAAGTATGACATGCTGGTAAGCAGTATGACTTGTATCGCCCACAACTCACTTGTGTTCTACTCGTGCATATAACATCTATGCATAAAACTAGGCTTTGATACCACTGTTGGGGAACGTAGTAATCTCAAAAAATTTCCTACGTACACGCAAGATAATGGTGATGCATAGCAACGAGAGGGGAGAGTATGTCCACGTACCCTCGTAGACCGTAAGCGGAAGCGTTAGCACAACACGGTTGATGTAGTCGTACGTCTTCATGATCCGACCAATCAAGTACCGAATGCACGGCACCTCCGAGTTCAGCACACGTTCAGCTCGATGACGTCCCTCGAACTCCGATCTAGCCGAGCTTCGAGGGAGAGTTCCGTCAGCACGACGTCATGGTGACGATGATGATGTTCTACCGACGCAGGGCTTCGCCTAAGCACCGCTACGATATTATCGAGGTGGAATATGGTGAAGGGGGGCACCGCACACGGCTAATAGATCTCAAGGATCAATTGTTATGTCTATGAGGTGCCCCTTGCCTCAGTATATAAAGGAGGAGAGGAGGGGAGGGGCCGGCCCTCTCTATGGCGCGCCTTGGGGAGTCCTACTCCCATCGGGAGTAGGATTCCCCCCTTCCATGTAGTAGGAGTAGGAGTTAAGGAAAGGGAAGAAATAAGGGAAGGAAGGAGGGGGGCGCAGCCCCTCCCCCTAGTCCAATTCGGACTAGGCCTTGGGGGGGGGGCTGACCTAGGCAGCCCCTCTCTCTTTCCCTTATGGCCCAATAAGGCCCAATACTTCTCCCCGGCGAATTCTCGTAACTCTCCGGTACTCCGATAAATAACCGAATCATTCGGAACCTTTCCGATGTCCGAATATAGTCGTCCAATATATCGATCTTTATGCCTTGACCATTTCGAGACTCCTCGTCATGTCCCCGATCTCATTCAGGACTCCGAAGTGCCTTCGGTACATCAAAACACATAACTCATAATATAAATCATCATAGAACGTTAAGCGTGCGGACCCTACGGGTCCGAGAACTATGTAGACATGACCGAGACTCATCTCCGGTCAATAACCAATAGCGGAACCTGGATGCTCATATTGGCTCCTACATATTCTACGAAGATCTTTATCGGTCAAACCGCATAACAACATACGTTGTTCACTTTATCATCGGTATGTTACTTGCCCGAGATTCGATCGTCGGTATCTCAATACCTAGTTCAATCTCGTTACTGGCAAGTCTCTTTACTCGTTATGTAATGCATCATCCCGCAACTAACTCATTAGTCACATTGCTTGCAAGGCTTATAGTGATGTGCATTACTGAGAGGGCCTAGAGATACCTCTCCGACAATCGGGGTGACAAATCCTAATCTCGAAATACGCCAACCCAACAAGTACTTTCGGAGACACCTGTAGAGCACCTTTATAATCATCCAGTTATGTTGTGACGTTTGGTAGCACACAAAGTGTTCCTCCGATAAATGTGAGTTGCATAATCTCATAGTCGTAGGCACATGTATAAGTCATGAAGAAAGCAATATCAACATACTAAACGATCAAGTGCTAAGCTAACGGAATGGGTCAAGTCAATCACATCATTCTCCTAATGATGTGATCCCGTTAATCAAATGACAACTCTTTTTCCATGGCTAGGAAACATAACCATCTTTGATTAACGAGCTAGTCAAGTAGAGGCATACTAGTGACACTCAGTTTGTCTATGTATTCACACATGTATCATGTTTCCGGTTAATACAATTCTAGCATGAATAATAAACATTTATCATGATATAAGGAAATAATAATAACTTTATTATTGCCTCTAGGGCATATTTCCCTCAGTCTCCCACTTGCACTAGAGTCAATAATCTAGTTCACATCATCATGTGATTTAACACCAATATTCACATCTGTATGTGATTAACACCTGAAGGGTTTACTAGAGTCAATAATCTAGTTCACATCGCTATGTGATTAACACCCAAAGAGTACTAAGGTATGATCATGTTTTGCTCGTGAGTGAAGTTTAGTCAACGGGTCTGTCACATTCAGAGCCGTATGTATTTTGCAAATATTCTATGTCTACAATGCTCTGCACGGAGCTACTCTAGCTAATTGCTCCCACTTTCAATATGTATCCAGATTGACACTTTAGAGTCATCTGGATCGGTGTAAAAGCTTGCACCGATGTAACTCTTTACGATGAATTATTTTATCATCTCCATAATCGAGAAACATTTCCTTAGTCCTTACTAACGATATTCTTGACCGCTGTCGAGTGATCTACTCCTAGATCAAAATGGTACTCCCTTGCCAAACTCAGAGCAAGGTATACAATAGGTCTGGTACATAGCATAACATACTGTATAGAACCTATGACTAAGGCATAGGGAATGACTTTCATTTCTATCTTCTGCCATGGTCGGGCTTTGAGTCTTACTCAATTTAACACCTTGTAACACACACAAGAACTCTTTCTTTGACTATTCTATTTTGAACTACTTCAAAATCTTGTCAAGGTATGTACTCATTGAAAAAACTTATCAAGCGTCTTGATCGATCTATATAGATCTTGATGCTCAATATGTAAGCAGCTTCATCGAGGTCTTTCATTGAAAAACTTTTATTCAAGTATCCTTTTATGCTATCCAGAAATTCTATATCATTTCCAATCAACAATATGTTGTCCACATATAATATCAGAAATGCTAGAGAGCTCCCACTCACTTTCTTGTAAATACAGACTTCTCCAGAAGTCTGTATAAAACCATATGCTTTGATCACACTATCAAAGCGTTTAATCCAACTCTGAGAGGCTTGCACTAGTCCATAAATGGATCGCTGGAGCTTGCACACTTCGTTAGCACCTTTCGGATCGACAAAACATTTTGGTTGCATCATATACAACCCTTCTTTAATAAATCCATTAAGGAATGCAGTTTTGACATCCATTTGCCAGATTTCATAAAATGTGGCAATTGCTAACATGATTCGGACAGACTTAAGCATCGCTACGAGTGAGAAAATCTCATCATATTCAACACCTTGAACTTGTCGAAAACCTTTCGCAACAAGTCAAGCTTTGTAGATAGTAACACTACTACCAGTGTCCGTCTTCCTCTTGAAGATCCATTTATTCTCGATGGCTTACCGATCATCGGGCAAGTCAATCAAAGTCCACATTTGTTCTCATACATGGATCCTATCTCAGATTTCATGGCTTCAAGCCATTTCACGGAATCTGGGCTCATCATCGCTTCCTCATAGCTCGTAGGTTCATCATGGTCTAGTAACATGATTTCCAGAATAGGATTACCGTACCACTTTGGTGCGGACCATACTCTGGAAGACCTACGAGGTTCGGTAGTAATTTGATCTGAAGTTTCATGATCATCATCATTAGCTTCCTCACTAATTGGTGCAGGAATCACTGGAACCAATTTCTGTGATGAACTACTTTCCAATTCGGGAGAAGGTATAATTACCTCATCAAGTTCTACTTTCCTCCCACTCACTTTTTTTGAGAGAAACTCCTTCTCTAGAAAGGATCCATTCTTAGCAATGAAAATCTTGCCTTCGGATCTGTGATAGAAGGTGTACCCAATAGTTTCCTTTTGGGTATCCTATGAAGACGCACTTCTCCGATTTGGGTTTGAGCTTATTAGGTTGAAACTTTTCATATAAGCATCGTAGCCCCAAACTTTTAAGAAACGACAACTTTGGTTTCTTGCCAAACCACAGTTCATAAGGCGTCATCTCAACGGATTTCGATGGTGCCCTATTTAAACGTGACTGCAACTGTCTCTAATGCATAACCCCAAAACGATAAGGGTAAATCGGTAAGATACATCATAGATCACACAATATCCAATAAAGTGCGGTTACGACGTTCGGACACACCATAACGCTGTGGTGTTCCAGGTGGTGTGAACTGTGAAACTATTCCATATTGGTTTATATGAAGGCTGTCGGTGTCAAAACCGGCGGATCTCGGGTAGGGGGTCCCGAACTGTGCGTCTAGGCGGATGGTAACAGGAGACGAGGGACACGATGTTTTACCCAGGTTCGGGCCCTCTTGATGGAGGTAAAACCCTACGTCCTGCTTGATTAATATTGATGATGTGTGTTACAAGAGTGGATCTACCACGAGATCAAGGAGGCTAAACCCTAGAAGCTAGCCTATGGTATGATTGTTGTTCGTCCTATGGACTACAGCCATCCGGTTTATATAGACACCGGAGAAGGCTAGGGTTACACAGAGTCGGTTACAAAGGTAGGAAATCTACATATCCGTATCACAAAGCTTGCCTTCCACGCCAAGGAAAGTCCCATCCGGACACGGGACGAAGTCTTCAATCTTGTATCTACATAGTCTTGGAGTCCGGCCGATGATGATAGTTCGGCTACCCGGACACCCCCTAGTCTGGATCTCCCTCAGTAGCCCCTGAACCAGGCTTAAATGACGACGAGTCCGGCGCGCATATTGTCTTCGGCATTGCAAGGCGGGTTCCTCCTCCGAATAATTTATAGAAGATCGTGAACACCAGGATAGTGTCCGGCTCTGCAAAAATAAATTCCATGTACCACCGTAGAGAGAATAATATTACACAAGACCAATCTACTGACGTATTCTGCGGCGTGACGTCACACCACTTCCAAGCCTTTACTCAAATTGTTTTTATTGCTCCACCTCCGCGCGTTTAGCGAAGCGGTTTCCTTGGCACGTCTTGTCGAAGCAGAGATCGTGTTCCCCTTATTCCGGGATTCCCATCAATACGGACATGGGTAACCCAACCGCGCCCGTCGCCACACCCCCTCCATCGAAGGCGGGTTCCAAACGGTCACGGGGACGGCTCTTGGTATTCTTCCTCTTTATAATGAGACCAAGGCCCGTTCTTTTTATTCAATCCTCTATCGAATCCGCCCCTCTCCCCGAGTTCCAACACCCAGGGCTCCAAATTCGGGTACCTTCGATCTTCGACAATGTCCGGTCCTAACCTACGAGGCCGGTGGATGCCTTCCTCCGTCACGGAAGAGGACGTGCTAAAGCTGAGAGACGCCAGGTACTTAACCTATGAGATTTCGCATAGGCTGCCTGCCCGAGGGCAAGTTATCCCAACTCCCGAGCCTGGCGAGAGCGTCATGTTCATGTCTCACCTCCATCGGGGCTTAGGCTTCCCGACGGATCCCTTCGTGAGGGGGCTCATGTTTTACTATGGGCTGGAATTCCACGACTTGGCTCCGGAGTCCATCCTCCATATCTCATCATTCATTGTCGTCTGCGAAGCCTTCTTCCGCACTACCCCTCACTTCGGCTTGTGGCTCAAAACCTTCAACGTGGAGCCGAAGATGATTGAGGGGCGTCAGGTAGAGTGCGGTGGGGCGGTTATAAGCAAGAGGGCCGAAGCTCCATGGCCCAAGGGCTCTTTCCAGGAGGAGCTCGGCTTGTGGCAACAGGAGTGGTTCTATATCACCACTCCCTGGGGCAGCAGGCAGAAGCCGCCGCCCGTCTTTCGCTCGGGCCCTCCACAGCAGCTGACGTCATGGGTCAACAAGGGGCGTGACTGGGGGCCGCCCAAAGACGTCCCCCTGTTGCAGGACCGGATTCGAGGCCTCCAAGAAAGGGAGATCAATCTGGTCGCAGTGGTACAGGTCATGTTGATTCGGCACCTACTGCCCTGCAAACGTCGCCCCCTCCGCCTGTGGGAATTTAATCCGGAGGGGCCACGAGCTCTTCAACACTTCATGGGTTTGACACCCATGGAGATGTATAAACTGTTCTTCGGATCGCAAGAGACGCATCCGGAATTGACCGAGGACGCTGGCCTAAGCTGCAATTGCCCGGATACTCAAGTGAGTAGCCCTGTGTCCGGACACACCGTCCATTATTTATCGTGAACTTGCCTTTTAACCAGCTATCCCTGGACAGGAGTGGATAGCGCAAGCAAAACTGATACGGTGTCTGGCCCCCTCCCTGAGACCACGCAGGATCCCGTGTTAATCAAAATGTTGGAGGTTGCACCTTCGAATGAGGGCGAAGGGGGGCACGGGGAAACTGTCACCTCTGCCAAGGAGGTTTTTAGTAAGGGAGGAATCGAGAGTCCCTCCTTCCAGGGGGAGAATAGGACCGCTTCCGAAGACCCGGAGGCCAAGGCCTCAAAGCGGGGAAAGAAATCTGTACCGGAAGGTCCTGCGTCGAGAAGAGCCCCGGCCGTACTGTCTCCTCGGAGGAATCAGCCCTCTAACGAGCCGTAAGTAAAAAGGGGAATTTTATAATTATTATACACCCTTGCTTAATGTCTAAAGGTAACTAAAGTTTTTACCTTGTAGTTCGGATCTCAGCCCATCTCAGCACAGCTCATCTTCGGGAGACCTTCGTCCGGAGATGATGGAGAGCGAAACGCCTCCATCTGCCGCCCCATCGCGCGGGGCGGACGACCCTGAGGTGTCGTCGCGGAGGGTCTCCCCGAGTCCGGCGGGGCCGGAGAGTTCGGCACCCATTGGAGTACGGCCGGTGGAGCTGCAGGATTTGCTTAAGAGGGCATCCATCTCAGAAGATCACCGCACATTAATGGGTAATGTGATTGAGAGGATCCCGTCCGCCGAAAGCGGGTTGTATGAGGCCGTCGGAAGTTTACTGACGGGATTTGAGGTACGCAAAAAATGACATACCTGTTGACAGTTTTGCACATGAAGTGCGCCCTGTATAGATAGTAGCCCCTGAGACTTGGTATGCTGTCGAAAACGGCAGCGTGCCTAGGATCATAATCTCAGTTATTAACTGTCGCTTTTCCTATGTAGGTGGCGGAATGTTCGGTGGCCAGCCGGACTAATGGATTCGCCGAGCTGAAGAAGCAACTCGACGCTTCAGATGCGGACATCTCGCTGGTCAATAAATGACTTGATGAGTCACAAGGTATGTGATTGCGCCGCGGTCGCTTAGTAAGGGAGCTAATGCCCATTCCTTACAAGTTGTATGCTTGATGCAGATGGTGCTGCTGCTGTGGAAGACCTTCGAGCAGAACTTTCTCGGGCCAAGGAGCAAGCCAGAAAAAGTGAGGCGGCTGCCTTGAAGGCAGCGGAAGAGCTAGAAGCCGAGAAGGCTGCTCACTGCCAAAGCAGGGAGGAGATGGCCGGAATGGCCATGAAATTAAAAGTTGCTACCGACCGCCTGGAGGTTCTTGAAGGAGAACACCGAGCGGAGCAAGAGGACCTGAAGAAGGCCGATGCCGAAGCCAAGGATGCCCGTAGTGTGATGTGGGCTATGAAGGAGGAACTGCGTCAGGTCGGAGACATTGTGGCTGAAAAGCCCTTTATGCTGCGTAGGAAGTTCACGGATCCGAAGTATGCTCAGCTGGGCCGATTGTATGGTGCGGAGGATCCTTATCTAGACTTGGCGGCGAGTGCGGCTGACGCAGTCATGCACTTTCAAAGCCAGGAGGATCATGAAATGGAAGAGCTTTTCTGGTCTCAATTTCATAGTCCGGAGCGTCCACTCCCGTTAAGTGATCGGCTGGTTGAGTGGGCTGAGCTGAATAGATTGTCCGGCCTGGCCATGACGGATGTGGTCACTCATCTGTGGCCGAAAAGGCCCAAGCCGAAGAGTTATTTTGGCTTGTTGCAGCAATTCCTTGGGGCAGTGCCGCATATTAAGGCGATGAAGCGGTCGGCATGCATAGAAGGTGCACGGATGGCTCTCGCCCGTGGTAAAACATACTAGGCGGAGATGGATGCCACCGCTGTTGCATCCCGGGATTCGGTCAAAAGCCGATTCCCCACCGAGCATTACTTTGAGGAAGTCCTGCAGGGCGCTCGTATAATAGAGTCGCAGTGCTCGAAAGATGTTATGTTTGAATGACATGTATGATTTCTAAGATCATGTTTATAATGCAATGACTTTTTATACTTGTGTGTTCAAGTATTGAACTATCTCCTGCGCGGCCGTATATATATGTATAATCTGAAAGATGGCAGTCTTTGGCTTCAGCCCCCACGCACATGGTGCGGGGGTGTTTGCAAAAAGAAAATCGCTTTTTCACACTTAATCCAACGTCTTGGTCCTTTTAAGGAGGTGATAGCGTAGCAAACTAGGCAACCGGACTATAATGCTTTATCACTTTCACTTAGCCATAGGAGCTCGAATGTGGGGCTACTATATAGCCCCTGATGGCATCGCGCTTCTCCGAACTCGGGGCGCGTATGCGCCTGACCGGGAAGTGGTCCTTCGTCAAAGCGGAGGAATTCTAAACATTCCAATGGTCGATCGAGTGGTTGACCAGTCTCTCGCTATATCATGATAGTCAGTTTTTGGCTTTCTCTACTGAGGTGCTCTCCCGGCCGAACCGGGGCACAATCGCAGTAGTTCTCCTGGTGCCGCGTTAGCCGATGATACGGAACGTAAGGCAGCAAAACACAGGAGCCGGGCAAACCCAACATTTGACCAAAGACATGATTTGGAGCTGATGCATATAAGGCCTAACTCGAGACGCCGAACACTCCCTGAGGTGTTCGGTCTTTATGATATTGGGCCGAACAAAGCCCTAAGCCCCTAGTGTCCAGGTACAGGCGGGAACTTCTAACGCGGACGATGCCAAAACGCCAGCCTCCTCCTCGGCTCTGGTAGGAAACCGGGGGATGTGTATCAACTAGAGACAGTAAGAAAGGTTTACGCAGGGTCTTAATCTGAAAAGAATCCTTGCAACGGGTCCCTACTGCACGTCTGCGCCTGTGTCTCTGTTGTGCTGTATCCTGGACGGGTGTAGCACGTGCTTCATCTGTAAAAGAGAAGGACTTAGTTTCTAAGAAATATCGTGCAAAAATTGTATTAAAATAAAGTATAGTTTGGAAGATGAAGAAAGTTGAGCTTTACTGGCTTTCATCATTTATGCGTGCGCCCCCCTAAAAAAAGGGGGTATGCGGCTGGGAATCCCCTTGTTAGCTTACGCCGGACTTGTCTAACCATGTCCGAGGTCTAAATGACCTGTTTTTCAGGGACTTTGACCTGCAAGGTCTGATTAATGTGTGGCTGTCGAAGCAGTCGCACATTCTCTGTGGTCGAGGGACACTCAGAGTTGTGAGATTATGCCACGTGGACCGGGCATTTCTAAGCGTAAGAGACGCGTAATGTTGTATTGCATTAAAGCAGGCGAAAGTTTTGCGCCCCAGTAGTGCTTAAGAGCTACTGTTAAATGGGGCGATGGAGAGTGAGCTTTTCGCGACGGAGGTTGTCGGATGAACCGAACACGACCTCTAGTGGTACAGAGCCTGTAAAATTGGCTTAAAAGGCCTGGTGTCGCTCCTTTGAAGGAAGTGCTGCTATAGTGAATTTTGGTGGGTTCTATCCCCAGTCTGCGGACGGTGTCCTGGTATAGCAGGTGCCGCGCTGTGTGTTATCACATGAAGTGAGTTCACTGTTTTGACTTCTAGTGGGGAAGTCTTTTGGTTTCCGGAGCGCTGCTTTTGGGTTTCGTCACTTTCACTTGGTGTGTCGAGCCCCTTGTGTTCGGCATTAAGTCGGCCGGACTGCTTGAAGACCCAACAATCTCTGTGGGTATGGTTTGCAGGCTTCCCGGAGGTACCATGTATTTGGCACAGTCTGTCCAGAATCTTGTTTAGGTTGGATAGCTCGTCACTATTGTCCTTGAGGGGCAGTGTTTTGTTGTTCGGCCAAGAGCTTTTGAATCCGGTGTTGACCGCCGTACTATTTGGGCCATTTTCCTTATTCCGACGCTGATCTTTTCTGCATCGTGATTTCCCATTTCCATCCCTAATTTCGGATGTACTCGGGTCGCTAGTGCTGCATCTAGCCAGCCAGCTGTCTTCCCCTGTGCAAAAGCGTGCCATGAGGCTTGTTAGTGCGGCCATTCTTCTTGGTTTTTCCTGGCCGAGGTGTCTGCCGAGCCATTCGTCTCGGACGTTGTGTTTAAAGGCTGCTAAGGCTTCAGCGTCCGGACAGTCGACTATTTGGTTCTTTTTAGTGAGGAACCTGTTCTAGAATTTGCGTGCTGACTCCCCGGGCTGTTGAGTTATGTGACTTAAATCGTCTGCATCCGGAGGCCGGACATAAGTCCCCTGAGAATTCGCTCGAAACGCATCCTCAAGCTCTTCCCAACTTCCAATCGTATTTTCTGGGAGGCTTTTAAGCCAATGCCGAGCCGGCCCTTTGAGCTTGAGGGGCAGGTATTTTATGGCATGGAGATCGTCTCCTCTTGCCATATGTATGTGTAGGATATAATCCTCAATCCAGACTCCGGGGTCTGTTGTTCCGTCGTATGCCTCTATGTTTACGGGTTTGAATCCCGCTGGAAATCCATGATCTAGTACCTCGTCGGTAAAACATAGTGGGTGTGCGGCGCCCCTGTATTTGGGTGTGCCGTTGTCTTCAAATGCTCAGCTGGTTGTGTTACTTCCTGGAGTCTTCTTTTTTGGCCCATAGATAGACCTGGCCGGGTTATCCTTTTTCCGAGGATCTTTATGCTGATCGTGTGCCGGCTTGTGTGCGGCGCCCCTTGATGCTCTTGGCCTGTCATCTGGTCGTCTATCCGGCCAGGAGGCTTCTTTCTTTTTTGACTGTGGGGGCTCTAAGGCCTCCTCGTCAAATTCGGGCAACAGCTTTCGCTTCGGTAGCTCTTTGTCTGGTGACTAGTGCCATATTTATCTGTGGTGCTGAGTACTTTGCTCCATCTCATTCTGAGTGCGTCCTCCGCTGTTTTGAGCTTCCGCTTTTGCTTCTTCAAACTTCTTGTAGTGGCGACGAGCCTTTTATGAAGATTCATATGCTCTGGTGATGTGAGATCATCTTCGCCGGGGATGGGTTGCTTGTCCAGTTCATGTCCGGCTGGCTGCTTGTTGACATGTGCGTTGTCCACTGCTTCGCCCTGCTCTAGGGCCGGGTCCGTATGGGTGCCGTTTTTGTCGATGCCGGTCTTCGGGCGGCGCTTGCGTCACCGCTTTGTTTGTTTGTTGGGGGAGTTGTCCTTCGCCGCGTCCCGTTTTTCCTCATTGTCGCTTCCTTTTGGTGTATCCACCATGTATACGTTGTGAGCTGGGGTGGCTTTCCAGTGCCCGTTAGGCGCTGGTTCTTGGTCGTCTCCGGCATCGTCGTCCATACCGTCGATGTCTTCGGAGTCGTAGTCTAGCATGTCGGTTAGATCGTCGACAGCGGCTACCAAGTGGGTGGTGGGTGGGCTTTGAATTTCTTCGTCGTCCGCGTCCCAACCTTTCTGACCGCAGTCCGGCCAGGGCTCTCCTGATAACGAGAGATACTTTAGCGAACTCAAGATGTCGCCGAAAGGTGAGTGTTGAAAGATGTCCGCTGCGGTGAATTCCATGATCGGCGCCCAATCGGATTCGATCGGGGGGAGCGCGGGAGGTTCGGAGTCCGGCGCCTCGGAGTCATGAGCTTTATGAGGGACAAAGTCAGTGTTCGGCTCTATCGCTGTAGAGGTTGCAGCCCCCGAGGCGGTGTCTAGGCATCCGTCCTCGATCTGCGCAGCTGGCTCCGAATTGAAGATCGGAGCGGTTTCAAGTGCGGCCTCCAGGGTACTGTCCGGCTGCAGAGCTAAATCATGCTCGCCGCGACAGTGCGACACGCTCGGCTGTGGCTCGAATCCATCGAGGATCAAGTCCCCGCGGATGTCAGCCGTGAAGTTCAAACTTCCAAATCTGACCTGACGGCCAGGGGCGTAGCTTTCGATCTGCTCCAGTTGGCCAAGCGAATTGGCCCGCAGTGCAAAGCCGCCGAATACGAAGATCTGTCCGGGGAGAAAAGTCTCGCCCTGGACTGCGTCGTAGATGATGGTCGAAGAAGCCATCGAGCCTATCAGTGACGACAAAGAGGAACTCTCAATGAAAGCACCAATGTCGGTGTCAAAACCGGCGGATCTCGGGTAGGGGGTCCCGAACTGTGCGTCTAGGCGGATGGTAACAGGAGACGAGGGACACGATGTTTTACCCAGGTTCGGGCCCTCTTGATGGAGGTAAAACCCTATGTCCTGCTTGATTAATATTGATGATGTGTGTTACAAGAGTGGATCTACCACGAGATCAAGGAGGCTAAACCCTAGAAGCTAGCCTATGGTATGATTGTTGTTCGTCCTATGGACTACAACCATCCGGTTTATATAGACACCGGAGAGGGCTAGGGTTACACAGAGTCGGTTACAAAGGTAGGAAATCTACATATCCGTATCGCCAAGCTTGCCTTCCACGCCAAGGAAAGTCCCATCCGGACACGGGACGAAGTCTTCAATCTTGTATCTACATAGTCTTGGAGTCCGGCCGATGATGATAGTTCGGCTATCCGGACACCCCCTAGTCCGGAACTCCCTCAAAGGCCAAACTCGTAACTCAAATATTCTCCTCCACGATCAGATCGTAGAAACTTTATTTTCTTGTTACAATGATTCTCCACTTCACTCTAAAATTCTTTGAACTTTTCAAATGTTTCAGACTTGTGTTTCATTAAGAAGATATACTCATATATGCTCAAATGATCTGTGAAGGTCAGAAAATAACGATACCCGCCACGAGCATCAACACTCATTGGACCGCATACATTAGTATGTATTATTTCCAATAAGTCAGTAGCTCATTCCATTGTTTCGGAGAACGGAGTTTTAGTCATCTTGCCCATAAGGCACAGTTCGCAAGCATCAAATGATTCATAACCAAGTGATTCCAAAAGTCCATCTTTATGGAGTTTCTTCATGCACTTTACACTGATATGACCCAAACGGAAGTGCCATAAATAAGTTGCACTATCATTATTAACTTTGCATCTTTTGGCATCAATATTATGAATATGTGTATCACTACGATCGAGATCCAACAAACTATTTTCATTAGTTGTATGACCATCGAAGGTTTTATTCATGTAAATAGAACAACAATTATTCTGTGACTTTAAATGAATAACCGTATTGCAATAAACATGATCAAATCATATTCATGCTCAACGCAAACGCCAAATAACATTTATTTAGGTTCAACAATAATCTTGAAAGTATAGGGAGTGTGCGATGATGATCATATCAATCTCAGAACCACTTCCAACACACATAATCACTTCACCCTCAACTAGTCTCTGTTTATTCTGTAACTCCTATTTCGAGTTACTAATCTTAGCAACCGAACAAGTATCAAATACTCAGGGGCTACTATAAACACTAGTAAGGTACACATCAATAACCTGTATATGAAATACACCCTTTTTCACTTTGCCATGCTTCTTATCCACCAAATATTCAGGGCATTTCCGCTTTCAGTGACCATTTCCTTTGCAGTAGAAGCACTTAGTTTCAGGCTTTGGTCCAGCTTTGGGCTTCTTCACGGGAGTGACAGCTTGCTTTCCATTCTACTTGAAGTTCCCTTTCTTTTCCTTTGCCCTTTTCTTGAAACTAGTGGTCTTATCAATCATCAACACTTGATGCTATTTTCTTGATTTCTACCTTCGTCGATTTCAACATCACAAAGAGCTCGGGAATCGTTTTCGTCATCCCTTGCATACTATAGTTCATCACAAAGTTCCAGTAACTTGGTGATGGTGACTAGAGAACTCTGCCAATCACTATCTTATCTGGAAGATTAACTCCCAGTTGATTCAAGCGATTGTAGTACTCAGACAATCTAAGCACTTGCTCACTAGTTGAGCAATTCTCCTCCATCTTTTAGGCGAAGTATTTGTCAGAGGTTTCATACCTCTTGACACGGGCATGAGTCTGAAATACCAATTTCATCTCATGGAACATCTCATATGTTGCGTGACGTTTCAAAAACCTTTTTGTAGTCCCATTTCTAAGCATAAAGCATGGTGCACAAAACTATCAAGTAGTCATCATATTGAGCTAGCCAAACGTTCATAACGTCTGCATCTGCTCCTGTAATAGGCCTGTCACCTAGTGGTGCATCAAGGACATAATTCTTCTGTGCAACAATGAGGATAAACCTCAGATCACGGACCAAGTCCGCATCATTGCTACTATCATCTTTCAACTTAGTTTTCTCTAGGAACATATAAAAACATAGGGAAGCAACAACGCGAGCTATTGATGTACAACATAATTTGCAAAATACTATCAGGACTAAGTTCATGATAAATTAAAGTTCAATTAATCATATTACTTAAGAACTCCCACTTAGATAGACATCCCTCTAATCATCTAAGTGATCACGTGATCCAAATAAACTAAACCATGTCCGATCATCACGTGAGATGGAGTAGTTTTCAATGGTGAACATCACTATGTTGATCATATCTACTATATGATTCACGCTCGACCTTTCGGCTTTAGTGTTCCGAGGCCATATCTGTATATGCTAGGCTCGTCAAGTTTAACCTGAGTATTCCACGTGTGCAACTGTTTTGCACCCGTTGTATTTGAACGTAGAGCCTATCACACCCGATCATCACGTGGTGTCTCAGCACGAAGAACTTTCGCAATGGTGCATACTCAGGGAGAACACTTATACCTTGAAATTTAGTGAGAGATCCTCTTATAATGCTACCGTCTATCAAAGAAAAATAAGATGCATAAAGGATAGACATCACATGCAATAAATATAAGTGATATGATATGGCCATCATAATCTTGTGCTTGTGATCTTCATCTCCAAAGCACCTTCATGATCACCATCATCACCGGCGTGACACCTTGATCTCCATCGTAGCATCATTGCGTTTCGCCACCTATTGCTGCTACGACTATTGCTACCGCTTAGTGATAAAGTAAAGCAATTACAGGGCGATAACATTGCATGCAATAAAGCGACAACCATATGGCTCCTGCAAGTTGCCGATAACTCGGTTACAAAACATGATCATCTCATACAATAAAATATAGCATCATGTCTTGACCATATCACATCACAACATGCCCTGCAAAAACAAGTTAGACGTCCTCTACTTTGTTGTTGCAAGTTTTACGTGGCTGCTACGGGCTGAGCAAGAACCGTTCTTACCTACGCATCAAAACCATACCGATAGTTCGTCAAGTTAGTGCTGTTTTAGCCTTCTCAAGGACCGGGCGTAGCCACACTCGGTTCAACTAAAGTTGGAGAAACTGACACCCGCCAGCCACCTATGTGCAAAGCACATCGGTAGAACCAGTCTCGCGTAAGCGTACACGTAATGTCGGTCTGGACCACTTCATCCAACAATACCACCGAACCAAAGTATAACATGCTGGTAAGAAGTATGACTTGTATCGCCCACAACTCACTTGTGTTCTACTCGTGCATAGAACATCTATGCATATAACCTGGCTCTGATACCACTGTTGGGGAATGTAGTAATGTCAAAAACTTTCCTACGTACACGCAAGATCGTGGTGATGCATAGCAACGAGAGGGGAGAGTATGTCCACATACCCTCGTAGACCGTAAGCGGAAGCGTTAGCACAACATAGTTGATGTAGTCGTACGTCTTCACAATCCGACCGATCAAGTACCGAACGCACGACACCTCCGAGTTCAGCACACGTTCAGCTCGATGACATCCCTCGAACTCTGATCCAGCCGAGCTTCGAGGGAGAGTTCCGTCAGCACGACGGTGTGATGACGATGATGATGTTCTACTAACGCAGGGCTTCGCCTAAGCACCAGTACGATATTATCGAGTTTGAATATGGTGGAGGGGGGCACCGCACACGGCTAATAGATCTCAAGGATCAATTGTTATGTATATGGGGTGCCCCTTGCCTCAGTATATAAAGGAGGAGAGGAGGGGAGGGGCCGGCCCTCTCTATGGCGCACCCTGGGGAGTCCTACTCCCACCGGGAGTAGGATCCCCCCCTTCCATGTAGTATGAGTAGGAGTCAAGGAAAGGGAAGAAAGAAGGGAAGGAAGGAGGGGGCGCAACCCTTCCCCCTAGTCCAATTCGGACTAGGCCTTGGGGGGGGGGGGGCACGGCCCGACCTAGGCAGCCCCTCTCTCTTTCCCGTATGGCCCAATAAGGCCCAATACTTCTCCCCGACGAATTCCCTTAAATCTCCGGTACAACGATAAATACCCAAATCACTCGGAACCTTTCTGATGTTCGAATATAGTCGTCCAATATATCGATCTTTACGTCTCGACCATTTCGAGACTCCTCGTCATGTCTCCGATCTCATCCAGGACTCCCAAGTGGCTTCGGTACATCAAAACACATAACTCATAATATAAATCGTCATAGAACGTTAAGCGTGCGGACCCTACGAGTTCGAGAACTATGTAGACATGACCGAGACTCATCTCCGGTCAATAACCAATAGCGGAACCTAGATGCTCATATTGCCTCCTACATATTCTACGAAGATCTTTATCGGTCAAACCGCATAACAACATACGTTGTTCACTTTGTCATCAGTATGTTACTTGCCCGAGATTCGATCGTCGGTATCTCAATACCTAATTCAATCTCGTTACCGGCAAGTCTCTTTACTCGTTATGTAATGCATCATCCCGCAACTAACTCATTAGTCACATTGCTTGCAAGGCTTATAGTGATGTGCATTACCGAGAGGGCCTAGAGATACTTCTCCAGCAATGGGGGTGACAAATCTTAATCTCAAAATATGCCAACCCAACAAGTACCTTCGGAGACATCTGTAGAGCACCTTTATAATCACCCAATTACATTGTGACGTTTGGTAGAACACAAAGTGTTCCTCCGGTAAAGGGGAGTTGCATAATCTCATAGTCATAGGAACATGTATAAGTCATGAAGAAAGCAATAGCAACATACTAAACGATCAAGTGCTAAGCTAACGGAATGGGTCAAGTCAATCATATCATTCTCCTAATGATGTGATCCCGTTAATCAAATGACAACTCTTTGTCCATGGCTAGGAAACATAACCATCTTTGATTAACGAGCTAGTCAAGTAGAGGCTTACTAGTGACACTCAGTTTGTCTATGTATTCACACATGTTTCATGTTTCCGGTTAATACAAATTTAGCATGAATAATAAACATTTATCATGATATAAGGAAATAAATAATAACTTTATTATTGCCTCTAGGGAATATTTCCTTCAGTCTCCCACTTGCACTAGAGTCAATAATCTAGTTCACATCATCATGTGATTTAACACCAATATTCACATCTGTATGTGATTAACACCCGAAGGGTTTACTAGAGTCAATAATCTAGTTCACATCGCTATGTGATTAACACCCAAAGAGTACTAAGGTATGATCATGTTTTGCTCGTGAGAGAAGTTTAGTCAACGGGTCTGTCACATTCAGAGCCGTATGCTTTTTGCAAATATTCTATGTCTACAATGCTCTGCACGGAGCTACTCTAGCTAATTGCTCCCACTTTCAATATGTATCCAGATTGAGACTTTAGAGTCATCTGGATCGGTGTAAAAGCTTGCACCGATGTAACTCTTCACGATGAATTCTTTTATCACCTCCATAATCAAGAAACATTTCCTTAGTCCTTACTAATGACATTCTTTACCACTATCTAGTGATCTACTCCTAGATTAAAATTGTACTCCCTTGCCAAACTCAGAGCAAGGTATACAATAGGTCTCGTACACAACATATCATACTTTATAGAACCTATGACTAAGGAGGGCATGACTTTCATTTCTATCTTCTGCCGTGGTCGGGCTTTGAGTCTTACTCAATTTCACACCTTGTAACACAGGCAAGAACTCTTTCTTTGACTCTTCTATTTTGAACTACTTCAAAATCTTGTCAAGGTATGTACTCATTGAAAAAACTTATCAAGCGTCTTGATCGATCTATATAGATCTTGATGCTCAATATGTAAGCAGCTTCACCGAGGTCTTTCATTGAAAAACTTTTATTCAAGTATCCTTTTATGCTATCCAGAAGTTCTATATCATTTCCAATCAACAATATGTCGTCCACATATAATATCAGAAATGCTAGAGAGCTCCCACTCACTTTCTTGTAAATACAGGCTTCTCCAAAAGTCTGTATAAAAGCATATGCTTTGATCAAACTATCAAAGCGTTTATTCCAACTCCAAGAGGCTTGCACCAGTCCATAAATGGATCGCTGGTGCTTGCTCACTTTGTTAGCACCTTTCGGATCGACAAAACCTTTTGGTTGCATCATATACAACTCTTCTTTAATAAATCCATTAAGGAATGTAGTTTTGACATCCATTTGCCAGATTTCATAAAATGTGGCAATTGCTAACATGATTCGGACAGACTTAAGCATCACTACGAGTGAGAAAATCTCATCGTATTCAACACCTTGAACTTGTCGAAAACCTTTCGCAACAAGTCAAGCTTTGTATATAGTAACACTACTATCAGTGTCCGTCTTACTCTTGAAGATCCATTTATTCTTGATGGCTTACCGATCATCGGGCAAGTCAATCAAAGTCCACATTTGTTCTCATACATGGATCCTATCTCAGATTTCATGGCTTCAAGCCATTTCGCGGAATCTGGGCTCATCATTGCTTCCTCATAGCTCGTAGGTTCATCATGGTCTAGTAACATGATTTCCAGAATAGGATTACCGTACCACTTTGGTGCGGACCATACTCTGGAAGACCTACGAGGTTCGGTTGTAATTTGATCTGAAGTTTCATGATCATCATCATTAGCTTCCTCACTAATTGGTGTAGGAATCACTGGAACTGATTTCTGTGATGAACTACTTTCCAATTTGGGAGAAGGTACAATTACCTCATCAAGTTCTACTTTCCTCCCACTCACTTCTTTCGAGAGAAACTCCTTCTCTAGAAAGGATCCATTCTTAGCAATGAATATCTTGCCTTCAGATCTGTGAGAGAAGGTGTACCCAATAGTTTCCTTTTGGGTATCCTATGAAGACGCACTTCTCCGATTTGGGTTTGAGCTTATCAGGTTGAAAGTTTTTCATATAAGCATCGTAGCCCCAAACTTTTAAGAAACGATAACTTTGGTTTCTTGCTAAACCATAGTTCATAAGGCGTCGTCTCAACGGATTTCGATGGTGTCCTATTTAAACGTGAATGCAACTATCTCTAATGCATAACCCCAAAACGATAGTGGTAAATCGGTAAGATACATCATAGATCGCACAATATCCAAAAAAGTGCGGTTACGACGTTCGGACATACCATAACGCTGTGGTGTTCCAGGTGGTGTGAACTGTGAAACTATTCCACATTGGTTTATATGAAGGCCGAACTCGTAACTCAAATATTCTCCTCCACGATCAGATTGTAGAAACTTTATTTTCTTGTTACGATGATTCTCCACTTCACTCTGAAATTCTTTGAACTTTTCAAATGTTTCAAACTTGTGTTTCATTAAGAAGATATACTCATATCTGCTCAAATCATCTGTGAAGGTCAGAAAATAACGATACCCGCCACGAGCATCAACACTCATTGGGCCGCATACATCGGTATGTATTATTTCCAATAAGTCAGTAGCTCGTTCCATTGTTCCGGAGAACGGAGTTTTAGTCATCTTGCCCATAAGGCACGGTTCAAAAGCATCAAATGATTCATAACCAAGTGATTCCAAAAATCCATCTTTATGGAGTTTCTTCGTGCGCTTTACACTGATATTACCCAAACGGCAGTGCCACAAATAAGTTGCACTATCATTATCAACTTTGCATCTTTTGGCATCAATATTATGAATATGTGTATCACTACGATCGAGATCCAACAAACTATTTTCATTGGTTGTATGACCATCGAAGGTTTTATTCATGTAAATAGAAAAACAATTATTCTCTGACTTTAAAAGAATAAACGTATTGCAATAAACATGATCAAATCATATTCATGCTCAACGCAAATGCCAAATAACATTTATTTAGGTTCAACACTAATCTCGAAAGTATAGGGAGTCTGCGATGATGATCATATCAATCTTGGAACCACTTCCAACACACATCGTCACTTCACCCTCAACTAGTCTCTGTTTATTCTGTAACTCCTGTTTCGAGTTACTAATCTTAGCAACCGAACAAGTATCAAATACCCAGGAGCTACTATAAACACTAGTAAGATACACATCAATAACCTGTATATCAAATATACCCCTTTTCACTTTGCCATGCTTCTTATCCACCAAATATTTAGGGCATTTCCGCTTCCAGTGACCATTTCCTTTGCAGTAGAAGCACTTAGTTTCAGGCTTTGGTCCAGCTTTGGACTTCTTCACGGGAGTGACAACTTGCTTTCCATTCTACTTGAAGTTCCCTTTCTTTTCCTTTGCCCTTTTCTTGAAACTAGTGGTCTTATCAATCATCAACACTTGATGCTATTTTCTTGATTTCTACCTTCGTCGATTTCAACATCACAAAGAGCTCGGGAATCGTTTTCGTCATCCCTTGCATACTATAGTTCATCACAAAGTTGCAGTAACTTGGTGATGGTGACTAGAGAACTCTGCCAATCACTATCTTATCTGGAAGATCAACTCCCACTTGATTCAAGAAATTGTAGTACTCAGACAATCTAAGCACTTGCTCACTAGTTGAGCAATTCTCCTCCATCTTTTAGGCGAAGTATTTGTCAGAGGTCTCATACCTCTTGACACGGGCATGAGTCTGAAATACCAATTTCATCTCATGGAACATCTCATATGTTACGTTACGTTTCAAAAACATTTTTGTAGTCCTGGTTCTAAGCCATAAAGCATGGTGCACAAAACTATCAAGTAGTCATCATATTGAGCTAGCCAAACGTTCATAACGTTTGCATCTGCTCCTGTAATAGGTCTGTCACCTAGCGGTGCATCAAGGACATAATTATTCTATGCAGCAATGAGGATAAACCTCAGATCACGGACCAAGTCCGCATCATTGCTACTATCATCTTTCAACTTAGTTTTCTCCAGGAACATATAAAAACATAGGGAAGCAACAACACGAGCTATTGATCTACAACATAATTTGCAAAATACTATAAGGACTAAGTTCATGATAAATTAAAGTTCAATTAATCATATTACTTAAGAACTCCCACTTAGATAGACATCCCTCTAATCATCTAAGTGATCACGTGACCCGAATCAACTAAACCATGTCCGATCATCACGTGAAATGGAGTAGTTTTCAATGATGAACATCACTATGTTGATCATATCTACTATATGATTCATGCTCGACCTTTCGGTCTCAGTGTTCTGAGGCCATATCTGTATATGCTAGGCTCGTCAAGTTTAACCTGAGTATTCCGCGTGTGCAACTGTTTTGCACCCGTTGTATTTGAACGTAGAGCCTATCACACCCGATCATCACATGGTGTCTCAGCACGAAGAACTTTCGCAATGGTGCATACACAGGGAGAAAACTTATATCTCAAAATTTAGTGAGAGGTCATCTTATAATGCTACCGTCAATCAAAGCAAAATAAGATGCATAAAGGATAAACATCACATGCAATCAATATAAGTGATATGATATGGTCATCATCATATTGTGCTTGTGATCTTCATCTCCAAAGCACCGTCATGATCACCATCATCACCGGCGCGACACCTTGATCTCCATCGTAGCATTGTTGTCGTTTCACCACTTATTGCTTCTACGACTATCGCTACCGCTTAGTGATAAAGTAAAGCAATTATAGGGCGATAACATTGCATACAATAAAGCGACAACCATATGGCTCCTGTTAGTTGCCGATAACTCGGTTACAACACATGATCATCTCATACAATAAAATATAGCATCACATCTTGACCATATCACATCACAACATGCCCTGCAAAAACAAGTTAGACGTCCTCTACTTTGTTGTTGCAAGTTTATGTGGCTGCTACGGGCTGAGCAAGAAGCGTTCTTACCTACGCATCAAAACCACAGCGATAGTTCGTCAAGTTAGTGCTGTTTTAACCTTCTCAAGGACCGGGCGTAGCCACACTCGGTTCAACTAAAGTTGGAGAAACCGACACCCGCTAGCCACCTATGTGCAAAGCACGTCGGTAGAACCAGTCTCCAGTAAGCGTACACGTAATGTTGGTCCGGGCTATTTCATCCAACAATACCACCGAACCAAAGTATGACATGCTGGTAAGTAGTATGACTTGTATCGCCCACAACTCACTTGTTTCTACTCATGCATATAACATCTAGGCATAAAACCAGGCTCTGATACCACTGTTGGGGAACGTAGTAATCTCAAATATTTTCTTACGTACACGCAAGATCATGGTGATGCATAGCAACGAGAGGGGAGAGTATGTCCATGTACCCTCATAGACCGTAAGCGGAAGCGTTAGCACAACACGGTTGATGTAGTCATACGTCTTCACGATCCAACCGATCAAGTACCGAACACACGTCACCTCTGAGTTTAGCACACGTTCAGCTCGATGACGCCCCTCGAACTCCGATCCAGCCAAGCTTCGAGGGAGAGTTTCGTCAGCACGATGGCGTGGTGACGATGATGATGTTCTACCGGCGCATGGCTTCGCCTAAGCACCGCTACGTAATTATCGAGGTGGAATATGGTGGAGGGGGGCACCGCACACGGATAATAGATCTCAAGGATCAATTGTTATGTCTATAGGGTGCCCCTTGCCTCAGTATATAAAGGAGGAGAGGAGGGGAGGGGCCGACCCTCTCTATGGCGCACCGTGGGGAGTCCTACTCCCACCGGGAGTAGGAATCCCCCCTTCCATGTAGTAGGAGTAGGAGTCAAGGAAAGGGAAGAAAGAAGGGAAGGAAGGAGGGGGCACAACCCCTCCCCCTAGTCCAATTCGGACTAGGCCTTGGGGGGGGGGGGCGCGGCCTGACCTAGGCAACCCCTCTCTCTTTCCCGTATGGCCCAATAAGGCCCAATACTTCTCTCCGGCGAATTCCCGTAACTCTCTAGTACTCCAATAAATACCTGAATCATTCAGAACCTTTCCGATGTCCGAATATAGTCGTCCAATATATCGATCTTTACGCCTCGACCATTTCGAGACTCCTCATCATGTCCCCGATCTCATCCGGGACTTCGAAGTGCCTTTGGTACATCAAAACACATAACTCATAATATAAATCATCAAAGAACGTTAAGTGTGCGGACCCTACGGGTTCGAGAACTATGTAGACATGACCGAGACTCATCTCCGGTCAATAACCAATAGCGGAACCTGGATGCTCATATTGGCTCCTACATATTCTACGAAGATCTTTATCGGTCAAACCGCATAACAACATACATTGTTCACTTTGTCATAGGTATGTTACTTGCCCGAGATTCGATCGTCGATATCTCAATACCTAGTTCAATCTCATTACCGGCAAGTCTCTTTACTCCTTATGTAATGCATCATCCCACAACTAACTCATTAGTTACATTGCTTGCAAGGCTTATAGTGATGTGCATTACCAAGAGGGCCCAGAGATACCTCTCTGACAATCGGGGTGACAAATCCTAATCTCGAAATACGCCAACCCAACAAGTACCTTCGGAGACACCTGTAGAGCACCTTTATAATCACCCAGTTACATTGTGACGTTTGGTAGCACACAAAGTGTTCCTCCGGTAAACGGGAGTTGCATAATCTCATAGTCATAGGAACATGTATAAGTCATGAAGAAAGCAATAGCAACATACTAAACGATCAAGTGCTAAGCTAACGGAATGGGTCAAGTCAATCACATCATTCTCCTAATGATATGACCCCGTTAATCAAATGACAACTCTTTGTCCATGGCTAGGAAACATAACCATCTTTGATTAATGAGCTAATCAAGTAGAGGCATACTAGTGACACTCAGTTTGTCTATGTATTCACACATGTATAATGTTTCCGGTTATATAATTCTAGCATGAATAATAAACATTTATCATGATATAAGGAAATAAATAATAACTTTATTATTGCCTCTAGGGCATATTTCCTTCAGGAAGATTACCGAGTGACTGTGCATATTGGCGGCGACAACGACGAGGTGGCCATGAAGCACCTCCCTTTGATGCTTGAAGGTTCTGCCAGAGCCTGGCTGAATCAGTTGGCCCCTGGGAGAATTTTCAATTGGGAAGAATTAGCCTGAGTGTTTACCAAAACATTTGAGGGCACTTGCAAGCGGCCTGCTGGTTTGACAGAATTGCAGCACTGTGTTCAGAAATAGAATGAGACTTTGAGAGACTATATCTAGAGATGGACTACTCTTCATCACATGGTGGAGAATGTGTCGGATCACCATGCAGTTTGTGCCTTTAAAGAAGGCGTTCGCTACAGAGAGCTCAATCTGAAGTTCGGTCGAACCGGAGACATGACTCTGACTCGGATGATGGAGATTGCCACTCGGTATGCTAACGGCAAAGAAGAAGACGACTCCGGAGCGGCAAGAACAGACTAGTCGCCCAGGACACCAGAGGAGGAAACTCCGGTCGGAAGCAGAAACAAAAAGCTGAGGCTGCAGGCTGTGCCGAGGCAGCATTTTTGAATCAAGGGAAGTTCAAAAGGAAGCCTAAAGGGCCTTGGACCCCTAAAAAGTGAAAGATCAAGCAAGAAATGATGTGCTTGATTTACCGTGTCATATACACACCAAAAAGGATGAAGAGGGGAATCTGATTCTTCCCAAGCATACCACTCGACAGTGACGACTCCTGCTTCAGAGTTTCCGAGAGATCTAGCCCAGTGAAAAGGACAAAGAGTCTGATAAGGAGGAATACAAAGAGGAAGATGGTGGTTACCCTAATGTTAATGCCACCCTGGTGATTTTTGCTGACCTCGAGAGGAAAAGTCGACTGAAATCTATTAACAGAGAGGTGAACATGGTTTCTCTGGAAATGCCAAGATATTTGAAGTGGTCAAAAACCCCTATTACATTCGACTAGTACGACCACCCGCCACACGTTGCTACCCCTGGGCGGCAAGCGTTGGTGGTCGACCTAGTCGTTGGGGGCACCCGACTGACCAAGGTTTTGATGGACGGTGGAAGTGGATTGAATATATTGTATGCTGAGGCCCTCCGAGGGATGGGCATTCCAATGTCCAAGCTCAGTGAGAGCAACATGAGATTCCGTGGTATCATCCCAGGAAAAAAAGCCAATTCACTCGGTCAGGTCACTCTTGATTTGGTTTTCGGTGATTCCAAGAATTACCGCAAGGAAAAGTTGACGTTTGAGGTAGTGGATTTTGACAGTGCCTATCATGCCATTCTAGGCAGACATGCTTATGGTAGTTTCATGGCTCGACCGTGTTATGTGTACCTTAAGTTGAAGACGCCTGGCCCCGAAAGTGTGATCACAGTCACTGGAAATCGGCAGAGAGCAGAAGATTGTCTCTATAAAGGTTCAAAGATCACCGATGAACAGATGGCAGCCGTAGAGTTTCAGGATTACCAGAAGAATGCAGATCCGAGTGATTTGTTGCGTGCCAAGAGGCCTGCCTCGGAGTCCGCATTTCAGCCGGCCAGCGAAACAAAGCTGGTTCACATTCACCCTACCAATCCCAATGCTCCTCCGACTCATATCTCAACAACACTCGACAACAAATAGGAAGAAGCGTTCATCCAGTTCCTCCGTGAGAACTAGGACATCTTTGCATGGAAGCCATCTGACATGCCAGGTGTACCCAGGGGACTGGCTGAGCACCGTTTGCGAGTCGACCCGAAAGCAAAACCCGTTAAAGAGCATCTCCGTCGGTCCACCGCAGAGAAGAGGAAGGCCATTGGCAAGGAGGTGGCTCGACTTCTGGCTGCTGAGTTCATCCGTGAGATATACCACTCCGAGTGGCTCGCCAATGTTGTCATGGTCCCCAATAAAGACAAGTCACTTTGAATGTGTATTGATTTCAAGCATATCAATCGGGCCTGCCCGAAAGATCATTTTCCTCTGCCTCGCATCGACCAGATAGTCGACTCAACTATGGGATGTGAGCGATTGTCCTTTTTGGATGCTTATTCCGGGTACCATCAGATCCGTCTGTAAGGACCCGACGAGATAAAGAAAACTTTCATCTCCCCATTCAGATGTTTTTGCTATGTTACTATGCCCTTTGGCCTCAAGAATGTTGGTGCCACATTCATGCGCATGATTCAGAAGTTCCTGTTCACTCAAATCAGTCGGAATGTGGAAGCATACATGGATGAGATAGTGGTCAAGTCACGCAAAGGTTCCGACCTACTGATTGACCTCGCTGAAACCTTTGCCAACTTAAGAAGATACGATATCAATTTTAATCCATCAAAGTGCACATTCGGAGTCCCAGGTGGAAAGCTACTCGGTTTCCTCGTTTCCGAATGGGGGATCGATGCAAACCCTGAGAAGATTGGCACAATCCTCCGAATGAAATGCCCTGTGCGTGTGCATGATGTTTAGAAGCTTACTATTTTTTTGGCTGAGTCGATTCATCTCATGCCTCGGTGAAAAGGCATTACCTCTTTACCGATTGATGAAGAAGTCTAACAAGTTCGAGTGGAATGACGAAGGCGAAGCAACATTTGAAGAGCTCAAAGCCATGCTTTCCACCTAGTCGGTACTTGCCGCTCCTGTCAGCAAGGAGCCTTTACTGCTTTACATCGCAGCCACTGTACATGTTGTCAGCACAGTGCTCATAGTCGAGCGGGAAGAAGAAGGCAAAGCCTTCAAAGTTCAGCGCCCTGTGTATTACATTTCGGAAGTCTTGACTCCGTCCAAGTAGAGATATCCTCATTATCATAAGCTTGTTTATGGAATTTACTTGACTATGAAAAAAGTTGCACACTACTTCTCAGACCACTCAGTTTCAGTCGTCAGCGACGCTCCATTGTCAGAAATTCTGAATAATAGAGATGCAACGGGTCGAGTGGCAAAGTGGGCGATTGAATTCCTTCCTTTGGATATCAAGTTTGAGGAAAAGAAAGCCATCAAGTCTCAAGCAATAACAAATTTCCTCATAGAGTGGATTGAACAACAGCAACCGACTTAGATTCAATTGGAACATTGGACTATGTTCTTTGATGGATCCAAGATGTTGAATGGCTCTGGTGCAGGAGTGGTTTTAGTATCCCCAAGAGGAGACAAGCTCATATATGTCCTCCAGTTCACTTTGATTCTTCAAACAATGAAGCTGAGTATGAGGCACTGTTGTATGGGTTGCGTATGGCCATTTCACTCGGCGTCCGACACTTGATGGTCTACATCGACTCAGACTTAGTGGTTAATCAAGTAATGAAGGAATGGGACATCAGGAGTCCAGCAATGACCAGTTATTGCAATGCAGTAAGAAAACTAGAGAAGAAGCTTGAGGGGTTAGAGCTCCACCACATAACCCGAATCAAGAATCAAGCTGCTGATGATCTGGCGAAGATAGGTTCCACTCAGAAGCCTATTCCCAGTAATGTGTTCTTGGAACATCTCCACACCCTGTCAGTACAAGAAGATCCCTTCAAGGAGGAGCCCCCACAACTGATAAGTTCAACCAATCCAACTGAGATTGAAGTCCCAGTTGTGGTCAACTTGGTCATGGAAGTCTTAGTGATCACACCCGACTGGACGGTGCCATACATCGCGTACCTGCGCAGGCAGGAACTTACAGAAGATGAGGTTGAGGCCCGCCAGATCGTACGTCGATCGAAGGCTTTCATCGTGATAAAAGGGCAGCTTTACAGAGAAAGTGTCGCAGGAGTGGCTCAACGCTGCATCACCCTAGAAGAAGGTTGAATGATTTTAAACGAGATCCACTCGGGGACCTATGGTCACCATGCGTCCTCTCGGACCATCATGGACAAAGCATACCGAGCGGGATTCTATTGGTCGCGTGCAAGATGCCAAAGGATATAGTCGACAAGTGCGCAGGTTGTCAGTTCTACTCCAACATGTCTCACAAGCCTGCATCTGCCTTGAAGACTATTCCACTCGTCTGGCCGTTTGTAGTCTGGGGGTTAGATATGGTTGGACCCTTCAGGACCGGCAGAAGTGGCTTCACTCATTTGCTCGTAGCTGTCGACAAGTTCACCAAATGGATCTAAGCTAAGCCTATCAAAAACCTTGACTCAAGCATTGTCGTCAGTTTCATCAGGGAGTTGATATTCAGATATGGAGTCCCTCACAACATTATCACAGATAACGGCTCCAACTTTGATTCTGATGAGTTCAAGGCATTCTGTGCTTCCCAAGGCACTCGGGTCGACTACGCATCCGTTGCGCACCCACAGTCAAATGGGCAAGCAGAAAGGGCGAATGGTTTGATCCTTCAAGGACCGAAACCCCAATTGATGTACGACCTCAAGCATGCTGCAAGAGCTTGGGTGACCGAGTTGCCATCCGTCTCATGGGGACTGAGAACAACTCCGAAACGGTCGACTGACTGAACCCCTTTCTTCATGGTGTATGGTGCTGAAGCTGTGCTTCCAAGTGACTTCCTGCACAATGCTCCCCGAGTGGAAATCTTCTCAGAAGATGAAGCAGAACAGGCTCGCCAGGACGCAGTTGATCTCCTGGAGGAGTTGCGTTAGATGGCTCTGATCCGATTGACCATCTACCAACAAGATCTGCGCCGATTCCATGCCCGTAATGTCAGAGGTCGAGCATTCCAGGAAAGGGACCTTGTGCTCCAAGTGGATCAGAAACGGCCTCACAAGCTTGCTCCGGCCTGGGAAGGGCCCTTCATCATCACCAAGGTGCTCCACAACGGAGCATGTCACCTCTACGACGTAGCCAAGAAAGTGGACGAGCCATGCGCATGGAATGCAGAGCTGCTTCGCCATTTCTATACCTAAACCACTCGGATCGACGAGTTGTATTAAGAGTTTTTCAGTTGGCTTATCAAAGACAAGATTTTTGCAGTATCTTAATGATTGTTTTCCCATAAACACATGTGTTCAAAATCCCCTAGTGGGTGGCTTAGCTGCGAACCTGATTTGCCTAAGTTTCAAAACCTTTCCGAGTGGAGAGCAATCCTCCCACTCGGGGGCTTAGCTGCGATCCCGTACTCGCCTAAGTTAAAAACTACTCCGAGGGGAGAGCAATCCTCCCACTCGGGGGCTTAGCTGCGATCCCCTACTCACCTAAGTTAAAAACTACTCCGAGTGGAGAGCAATCCTCCCACTTAGGGGCTTAGCTGCGACCCTGTACTCGCCTAAGTTAAAAACTACTCCGAGTGGAGAGCAATCCTCCCACTCGGGGGCTTAGCTGTGATCTCGTACTCGCCTAAGTTAAAAACTACTCCGAGTGGAGAGCAATCCTCCCACTTGGGGGCTTAGCTGCGATCCCGTACTCTCCTAAGTTAAAAACTACTCCGAGTGGAGAGCAATCCTCCCACTCGGGGGCTTAGCTGCGATCCCGTACTCGCCTAAGTTAAAAATTACTCTGAGTGAAGAGAAATCCTCCCACTCGGGGGCTTAGCTGCGATCCCGTACTCGCCTAAGTTAAAAACTACTCCGAGTGGGGGAGCAATCGTCCCACCTGGAGGCTTAGCTGCGATCTCGTACTTGCCTAAGTTAAAAACTACTCCGAGTGGAGAGCAATCCTCCCACCGAGGGGCTTAGCTGCGATCCCCTACTCGCTTAAGTTAAAAACTACTCCGAGTGGAGAGCAATCCTCTCACTCGGGGCTTAGCTGCGATCCCGTACTCGCCTAAGTTAAAAACTACTCCGAGTGGAGAGCAATCCTCCCACTCGGGGGCTTAGCTGCGATCCCATACTCGCCTAAGTTAAAAACTACTCCGAGTGGAGAGCAATCCTCCCACTTAGGGGCTTAGATACGATCCCGTACTCGCCTAAGTTAAAAACTACTCCGAGTGGAGAGCAATCCTCCCACTCGGGGGCTTAGCTGCGACCCGTACTCGCCTAAGTTAAAAAACTACTCCGAGTGGAGAGCATTCCTCCCACTCAGGGGCTTAGCAGTGACCCTTACTCGCCTAAGTCACAAAGATCCTTTGAGCTGCGTCACATGTACAACGTATGCTCCATCCCGATCCGCAAGGACGACAAGGTGCCAATCGAGCACGTCATCGGAGCTGAATTGTATGTACAATGTACATTCCATCCCGATCCGCAAGGACGACGAGGTGCCGATCGAACACATCGTTAGAGATGCATCACAAGTACAACATCTATTCCGAGTGGGAAGTCAAGTTCCACTAGGAATTAAAAAAGATTTGAAAACGGTAAAGGAAAATACACCATATTCAAGAAAAACCAAGTTCAGATAAACCCCACAAAGTTCAGAACCGCAGGCAGAAGTACTCAGGCATCAGGCCTGAAAGAGTTTAATGGTTACAAAATCACTCGACATTCCGAGGCAAATAAGGTGAGGCATAAAGTTTGTTCACTCTTCGGGAGGAGGGCTTGCTGGCTCGATGAAGCTGTCAAGGTCAATGTCGTCTGCAATGCGAGTGGCAGCGTCGATGAAGGTCTCCATGAAGGACTGGAATTGGAGCTTCTTGGTGTTGGCAACCTTGATAGCCGCCAGCTTGTCTTCTCCGACTTCCTTAAAATGGACTCGGACCAAGGACAGAGCCACATCAGCACCGCAGCGAGCAAACGACTTTTTCCACTCTTGCACTTGACCGGGAATTTCTTTGATTCGAGTTATCAGAGACTCGAGATCGTTCTGGAACTCCGCTCAAGGCCAGAGCTTGGTGTCAATCCATGATAACCCACAAGTATAGGGGATCAATTGTAGCCTCTTTCGATAAGTATGAGTGTCGAACCCAACGAGGAGCTAAAGGTAGAACAAATATTCTCTCAAGTTCTATCGACCACCGATACAACTCTACGCACGCTTCACGTTCGCTTTACCTATAACAAGTATGAAAATAGAAGTACTTTGTAGGTGTTGTTGGATAGAATTGCAAGATAATAAAGAGCACGTAAATAAAAAGTAGGGGCTGTTTAGATAAATAAGTAATAAATTTAGTATAGCGAGTGTGGAAAAGTGGTGGTAGGAGTTGTGAAATTGTCCCTAAGCAATTGACTACTTTACTAGACCGATAGCAAGTTTTATGTGGGAGAGGCATAAGCTAACATACTTTCTCTTCTTGGATCGTATGCACTTATGATTGGAACTCTAGCAAGCATCCGCAACTACTAAAGATCATTAAGGTAAACCCAACCATAGCATTAAAGCATCAAGTCCCCTTTATCCCATATGCCGCAACCCCCTTACACCGGTTTATGCTTCTGTCACTCAAGCAACCCACTATAAGCGAATCATGAATGTATTGCAGACCCTACAGAGGGAATCCCTCACGCTTGCGCTACATGGAGGGCACAATAGGACAGCAACATAACCACAAGCAAATTAAACCAAACATAGCAATTCATCAATCAACGGTAGGACAAAAAAAATCTACTCAAACATCATAGGATGGCAACACATCATTGGATAATAATATGAATCATAAAGAACCATGTTCAAGTAGAGGGTACAGCGGGTTGCGGGAGAGTGGACTGCTGAATATAGAAGGGGGAAGGTGATGGAGATGTTGGTGAAGATGACGGCGGTGTTGGTGTAGATCGCGGTGATGATGATGGCCCCCGGCGGCGTTCCGGCGCCACCGGAAGCGAGGGGGAGAGATCCCCCCTTCTTCTTCTTCTTCTTCTTCCTTGACCTTATCCCTTGGTGGGAGAAGGGTTTCCCCTCTGGTCCGTGGTCTCCATGGCGTGGGAGGGGCGAGAGCCCCTCCGAGATTGGATCTGTCTCTCCGTCTCTCTCTGTTTCTGCGTTCCCGATTCTGCCCTTTCACCGTTTTTTATATTCCCGGAGATCCATAACTCCGATTGGGTTGTGCTTTGGACACGATTTCTATCCGGATATTAGCTTTCTTGTGGCGAAAGAAGGGCACCAACCTCCTTACGGGGTGGCCACGAGGGTCAGGGGCGCGCCTGATGAAGTCATGTACCTAGGGTAGGGTCATGGACCTGTCCAAGGTACCCTCCCCGAGGACATCTTTTAGAAGAAGCCGTCTTCCAGTCGACCAAGAGGGACTCCACTCGACGGACTAGAAGACACTCGACGAACCTGAAGACACTCGACCATGAAGACTCACTCGACCACCAGGAGTTCAAGATCTACTCTGAATCCAAACGATCTGTAATTAAGTAGTCTTTATGGTCATGATGACACTTTATGTAAGGCGTTACCAGTAACGCCGGACCTTAATGTACTTTAATCCTCCGCTACGTGGACTGGCTGGGGTCATGGCATCCTCTATATAAGCCACCCCCCTCCACTGGTAGAAGGGTTGGCACCCCTGTAACTCTCACACATATAATCCAGTCGACCGCCTCCGGGCTCCGAGACGTAGGGCTGTTACTTCTTCCAAGAAGGGCCTGAACTCGTAAAACACTTGTGTGCACAACTACTCCATAGCTAGGATCTTGCCTCTCCTTAGTACCCCCCTACAACCCCCTACACTACTGTCAGACTTAGAGCCACGACAGTTGGCGCCCACCTTGGGGAAGGTGTCTTAGCGACTTATTGGAGAATTTGCAATTTTTCTGATTCCCATCATCATGGTTTCAGGTGGAGTTTTGGTTGAGGGCCGCGAGATCCGTCTCGGCGCGCTCACGTTCGTCGCCGACGACTCTGCCTGGCTGTAGGAGGCTCCGCTCGACGTGGATGCGCTCCTGGTCCGCGGAGCTACGCACTTTCGAGCATGCATCTGCGGCGTCCTTCTGCGGCAACCATTGACTCAGTATCGGCCGGTTTTTGTGTCATCCTCCCTCCCAGCTTCCCGCCGGCGTAAGCGCTCCGGTCGGTCGAGGCTTCAGCGGTGGGTGAGGAATGCAGTGGCTCGCCAGTTGACCACCGCTCAAGTCACGGCAATCGAGCCCGACGAATCTCTCTACGGCCTGTTCGACTGGCTCCGCAGAGACTGCATCCCAGTGCGACAGCAGTTATCCAGCGGCGGACGTCCTGATTGTCAACGGACCGCATGTTCCCCCCAGATTTCTTGGCACCGAGGGAGGCAACTGCGGAGGCGATCCGTGGCATGACCATGAGGAATACCTCCCCAAGCCCCTCAATTCGCAGCAGAGGGAAGAGCTTCGCCGCTGGAATATGGATGCGCTTCACACTCCGATCGTTGGAGAAACCCCTGAGGCTCGCGCCATAGAGGACGCGCGCTTGGCCAACCTGGCTGAGCGCACTCGACTGGAGAACCTTCAGCGGGAACTCGATGAGCGCGCGTGGCAAAGGATTCTAGACTCCAGTCGACGCCAACTCTTCAAACCTCCAACTCAGGTATATCGGACTCCAATTCAGAATTTAGCAGCTGCAACCCGTATAGCAGAGTCAATTCAGCCTTCCCAGTTAGAGGCTGGCAGAGGCTTGATGCAGATCAGGGATTTGCTCCGGGTGGCAGGAGATCAGAATTCAGCTGTATCGCAGTCGCGGAACAGGATTCACAGCAGATCCGTGGCGGCGATTATGGTCCAGTCGGCCCATAGCCCCAGATCGCCCCCGAGGCGTGAAGGGCATGGCGACCGACACGATCAGTACAGGAACTATGAGCAGTATGATCATCGATTCGATCGCAACGATTGACGTCGAGTGCCCACTCCCCCCAAGGGGTGGATCATATGTGCCTCGACAGCAGGATGATAGACGCCAGCACAGTAGCGGGCGAAGGATTCCAGTCGACCCCAGGGAACCAGGCTTTGATGCGAGATCCATCATCGTTCAAGGTTTGGTCGACCGGAACAGAGCCCACAGAGAGGGTAATGACAGAGATGTACCCAACAGTAGCCGAGTGCATGTCTCCGGACCAGAGTGTTTCAGTAGAGCCATCAGAGCCGCGGTGATTCCTCCCAACTTCAGGTTGGCGACTGGAGTCAGCAAGTTCAACGGTGAGTCCAAGCCCGATACTTGGCTTGAGGACTACCGAGTGGCTGTTCAGATCGGCGGCGGGAATGACGAGGTGGCCATGAAGCATCTGCCTCTTATGTTGGAAGGGTCAGCCAGAGCATGGCTGAATCAGTTGACACCCAGCAGCATTTACACGTGGGAAGACCTCTCCCGAGTGTTTGTCAGGACGTTCGAAGGAACGTGCAAGCGACCAGCAGGACTGACAGAGCTGCAATCTTGTGTGCAGAAGTCGAATGAGACTCTGAGGGATTACATCCAGAGATGGATCACACTGCATCACATGGTAGAGAATGTATCTGATCACCAGGCAGTTTGCGCCTTCAAGGAGGGCGTAAAATACAGAGAGCTAAGCCTGAAATTCGGTCGAACCAGAGACATATCTCTGAGTCGAATGATGGAAATAGCCACCAAATATGCCAATGGTGCGGAAGAGGATCGGCTCCGGAGCGGCAAGCACAAGTCAGTCGCCCAGGACACCGGAGGCGGAAATTCCAGTCGGAAGCAAAAGCGTAAAGCCGAGCCAGCCGCTCCTGGAGAAGCCTTGGCCCTGAATCAAGGAAAGTTCAAAGGGAAGCCCAAGGGGCCTTGGAACCCCAAGAAAGTAAAAGATAAAGAAGGAAATGACGTGATGGATTTGCCATGTCACATCCACACCAAGAAAGACGAAGAGGGTAACTTCATTTACCCGAAGCATACCACTCGACAGTGTCGACTCCTGATACAGCAGTTCCAAGGGAAGCAGTCCAAGGACAAAGAAAGAGAGTCGGACAAGGTTGAGGACAAGGAGGATAGTGACGAGGAATATCCACAGGTCAATTCCACCCTGATGATTTTTGCTGACGTTGAGAGCAAAAACTGACTGAAAGTTATAAACTGAGAGGTGAATATGGCTGCTCCGTCAACACCCAATTATCTGAAGTGGTCTCAAACTGCCATTACATTCGACCAATCAGATCACACGACGCACATAGCCACCCCTAGGAGGCAAGCGTTGGTGGTCGACCCAGTCGTTGAGGGCACTCGACTGACCAAAGTGTTGATGGATGGCGGCAGCAGTTTGAATATACTGTACGCTGAGACGCTGAAAGGGATGGGCATTCCGATGTCCAGACTGAGCACAAGCAACATGAGTTTCTATGGAGTCATCCCTGGCAAGAAGGCTGCTTCACTCGGCCAGATTGCTCTTGATGTGGTTTTTGGTGATTCACAGAATTTCCGCAAAGAGAAGCTAACATTTGAGGTTGTGGATTTCCAGAGTGCCTACCATGCTATTTTGGGCAGGCCAGCTTATGCACGTTTTATGGCCCGACCATGTTACGTGTACCTCAAACTAAAGATGCTTGGCCCTAAAGGCGTGATCACTGTCACTGGTAACCGCAAGAAGGCGGAAGAGTGCTTCCAGAAAGGCTCAAAGATCGCCGATGCTCAGATGGTGGCAGAAGAGTGGCAAGAACACCAGAGGAATGTAGACCCGAGTGATTTGTTGTGGGACAAAAATCCTACTACGGAATCAGCGTTCCAGTCGTCCGGTGAGACAAAACCAGTTCACATCCACCCGACCGACCCCAACGCTGCTCCGACTCATATCTCCACAACACTCGACCCCAAATAGGAAGAAGATCTCATCCAGTTCCTCCGTGAGAACTGGGACATCTTTGCATGGAAACCTTCTAACATGCCAGGTGTACCTAGGGGACTGGCTGAGCATCGTCTGCGAGTCGATTCAAAGGCAAAACTTGTGAAGGAACATCTGCGACGGTCCGCCGTCCAGAAAAGGAAGGCTATTGGCGAAGAAGTGGCTCGGCTCCTAGCAGTAGAGTTTATCCGAGAGATTTACCACTCCGAGTGGCTCGCCAATGTCGTCATGGTCCCCAAAAAGGACAATTCTCTTAGCATGTGCATCGATTTTAAGCATATCAATCGGGCCTGCCCGAAAGATCATTTTTCTCTTCCCTACATCGACCAAATAGTCAACTCGACTGCGGGATGTGAGCGACTGTCTTTCTTGGACGTTTATTCCGGGTACCATCAGATCCGTCTGTTTGGACCCGATGAGATCAAAACAACTTTCATCACCCCATTCGGGTGCTTCTGTTATGTCACCATGCCATTCGGCCTCAAGAATGCCGGAGCCACGTTCATGAGGATGATTCAGAAGTGTTTGCTCACTCAAATCAATCGGAATGTGGAGGCGTACATGGATGACATTGTGGTCAAGTCACGGAAAGGCTCCGACCTGCTGACTGACCTCGCTGAAACATTTGCCAACCTCAGGAGGTACGATATCAAGCTTAACCCATCCAAGTGCACATTCGGAGTTCCTGGTGGAAAGTTACTCGGTTTTCTCGTTTCCGAATGAGGAATTGATGCAAACCCAGAGAAAGTAGGCACTATACTCTGAATGAAACGACCTGTGCGTGTGCACGATGTTCAGAAGCTTACTGGTTGCTTGGCCGCTTTAAGTCGATTCACCTCTCGTCTCGGTGGGAAGGCATTGCCTCTTTACCGACTGATGAAGAAGTCAGACAAGTTCGACTGGACTCCTGAAGCTGACGCATCGTTTGCAGAGCTAAAAACCCTGCTTTCCACCCAGCCGGTGCTTGCTGCCCCGATCAGCAAAGAGCCTTTGCTGCTTTATATTGCAGCCACAGGACAAGTCGTCAGTACTGTACTTACGGTCGAGCGGGAAGAAGAAGGGAAAGCCTTCAAAGTCCAGCGCCCAGTATATTACATTTCCGAAGTCCTGACCCCATCCAAGCAACGATACCCTCATTATCAGAAGCTTGTATATGGGATTTATATGACCACGAAGAAAGTTGCTCACTACTTCTCTGATCGTATCATCATAGTCGTCAGCGACGCCCCATTATCAGAGATTTTGCACAACAGAGACACAACTGGTCGAGTGGCAAAATGGGCGATTGAACTCCTTCCCTTGGATATCAGATTTGAGGCAAATAAAGCTATCAAGTCCCAAGCAATAGCAGATTTCCTCGCCGAGTGGACTGAACAGCAGTTACCGACTCAAGTTCACTCGGAGCACTGGACTATGTTCTTTGATGGCTCCAAAATGCTGAATGGTTCCAGTGCCGGGGTAGTGTTGGTTTCCCCCTGAGGAGATAAGCTCAGATATGTACTCCAGATTCACTTTGATTCCTCCAACAATGAGGCAAAATACAAAGCACTCTTGTACGGGTTGCGTATGGCCATTTCACTCGGCGTCCGTCGCCTCATGGTCTATGGTGACTCGGATTTGGTGGTCAACCAAGTGATGAAGGAGTGGGACGTCAGAAGCCCAGCCATGACTGGTTACTGCAATGCAGTCAGAAAGCTGGAGAAGAAATTTGAGGGATTAGAGCTCCATCACGTCCCCCGACTGAAAAATCAAGTAGTCGATGACTTGGCGAAGATAGGTTCCAAAAGAGAAGCCATTCCGAGTGGCGTGTTTTTGGAGCATGTTCACACGCCGTCGGTTCAAGAAGATCCTTTCAATGAGGAAGCCCCGCAGCCAAAAAGCGCCACAGATCCGACTGAAGTTGAGATCCCAGCTGTGGTCGACTTAATCATGGAAGTTCTGGTCATCACTCCCGACTGGACAGTGCCCTATATCGCCTATATTCTGAGAAAAGAGCTCCCAGAGAATGAAGAAGAGGCTCGGGAGATCGTCCATCGATCCAAAGCCTTTACTGTCATGAGAGGACAATTGTACAGAGAAAGCGCTACTGGGGTCAGCCAAAAATGCATAACACCGGAAGAGGGTCGAATGATTCTCAATGACATCCACTCGGGGACCTGTGGCCATCATGCGTCCTCTCGGACCATCGTGGCTAAAGTATACCGAGCGGGTTTTTACTGGCCCAGAGCAAATGAAATGGCGAAAGAGATAGTTGACAAGTGCGAAGGTTGTCAGTTCTACTCCAACATGTCACACAAACCTTCCTCAGCCTTGAAGACCATCCCGATCGTCTGGCCTTTCGCTGTTTGGGGTTTAGATATGGTTGGACCACTGAGGACTGGCATGAGCGGCTTCACCCATGTACTGGTGGAAGTCGACAAGTTCACCAAGTGGATCAAGGCCAAACCCATTAAAAATCTTGATGCCGGCACTGCCATCAGCTTCATCAGAGAATTAATATTCAGATATGGAGTTCCGAATAGCATCATCACTGATAATGGGTCAAACTTCAACTCCGATCAATTCAAAGCTTTCTGCGCTTCTCAAGGCACACGAGTCGACTACGCTTCAGTCGCACACCCCCAGTCGAATGGACAAGCAGAAAGAACAAACAGTCTAATTCTCAAAGGACTGAAACCCCGGCGGATGCGCGACCTCAAGCACGCAGTAGGCGCGTGGGTCGACGAGCTTCCATCAGTTCTTTGGGGACTGAGGACTACTCCAAATCGGTCGACTGGGAGGACCCCGTTCTTTTTGGTCTACGGAGCTGAAGTGGTTCTGCCAAGTGACCTGCTTCACAATGCACCACGAGTCGAGCTCTACTCCGAAGCTGAAGCAGAACAAGCACGACAGGATGCAGTCGACCTTCTGGAAGAAGAAAGGGAGATGGCCATGATCCGATCGACCATCTATCAGCAAGACTTGCATCAATTCTACGCCAGAAATGTGAAGAACCGAGCCTTCCAAGAAGGAGACTTGGTCCTCCGAGTGGACCAACAGAAGCCACATAAACTCGCCCCTACTTGGGAAGGCCCCTTCATTGTTACCAAAGTTCTCCACAATGGAGCATACCGTCTTTACAACGTCGACCGCCAGATCGACGAGCCACGAGCTTGGAATGCGGATCTGCTCCGCCCCTTTTATACTTAAGTTTTCACTCGGATGAGTTGTAATAAAAGTACTTCTGTAGCTATTCATCAAAGACAATAGTTTCATAATTTTCTTAGTGATTGTTATTGCTTTTGTTCTCATAAATCAGTCCCCCAGTGGGTGGCTTAGCTGCTAACCCGTTTCACCTAAGTTTGTAAAAAAATCCTACCGAGTGGTAAGCCAGCCTTCCACTCGGAGGCTTAGCTGCGAATCCGTTTCGCCTAAGTTTAAACAAAATCCTACCAAGTGGTAAGCCAGCCTTCCACTCGGAGGCTTAGCTGCAGTCCAAGCACTCACCTAAGTTAAACAAAATCCTACCGAGTGGTAAGCCAGCCTTCCACTCGGAGGCTTAGATGCGAATCCGTTTCGCCTAAGTTTAAACAAAATCCTACCGAGTGGTAAGCCAGCCTTCCACTCAGAGGCTTAGCTACAGTCCAAGCACTCGCCTAAGTTAAACAAAATCATACCGAGTGGTAAGCCAGCCTTCCACTCGGAGGCTTAGCTGAAGTCCAAGCACTCGCCTAAGTTAAACAAAATCCTACCAAGTGGAAACCCACCCTTCCACTCGGAGGCTTAGCTGCAGTCCAAGTACTCGCCTAAGTTAAACAAAATACTACCGAGTGGTAAGCCAGCCTTCCACTCGGGGGCTTAGCTGCAGCCCAGTGCTCGCCTAAGTTTTTGATAATCCTACCGAGTGGTAAGCCAGCCTTCCACTCGGAGGCTTAGCTGCAACGCAGTGTTCGCCTAAGTATAAAAGACAACGTACGCTTCGCAAGGAGGATGAGGCGCAAGTCGACCCCTGCCTCCTCCTTCCGAGCTACGCCACAAATACAACGTGCGTTCCGCAAGGAGGATGAAGCGCAGGTCGACTGCTACCTTCTCCTCCAAAGCCGCGTCACAAAAATCCTACCGAATGGAGAGCAAACCTCCCACTCGGGGGCTTAGTTGCAACCCAGTGCTCGCTTAAGTTTCTAAATCCTACCGAGTGGAGAGCAAACCTCCCACTCGGGGGCTTAGCTGCAGCCCAGTTCTCGCCTAAGTTTCTAAAAATCCTACCGAGTGGAGAGCAAACCTCCCACTCGGGGGCTTAGCTGCAGCCCAGTGCTCGCCTAAGTTTCTAA